>NW_007258397.1:91852-542356 GCF_000164805.1 Carlito syrichta | reverse complement strand
CCACGCATCTTCGCCCCCAACCACGTGGTCGCCAAGTCCCGCTTCTGGTACTTTGTGTCCCAGCTGGAGAAGATGCCCACTCCATCCAGATCATGAAGGCAGAGGAGGTTGCGGCCAAGGTCAAGTTCCCGCTGCCCCACCGTGTCCTGCGTCGCCAGCACAAGCCGCGCTTCACCACCAAGAGGCCAACACCTTCTTCTAGGACCTACCTGCCCCCAAGAAACCCCAGAACACCCGGGAAAAAACAAGAAAGAAAAGAAAACAGTTCTTTTTATTTTATTTTATTTTATTTTTTGAGTTGGAGTCTCACTGTCACCCAGACTGGAGTGCAGTGGCCGCTTGCTGGGCTCCAGCGATCCTTCCGCCTCAGTCTTCCAAGTAGCTGGAACTACAGGCGTGTGCTACCACGCCCAGCTAATTTTTGATTTATTGTAGAGATGAGGTCCAAGTTGCCCAGGTGGGTCTCGAACCCGCGGACTCAGGCAATCCACTCACCTCCGCCTCCCAAAGGCGCGGGATTACAGGCTGAGCCACCGAGCCTGACTTCTTTTTATTTTAAAAACCAGCCAACCGACCAGGAATAACAAAAGAAAGCTTGACAGTCGTTGCATTCCAAAATCAGAACAGACTTTGAAATACTGTTTATTTGGGCAAAGGACACGTTTTTGATTCTTTGTCCATCTGGTTTTCTAAAGAGTGAGCAGAGGATAAAGAACTGACAAGATTAAATACATCTTTATGGGCTTGATTTTTTTGTCTACGTCCTTTCTCTGGCGTTACCTGATTTAACGTGAAGTGGCCATTTGATGAAGACAAGCTTTATTCTTGAGAACCGCTCTCTCAAGGATTAAGTTTAAGGACCAAGTCATTGTGTTTCATTCAAATTCTGACCTTCATAGCCTCTGAGGTCATTTCAAGACAACTCTGGCTTTGACATGATAAAGAAAACCCAGATTTTCTCCCTTCTTGGCACAAACCTCATTTGGTGGCACCTAGAATTTCCTGTCAGCTTCCTGTTGGTGGGAGGTGAAAGAGGGTAGATGTTTAATCTCACTTTAATCCTTTAAAGCACATGCCAAGAAGGATTTTTCAGATGATAGTCATAATAGTTCTTTCATGCATATTTTCACCCAAAAAAGATTTAAGTGGGATTTGAAACATCTTCAGTCATCTCTTTACTCGCCTCAGTTATTCTCACTTCAATGGTACCATTTGCACCTTGTCAGAGATGTTCAGGGAAGGAGGTAGTGTAATGGGAAATTTCAAAGTAAAAGAGACGAGAGAGGTTTGTTCCTCAGTTGGATCATAATTGCGTTTTAAGAAGTTGACGGGAAGAAATATTAAAATAAAGACAGATTTTTAGGGTATTATGATTAGGATTATGAACCATTATTATACTAGTGTTCATGGCTATCACCCAGCTACTGTACAACAAAGCCTTAATTCCAACTCTGGTCCTTCTGCGCCCTGAGTCCAAGCTCTTTCTTAACCAGAATGTTACATTTTTTTCCCCCTGACCCACCTTCTCCACTCCCCAGCCTCCATTCCAGGCCAGCTGGCCACCTCTTCTTACTGCGTTTCCTCATCAGAGCACACCTGCTCTGATTTGTAGCTCTCTGTATAAGTGATGGTTCTACCCACTGGTCTGTTACTTCTTTGAGAACAGGGTCAGTGCCTTATTCATTGTTGCATTTTATTTTTAATTTTTTATTTTTTTGAGTTGGAGTCTCACTCTGTTGCCCAGACTGGAGTGCAGTGGCTGCTCCCGGCCACCGCAGTCTCGACCTGCTGGGCTCCGGCGATCCTCCCACCTCAGCCTTCCAAGTAGCCGGAATTACAGGTGCGCACTACCATGTCCGGCTAATTTTTTGATTTTATTGTAGAGATGAGGTCTTGCCTGCCCAGGCGGGTCTCGAACCCGCGGGCTTGGGCAATCCACTCACCTCAGCTTCCATTTTAAACCGTGTGTATAGTTTCAATTACCTTGGCATAGGCTCGTTTCTTTGTAAGCATTTGTCTAGTGAATAGTTTCTCTCCCAAATAAATATTATTTTATCACTTTACATTTTAATGCACACGTTCAGAATACAGAAACCTCAGAAATAAATGCAAATCTTTAGTAAGTTTCACACAGAAAGAGGAGACAAGTTAAATAAGCCCCATTTCGAAAAGGACTTTTACAACCCTACCCCAACTGTCACAAAACCCAAGAAGAATAGCTCATTGTAAACAGTAGAGAAAACCTGTGGTTTTGTGAGACATCTATGTCTAAAAAAAAAAAAAAAGGTCACAGCTTGGGGTGGAAATACTTTTGATACTCTGGTTGGTGTTGTGCTTATTACAGCAGGATCAGATCAACAGTTTTTATTGAATTTGCTTTGAAGAAAATACACACATCCCTCTGACTGTGGGTTCTCTGTAATATCTAAATCAATAGTCCTGTTAGACTCCATATCACATTAATCCATCAAAAAAATCAGGTTCTTGAACACCCCGATTTCTGCTTGCTCCTCTGTCAAAACCAATTAAACTGGTAGTGATTACAGAGTGATTACTTGACTTGCTGTAGGTCACACGGCTGGGAGGACGAAGGTTGGAGGCCAGAGCCGGGATCTTATGTCCCAATGCAGTTTTCATTACACCAGCTGCCTCTGGGTCAGAAATACTGGAGTCGTGTTTTCTGCCCTTACTTAAAGACATTGCTATATTTATGAGGTTAAGTAGCCCATAACTGTAGCTACACTGTAATATGTATAAATGAATACTGAGAATAGTTAATCTGTTTAAAAGCTTTCCAATCAGTAGACTCAAGCAGGCAAATCTGGCTTCTAAGTGTTTTGAGGAGCCTCATTCTAGGAAAATCTGCATTTAAAAATCTCAAATTGTAAAGATATAAATTAGGAGAACTTACGTCCTATTGACACTGAAGAACAGACAAGTTTTAGGAAATTCAGAGTTATCAGCAAAAAAAAAAAAAAAAAAAAGATCAAAGAGAGATTTGTAAAGTTCAAATTTTTAGGATTAACTTTTTTTCCTTCTGTTTTATCAGCCTGTTTTCATCCACATTGGTAATTCTTTATGTTTTTTTCAAGGTTTAACTTTTTTCCCTCCCAACTCCAGAAATTCTTACTGAGAGAAAATTCTTTGCGAAGTTATTTCATGATCACTAGATTTAAAAAAAAAAGCTTTAAAAAAATGTGTGGCAGGGACTAATAATTATGCTTTGGTATTCACTCTCCTTTTTCTAGGGACTAATAATTATACTTCGGTATTCACTCTCCTGTTTTTACTATAATAGAATCATTGGTTTTTAACTGTGTACGTGATTCCTAGAACGAAGACTGTTCCCAGCCTATCTTTCAGTCAAGTGTGTCCCGGGCCAATGAGATGTGAGAAGCAGCAATGTTGGATCTAAAAAACCCCATCTTAAAGGGTGGAGTGTGGCCCCTTTGTCCACCCTCTTTCTTCAACCTGCTACTCAGAGTGTGGATTGAGATAAGCTATATTGAACCAAGAAGATAAGGGCCAGAAACCCAGGGCTGGTGAGGCCTGGGTCTTTTTGATGACTTTGTAAAACAGGGCTGTTCCATCAGCTTTCTACTACTCAAGACTGGAGAGAAATGAACTTCCACCTTATTTAAGACACTGCTATTTTGGGCCTATGAAACATGTAGCCAAATCTATATATCCCCAAATACAGATGCAGAGAAGGTGGGAGATCATCTTCAGATCAGAAATTAGTATAGACAATGCTTGAAATAAAATAACGATAAAATAGAATAAGAAACCTGTCTTGTCCGTATAACAAATGTTCTGTGGTGGCTAAACTTTCAATAATGGCTTGGACATCTGTTGATGGACAGAAGCAAAGAGAAAGTGCTGAGCTCTGTGAATCAGGGTTTATTTTATCACACATCAGCACAGGAAAATATTAGATATTCAAGTCTTTTACAATCATTTCATTCAGGTCAGATCTATATGTCAAGTAGTGGGCACTAGTGATAGACTATCTCATTGGACAACACTAATCAGCTATTGAATTTATCTTGCTTTTGAGAGAAAATCAACTGCTGATCATGGGAATGCTACCTTCTCAAGATGAAGCCTTTAGAAGGAACAATTGATCTGTACTAGCTTAGAAAGATTTTAAACCAACCTCAAGTTGCAGTCAATCTCCAAGTTTATAATTCAAATTAAGCAAATGTTCATGCATCATTTTTAATTTTTGTTATATTGAAAGGTTTAGGGTTAGAAAACTACTCGAGGAGATTAGGAACCAGGATGGGCAAGCCTGAATCCTATAGAAAAGAAGAGAGAACCAAAGTGTGAAATGAAGTCATGGGACAGGTGCTTAGGAGAATAAATAAAAGTCAACTTATCACCTAGCTGGTAGCAACTTCAGAGCTTACAAGGGCATTTTACTGTGTTACTATAATAAGTCAATATCGGCCAGGCTTGGTGGCTCAGCCGTGTAATACCAGCGCTTTGGGAGGCTGAGGTGAGTGGATTGCCTGAGCCCGCGGGTTTGAGACACACCTGGGCAACTTGGTGAGACCTCATCTCTACAATAAATAAAAAATTAGCTGGGTGTGGTAGCGCGTGCCTGTAGTTCCAGCCACTTGGAAGGCTGAGGCAGAAGGATCACCAGAGCGCAGCAGGTCGAGGCTGTGGTGGCTGGGAGTGTGCCACTGCACTCTAGTCTGGGCGACCGAGTGAGACTCCAGCAGAAAAAAAAAAATTCAATAGCATCATTTTAGGTGTCAACTATATAGCCAACTATATAGGGCATATGGCAAAAGCACATTTATTATTTTCTGTCTTACCCAAGTAACTACTTATTTTCTAGTCTGTATGATGGTTTGAAAAATAAACTAAACCTACTCTTGCGAACACACGTATTCCTCATTTACAGATGAAGAATCGGTGACTGTTTTTCAAGTGCTCTCTGTTGGGAGCCAGCCTTGGAGGCCCACCAGATTGACAGGGTCCTGGTGACCCCGGGCCACAGGCTGTTGGAAACTCATTGTTCCACTTCCCACTATGTTGTTTAACCTGTCGCTTTGGTTCATGTGATAACTCTGAGGCATGTTTAAAGGACTTTCTTTCGCTTGGTCGCGGGTTGCAAAACTTGTTTTTAGGGTTAGGTTTGTGACTAACACCTGGTAAAAAGAGGTTTCTGATTTTGTTTAGGCAAAGAACTGTTTTGAATATTTTTACTTATTATTTGTAGTTGTAGTTATGGTGTTTGAATACAAGGCATAAGATTTAAGTGTAGTGAAAGTTTATATTAAGGTATATGTAGGTGATTTATAAGTTTGTTTATAGGGGTTTGAGATACATGTTAAAGTTATAGTATATAAAAAGTTAAAGGGTTTAGATGTAGAATTTAAGTGAGTAAAATAGGTTTTCTCTAACAACCGAAACTACCTTGAAGCCTGAATGACATCACTAGAAGTTTCTTCTAAGCTGTTTTTTCCTTAGAGATAGGATGTTCCAGATAGGAAAACAATAAAGGAATTCGAACAAAAGGAAACTACCAAGGGGCTTGAAAGACCAGAGAGTTTTCAAGAAGAAACTCCTTGTCCATGAGAAAAGAAACATCTGCCAGGCCCTTCTAGAGACTTTCCAGGGGCACATTCTTCCGCCAGATGGAAATATTCTACATATGAACTGCTCCAAAACCCTGGGCCAGAAACTGTTGTTCTGGCCCCCAGAGACTTTATTATGGAAAACACCTGTTTCCCTGGATAATTTGAATATAGGAAGTTAAGTTTATAAAGAGTTAAATTTGTTAGAAAGATTGTAATGTATATTAGTTAATTTGGGATATAAGTTTTGTTTTAAGTAGAGTTGTTTAATGAAAAGCTTTATAATTTAATAATTTTAAGATTTTATATTAACAGGTTGCTGGAACTGTTTTTTACAGGGTAACATCATTGTGTTGGGATTATGTTGTTTTGGTTGGAAATAGTCTCTGCCCTTAGAGAGAACATTGGCCAAGCACGGAGTAGAATACTTAAACTTAAGCATCGTTTTAACATCACAAAAAATCCATGTAATTTCTTGTAAGTGATTTGCTTTGTAATGATGATTTTAACTTGCTCTGTGGCAGCAACTTGCAGAGATTATTTCCCTTGTAGAGAGAAATATAAGCTCGCCACTACTCGCAAAAAATGGCATCTGCACCCTCTTAACAGGTGTCCAGTCTCTCTTTCTCTCCCTCTCTCTCTTTCTCTTTCTCACAATCGCCTACACCGTCTCCACCTTTGGGGTACCTTGGACTCTGCGGGAGCTGGACTCTGACAGCTCTCTGTGTATAAAATCCTTCAAATACATTACCTCATTATTTATTTAGTTAATGAATTTGATACGATTCTTGAATTGTATCCATTTAAGATATACAACAGGATGATTGAATATAGTGAAATGATTATTGCAATCAAGTCAATTAATATATCTTCTTTCTCATGAAGTTACCTTTCCTTATGTGGCAAGAGCATCCACCAACTACTCACCTAGAAAATGTGCAGTATACAGTATGGTGTTTCTCACAGTAGTCTTCATGCTGGATGAGCACACCTCATTTTAGTGCACTTCACTTTATTGTGCTCCACAGACACTGTACTTTTCATAAATTGAAGGTTGGTGGCCTCTCGGCCTTGAATGAGTCTGTCAGCTCCATTTTCCCAGCAGCGTGTGCACACTTGTCTCTGTGTCACATTTTGGTAATTTTTGCCATATTTCAAATATTTCATTATTGTTACCTCTGTTATAGTGGTCTGTCATCAGTGATATTCGATGTTACTATTGTAATTGTTTTGAGGCTCTATCGGCCACACCCATATCCGGCAGTGGTGTGAACTTAACCCATCAATGTGTGTGTTCTGACTGCTCCACTGACTGGCCATTCCCCCATTTCTCTCTCCACAGGCTTCCCTATTCCCTGAGACACAACAATATGGAAGTTAGACCTCTAGGATGGCCTCTAAGTGTTCAGGTGAAAGGAAGATCTGCACATCCCTCACTTTAAATCCAAAACTTGAAATGATTAAACTTAGTGAGGAAGGTACATTGAAAGCTGGGACAGGCCAAAAACTTGGCCTCTAGTGCCAAACAGTTAGCTGAATTATGAATGCAAAGGGAAAGCTCTTGAAGGAAATTAAAAGCGCTACTCCAGGGAACACACAAAAGATAAGAAAGCAAACTAGCCTTATTGCTCATATGGAGAAAGCTCGAGTGGTCTGGATAGATCAAACCAGCCATAGCATTCCCTGACACCAAAGCCTAATTCAGAGCAAGGCCCTAATTCTCTTTAATTTTGTGAAGACTGAGTGAGGTGAGGAAGCTGTGGGAGAAAAGTCTGAAGCTAGCAGAGTTTGGCTCATGAGTTGTAAGGAAAGAAAACATTTCTAGAACATGAAAGTGCAGGATAGAAGCAGGAAGTGCCAATGTAGAAGCTGCAGCAAATTATCCAGACGATCTAGCTGAGATTGCTGATGGAGGAGCCTACACTAGACAATAGGTTTTCAATGTGATTAAATAGCCCTTTATTGGAAGATGTCATCCAGGGCTTTCATAGCTGGAGAGGAAAAGCCAATACCTAGTTTCAAAGCTTCAAAGGGCAGGGTTATTCTTCTTAGGGGTTAATGTGGCAGGTGACTTTAAGTTGAGGCCAATGCTCATTTTCCATTCTGAAAATCCTAAGAGTCTTAAGAATTATACTAAATCAACTCTGCCTGTGTTCTACAAATGGAGCAACAAAGCCTGGATGATAGTGCATCTGTCATCAGCATGGTTTACTGAATATTTAAGCCCACTTTTGAGAACCACTGCTCAGAAATTAAAATTCCCTCCCAAATGTTATGCTCCTTGACACTAGACAACAGATTTTCAATGTGATTAAATAGCCCTTTATTGGAACATGTTGTCTAGGACTTTCATAGCTAGAGAGGAGAAGTCAATACTCGACTTCAAAACTTCAAAAGGCAGGCTGACTCTCCTTGGGGCTAATGTAACTGGTGACTTTAAGTTGAAGTCAATGCTCATCTCCCATTTTGAAAATCCTGAGACTCTTAAGAATTATGCTAAATCAACTCTGCCTGTGTTCTATAAATGGAGCAACAATGCTTGAATGACAGAACATCTATTGACAGCAGAGTTTACTGAATGTTTTAAGCATACTGTTTAGACCTGCTGCTCAGAAATAAAGATTTCATTTGATATTATTTGATATTATTGCTCATTGATAATGCTTCTGGCTATCCAAGAGGTCTGATGTAATGCATGTGGAAATTAATGTTGTTTTTATGGGTGGTAACACAATATCCATTCTGCAACCCATGAATTGAGGAGTAATTTTGTCTTTTAAGTCTTATTATCTAAGAAATACTTTGTAAGTCTATAGCTGTCATAGATAGTGATTCCTCTAATGAATTTGGGCAGGAAAAACTGAAAGCCTTCTGGAAAGCATTCAGCATTCTAGATGCCATAAAGAACATCATTTGTGATCTATGGAAGGAGGTCAAAATTTAGAAAGAGTTGATTCCAAACCCTATGGATGATTTTGAAGGGTTTAAGATTTCAGCAGAGGAAGTAACTGCAGAATGTGGCAGAAAAGGCAAGAGAACTAGAATTAGAGTGGACCTTGAACATGTGATCAAATTGCTGCAATCTCATGAAAAAACTTGAATAGATGAAGAATTGATTTTTTTAGATTGGAAAATATGGTTTATTTAGAAAGTAGATTAGAGAGAAAAAAGGGGAATCTACCTCTCTCAGAATGGGGAGAGAGCCAGAGCTTACAGGAAATCAAGGCTGAAGGATTGCTTCTTATGGATGAGCAAAAAAGAGTGGTTTCTTGAGATGGAATCAACTACTTTAACCTGGTGGAGATTCTGTGAACATGGTTGAAATGACAACAGAGTATCTAGAATATTATGTAAACCAAGTTGATAAAGTAACAGTAGGGATGAAAGGAATGACTGCAATCTGGAAGAAATTCTACTGTGGGTAAAATGCTACCAAACAGCATTGTATGCGACAGAATCTTTTGTGACAGGAAGAGTTAATTGATGTGGAAAGTTCACTGTTGTCTTATTTTTAAAAATTGCCACAGCCACCCTACTCTCCCAGCAACCAATGCCCTGATCAGTGAGCAGTCATCAACATCGAGTCAAGACCCTCCATCAGCAAAAACATTATGACTCTTCTGAAGGCGCGATGATAGTTAGCATTTTTTTTAGCCATAAAGCACTTTTAAATTAAGGTATGGGCATTATTTTGTGTAGACATGATGCCATTGCACATGACTAGACTACAGCTCTGAATTGCGTTTGACAAAGCCAAAAACATGAGGATAAACACTATGCTTTATTCATGGCCTTCAATTCTGATCTGAAAAATTTTCCAGGATTTCAGTCACGGCACATACCAGAGCAGAAACTGTTGAACTCACTATTGTCAACTTCCCAGATGTTCCTAAGAGGTAAATATATTTCTTATTCTGGAAAATTACATCATGAAGCACAAATTCACATTTATTCTACTGTGGATCAGAGTTAAATTTAACCAAGAGACTCTTGTCAGGGATTCCTAGGTAAAGTGCTGCATGACCTCCACACTCAGCCTTGACCCGTTGGAGAAAGTCTTCGAGTAGATTTATGCAAAAAATGCAGGCATGCTAATGAGGTGAGACACATTCAATAGAAACACAGAGAATTCTTGAGCTAATTGCTACCGGCCTGACTTAAGTAAGGTTAGTGAGAGGAATGGTAGGTGCTCTTCTATTCTGAAAAGCCTGTGTGCTTTTCTGAAAAATGCCAGTCATAAAATTACACTTAAAAAAAAATAAAACGCCTCAGCAGTGTGTCTCAAAACAGGAGGGAGTATACTAATTGAAGTAATTTTTTCTTTTAAAAATCATTTTGTTTCAGGGGCCATGCTAATGACTTTCCAGTAGTAAAAATCCCCAAACAATGCATACAATTTCAGTAAGGTTATTCTAGCTCTATCTACACTTGGAAAAAAAGAATACTTTCCATGGAAAGTAGTAGTGAAGCACCTAAGTGTTAGACACTCTAAAGTGAGCTTTGATGAGTCACAACTTTGCATAATCCCCTCCCCTGGTGTGTGGGTAGAAACTATGTTTTTCTTCTAATCAGTAGAATATGGCAAAGGTGATCAGATGTCACTCCCGTGATTAGCATTTGTTACATAAAACATAGTCTTAGCAGACTGGAGGAAGAGACTCTTCTGCTAGTCTTGAAGAAGCAAATGTTGTGAACTGCTTACTGAGAGGGTCAAGTGGCAAGGGACTGTGGCTTGTCTTTTGGTCCTGAAGGGTGTCCTCCTGTTGATGGCCAGTAAGAAATTAGGGACCTTAGTCACACAGATGCAAGGAAATGAATTCTACCAACAGCTTAAATAAACTTAGAAGAATCTTCTCCAGTAGTGACCTGAGTGATTGTGCAGCCAGGCTGGCACCTTGACTGCAGCCATGTTCGAATGTGAGTAGAGGACTCAGTTAAGCTGTGTCCAGACTCCTGATGCATGGAAAATGTGAGAAAAGAAGTGTATATTTTAACTGTCAAGTTTGTGGGAATCTGCTATGCAGCAAGGAAAGAAACCTAATACAACCTATTACAGGTCAAAAAATTTTTTTCCCTGCTAAAGAAAAAATTCTCCAGTGATACTTATTAAAGCACAGGTAAGATCAACTTTATTTAGGATCATCATGTGGTAAAAAACAAACAAACAAACAAAAACAGCAATGGGATTTTGAAGCTGTGGAGAGGGACAGGACTTAACTCTGAATACGGCATAGACAAGTGGGAATTTATAGCCAAGAAGCAGACTTGGGAGGGGGAGGGTGGAATCAGTGGTTGGAAAATTACTAAGAGGCCAGGATGATTAGACATCACCTAGGGGATGGTGGAGGATGACGAAACTGATCAGTTATGGAGGGCACCAAATATTGAAGTGGGGAGGTCTTACTAAACTGACTTAGCAAGGTTCTTGCTAAAACTGGAGCTCATGAGGCAGTGTACACCATTTTGTGAGGAAGGCCCATAAGGAAGGACGGAGAAGATTCAGGTGCCTCAGACTCAAGTGTGGTCAAGCAAAGAATCTTTGTCAATCTACAACATTTACATTCTATGATATTAGTAAAAAGTATAATAAATGTGTTACTCGTCTTGGGAGAACAAAAATGTCATAGGGGCTGGCTGAATTTTTTGCTTCTCAAATAAATATTTTGCATTCATATAGTCATAGTCTAAGGCTCCTTATTTGAATGCAAAGAGATACTTTGGAGTGATTCAGATAACTAATTGCCATCAAAATATTTTGTGACATTCATAAGGAGACATGAAACCTGTAAGTGGCAAAGTCTGAGAAGCGTTTTGTTGAAAAAGGATGACTTTTAGTGAAGCAGGTAATGGGAGTCTAGAAACAAGCACACAGGAGAGGACATTTAAATAGTGTCGCTTGGTCTGGAAGCAATTCTTTTCTCCATCTAACATTCACCATCCTAGAAGGCATTTATAGAGTGAAATCATAGGGGGCTCCTTGGATAATTAGGTCTTGTTTTTTCAATGTAAGCATCTGTTTAAGAATATACAGAAACAGAAATAGTAAGAGTATTCGATTTAGAATTGTTGAATGCTTCATATAAGAAAGAGGAGAACTTGAACTAACTTAAGCACAGTGGTTAAGATCACTAATTTTGGATGAGCTGAGATTGAACCATGAGAGAATTTTTTAAAAGTACACTATCGTGTCATTTTTAAGACAGTTAAAATATCAGCTAAAACATTTTAAGACTTTGGAAAAAGATTCATACTAATATAATTCATAACACTAATGGGAGTTTTATTATACACTATGAAATTATTTGATGCTGTTACCAATCTAAAGGCAGGATAAGGTTATTCCTGAAATATAATTAACCTGTTTTCACTTGGGAAGGATAGGAAGTTAAAAATAGAGTTATGATCCTCATCTGTATCTTTGGGCAAATTCACCTCATGAATGAATGGAAATTTTATAGAACAATGGAGGCTGTCACATTATTAATTTTCTAGTGGAGCTGTTCAAATCTAGATGGTCGAAAATTCTCTTTTAATACAGCATACATAATGGAACCCAGAGTCTGTGTCTCATTTTAAAGTTACTATTTTGACTTACCCTCAATAAGAGTATTAAGGCTGACTTAGTGAGAGGGCACAGAGCAAATATTGACCAACACTTGCTGGGAACAATGATAAGACATAATTAGGAGAAAGTGGATAGGGTGGTTGTTTCCTAGTCATCTCTGTAGATCTTGGAATTGAGAGTTGCCTGACATACCTTTGGTTTCTACCCTAAGGCCATAGAGATGTTTTACAAATCCAAATGATTCAACAGCACCTCTGACTTTGATGATTCAAATTATTCAACATTATTTATTTATTATTTTATTACTATTTATTTATGCAAATTATCCAGTAGCACTTCTGACTCTATTTATCTTACATCCCTGAGGTGGGCCCTGAAGGCCTGCCAACATCTATCTCCTGACAGTCCCTCTGGCCTCAGCTTGACCTTTAGCTGCATTCAGCTGTTGGTCATCCCTTTGGTCCTCTGCCTCCTGGTCTTCTTAGTGTTGCTGCCTCTAGCTGAAACATCTTTTCTGACCTTTTTTGTCAGAGTTTGGCTCAAATATTAACTCCTGCAGGAAGCCCACCCAGAGTGTTAGTATCATTTAAACATCTTGTTCTGTCTGTGCTTCCCTTTGTAACAACACTTGATGCTGTAAGTAGTGACTGATTTGATTATCTTCTTTCCTTACCAGACTGTAATTGACCTGAGGGCAGGGTTACTCACTCAAATTTGTATCCCCAAGACTAGTGTGTCAGGTGCTACCCTAAAAGAATTATATTAATTCCTTACTTTTTAAAAGACCCTTGCAAGGTAGGTACTTACTTAATGTCCGTTGTATCAGTGAGGAAACTGAGATCCTGAGAGGTTAAGCAACTTATTCGAGGCCACACAGCTAGTAACAAGTGGCGCTAGGATACGAAAACCCAGGCCGTCTGGCTTTGCTCTACTGCCTTACCAAAACTTGGCATAGTAGGTCCTCAATGCGTTATGGTTGAATGAATGACTGGGAGATGAGGGAAGGTAACACAGAAGCAGTGAGGTCCCTGAGGGTGGGTTGATGAAGAGGCTCACGGAGCCATTAGATATGTTTCAGTTAGCATGGAGATAGTTGGAGTGAAGAGGAGAATTGCTGAGAAGCCATTTTGATATCTCTAACAGATTCATGGTTTTAGTTTCTTGAAGTTCATCATCGGCTATCCTGGAGGTCAGGAAACACTCTGATACATATAAGGACATGAATGAAATAGCTGGGAGTGAGGAGAGCATACCAAGTTAAAAAAAAAATCGCTAGTTTTTTCAGGTACAGAATGTTTTTACTGATGTACATACATATTTAGTTAAGCAGCAAGAAAATATTAGGCATCTTCTTTTGTGCTCATTACTATTCTAAGTCCTGTGAGAAATGCACAGAACAGTAGAGGAAGTGCCTAAGTCTGACTGCAATGTGTCACGGTGTATGAAACAAATCCCATTCACATTGAAAAAAACATACTGTAATTGGGTATGTGCTTCATATTCAGCTCTGGGGCCCACAGCATTATAAACATGATTAACAATATGATAAAGCTACAGCAATCATAAATATTTATAGTCGTTTAAAATAATACACTCATGATCCAAATGCTGTAAAAATAGGCATAAATGTACCATATACTTTGATTGTAGTTGAGGTTCTAATGTAGTGTCAAATATACATATAGCACTTAAAAACATAATTCTAGTCTATCATAAATTTCATTGAAAACTAAAACGCCAGCTTTGATTACCATTAAGTACTTAATTAGCAATAATTTTATATGCCCTCTAGGAGTTTAAGAGGGCTTCTCTGGAATGATTTGAATGGCCCAGGTCCTTCAAAGCTCTGTCCAAGTCGGACAGAGTTTCCTTGGACAGAGCTTTGAAGGACCTGGGCCATTTTTTTCCTTCCTGAATTTTGCTGTAGCAAGCAGAGCATTGAAATAATTCTACTGCCTTAAATTGGCCTCAAAGTGCTGCAGTAGTTACTGAAATGTTGTTGAAGATTTTATGATAAGAAAACTATGGCTTGTCTCACTGCGAAGCATTTAAGAAAATTTTAGGGTTAATGCTCATGTTTTCCTCTCCCCTGCCCCTTCTTCTGCTTCTACTTATTCAAAGTAATATGTACATTTGCTTTGATTCAGACTCAATTAAAGTAATCCGCAAACAGTGAGAGTCAAGATCCTTCACCTGACATTTCACTAACACCAATCAGAGAATATTGAAGGAAGCGTTGCCATCCTTAACTGAAGATCTTGGATTCCATTTTTTGTTGGCTATTTCCATCTATGAAACCCACAGCATGCTACCCAAACCTGAAATCATTATTTTTCATTTGATACCTTCTCTTTTTCACCTAGCATATGCCCATCAAGTGTTGAGGGGATGAATGAATGAAATTAAAAAAAAATTACCAGGCTATTAGTACAGGCTTAAAAAAAAGGCTATGTGGTACATACATCAGTCAAGGTTTGATGTATGCAACAGAAACCCATGGAGCATTTAAACTGAAGGAGATTTACTACAAGGAATTAGGTGCTTACAAAAATCACTAGAAGGGCTGGAGATAGAGGAGGTGGGACTGTTGCCTTTGGACTTTGTGATTCAAGGTCACATGTCTAAACTGTAACCTGAGGTCAGAAGACTCCTTGATAACTTCCTTGCAGCCCAGATTTGCATATAGCAGCAGGCTGCTGCAAATGCTTCTGCTGGTTGGAGTCTGTTTCTCCACAATCCTGAATGAAAAAGTGGGAACTCCATCTCTTTCCACCTTCCAGATCGCACATGAAGGGTGCATCTCGTTGGCAGAAACTAAATTGTATTCAGAATCATAACTGCAAGATAGTCCAGGAATTGCAGTTTTCAGCCTCGAGCCCCACAACACAGGGGACCTTGGAAAAAGTTGAAGATTGTTGATGAGTGTCATATACAATATCTGGCATAGGACATGCCATGGTACTGCGGAAATGGTCATGGAGAGGGTCCTGGTGCCAATGAATTAATAATATGTTGGATGATAAGGGAGGAGCTGAATTGAAAATCATGGCTTCTGCTCTCAAGGTGCTTAGGGAAGAAATGAAGTCCTGGTAAACCATCATCAGCTCTGTGGTATAGAATTAAATGCAATGGACATTGAAAAAATGTGGAGAGTCTGAAAAGGTTTTGGGAAGAAATTGAGCACTGACCTGGGCCATGAAACATGAACAAAACTGCACGTTGGCATAGGTGAAGAAAAGGAAGATAGAATTTCAGGGCAGGACATAGCCTATGCAGGAAGAATTGCCTGAAATTTTGGCTACTCGAGCTTGCATTCATAGATAATGGCTGGACACCATGAGTGTGAGCCACATTTCATGGTCTAGTTGCAATATCTGAAGAGATTTTATTTCTTGTCAGCCTTTCAGTATTACCAGTCTTTTCTATACTGATAGCAAATGGTTGCAATCTGTTTTTCTGTAAACCAATTTACATATTTGCTGTTTGTTCATCTTTATTTAATTACCTATTGTTATGTTACTAATTACCGTAATCTTTAGCACAGACAAGCAACAAGCATTTATTATCTCACATTATTCCTAAGGGTGAGGAATCCAGGTGCAGCTTAGTTGGGGGTGGTTCTGGCTCTGGGTCTCTCATGAGCTCACAGTGAAGCTATTGACAGGTTGCAGTCTTCTGCTGGGCTGGTGGATTCACCTCCAAGCTCGCTCATGTGTATGCTGGCAGGAGACTTCAGTTCCTCACCATGTGAGTCTGTTCTTAGGAAAGGCCATGACTTGGCAGCTGAGCAAGTGAGTCAAGGGAGTGAGAGTGAGACACGGCAACCAAGATGGAAGCTTCACTGTCTTTTGGAGACTAATTTCTGAAGTTATGTGTCGTCACTCGTGCTTTATTGTGTTGGCCACCCAGAGCAACCCTGGTACAATGTGGTAAGGGTCTCTACCAAGGGGTGGGGTTCATCAGAGGTCGTCTCAGAGACTGGTTGCCACTGTCTCTAGAACTTCTAAATAAATTAGCATTGACACATTGGCAGTGCTTCAATGTGGAGGAGGTAGATTCAAGAATCTGGAATCTGGAATCTCCTGACTGCAAGCCCATTTGTCTTCATATTATCTATAGCTGTTTGGGGGTTCTAGTCCTGTGATTCTGATAATTTAGGAATTGCAAGATTATCATCGAAAGCTCTCACTGGTGTTTCAAGTCCTTGCCAAAGGGTTCCTGAAATGTGACTATCTGTTTTCTAATATCCAAATATTGCTTCTGACATCTCTACTTACAAGCTAATAATATTTTGTCATAGAACAAAAGTGGGAACTGTAGCGTGTAGGTAAGTTCCCAAAGCTTGAAAATCTGTTTCAACTATAGTAATTGTCTTTTGTTTTTCTGGCAGATGGCATCATAAACACATGCCTTTTTGAATGTCATTTTGCTTGGCACAAGGCATTTTAAGTATATATATTTGATCCATTATATGATTTTTAGTAGAACAATTATATTTATTATATATAATTATATGATTGGTACAAGGCATTTGATATATGTATTTGATCCATTGTATGCTTTTTAGAGGAATTATATTTATATTTATTATATATGATTATACTAGTGTGTTCCTTATTTAAGAAAGAGTCTCATGTCTGCAATTTTAATTTACCCAGAATTTATAAAGTAAAAGATGAGTTCAGTATATGTTTTTCTGAAGACTTAGAGTTCTGTATTTGCAGAAGTAAGAAATAAATGTTTTGCCTGAGCATTAAAGCAGCGGTCGACAAACTATGGCCTATGGATCAAAGCCAACTTGCCACCTGTTTTTGTAAACAATGTTTTTTTGTTTTTTTTTTTTGAGTTGGAGTCTCACTCTGTCACCCAGACTGGAGTGCAGTGGCCGCTCCCGGCCACTGCAGCCTCGACCTACTGGGCTCCAGCGATCCTTCCGCCTCAGCTTTCCAGGTAGCTGGAACTACGCCCGGCTCATTTATTTTATTTTATTTTATTGTAGAGATGAGGTCTCGCCAAGTTGCCCAGGCGGGCTTCAAACCCACGGGCTCAGGTAATCCACTCACCTCGGCCTCCCAAAGGCGCGAGATTACAGGCTGAGCCACCGAGTCCGGCTAACAATGTTTTATTGAAGCACAGCTATGTCCATTCATCTTTATATTATCTGTAGCTGTTTTTGTGGTGTAGTGGCAGAGCTGAGTAGTTGCGACAGAGACCTTATGGCTCAGAAAGCCTAAAATATTTATTATCTGATCCTTTAAGAAAAGGTTTTCTAACCTCTGCACTCGAGATCATTTTAAAGTTAGAACTTAAAAATCAGATAAAGTTATAAAGATACATTTTGCTTATATGTAGTGACATTTTTTGGGGGAAGCTTGATAAGAATAAGATTGGATTAAATGCATCTATTTGTGTTTTTAATGAACTAGGAATGGGAATATAGAAGAAGGTTGAGGATATTTATTTCGCAGATGCTTTTGAGCATTCAGAAGTCTCACAAATTCTTTGTTAGGTAGGCCAGATCCATTCTTACTTATTTAGAGTTGTGGAACTGAGAGGCATGGTGATTTGTAACTGTCATTGTTAAAGGTCGAGCAAGAGATATCATTATGGCCACAACAGACAAATTCTGACTCCAAGTTCGGGAGAAAATTCTTGCCTTTATGCAGCATGTTTATTCCCTGAATGGTGTGGTGTGCTCAATATAAAACATACACAACCTAAGATTTTTGCAAAAATCAGTAGAACAATAGTTAGCAGTTCTACTATTGGCTTATTGATCCCTTAAGAATATCTTGGTCTGGTGTGAAGAGATTCCTCTCCTTACAATTTAGTCACAGATAGATTTCAGGAGGCTTTTGAAGAAAAGAGAGGCTAAAGATAGAGGCTAAATGATTTCTGGATTACCAAATTCCTAGGGGGAGTCGTAAGTATGGCTGTGGTGATTAGGGAAAGTCTTCTTAGATCTTAAAATGCCAATATAGCAATAATTCACCCTCAAGTTTTAAAAACGTATCAAAACAAGTATAAGATCTTATGCTGAAAGACCGAGTCTATAGAAAACTTTTAATAACAATGCAGGCCGGGCATGGTAGCTCAAGCCTGTCATCCCAGCACTTTGGGAGGCAGAGGCGAGGGGATTGCCTGAGACCACGGGTTCAAGATCAGCCTGGGTAATTTGGCGAGACCTAATCTTTAAAAAAAAAAAAAAATTAGCCAGGCATGGTAGCACTTGCCTGTGGTTCCAGCTACTTGGAAGGCTGAGGCGGAAAGATCTCCGGAACCCAGCAGGTCAAGACTGCAGTGGCCGGGAACGGCCACTGCACTCCAGTCTGGGTGACAGAGTGAGACTCCAACTCAAAAAAAAAAAAAAAAAAAAAAAGCAAAAACAATGTTGGCAAAACCACAGCAATGAAATGTTGACGCTATCTCACCAATCTACTGTGAAGAGAGGCACAAATTACATTCTATAATAATTCTACCAGAGATTTCCTCACTTTATTTTCTCCTGAGTGCTTCCTTCAAGGTTTTTCAGTGACTAATACAGAGAAAAACTCTAGTTCTAGAAATATCAGAACAATAATGAAAATTGACTTTTCAAACAACTCATTTGAGACTGGAAATTAAGGCTTTTCCACTGGAGGACAAGCTTGAAATTACTGAATTCCATAGGAGTAGGGCTCCCTTAAGTCAAGGCCATGAAGGAAGAATCAAGTTCTGATCGTGAAGAGACACCATGGAAATTGGCTCGTGAGAAGAGAAGCTTTATATTAAAGACTGGCACTCGTAGTTCTAGCCTGGATCTCTTCCTCCCAATTTGAGACCTATATGTCCAGAACCTTAGGTCCAATACCTTTATGTGGATGTCTGAGAAGCAACTCAAATTTAACATGCCCCAAATGGAGCTTTTGATCATCCATTCCAAGCTTGCTTCTCTTTTAGTCTCTATGTCAGTTAATCCTTCCAGTTGTTCAAATTCAAAACCTTGAAGACTTTCTTTTATACCCTGCATCCAATTTATCTGTCAATCTTTTGGTTCTATCTGGAAGTATATCCACAACCCATCATTCTCACCATCACTACTGCTACTTCCCTGGCTTGGGCCACCATCATCAGCTTCCTAGTTGATCTCCCTGCCTCTACCTCCACTTACCCACCTACCCCTTTCCTGACCCTCCTCCCCACCCCCGTTCAGTTTATTCTCAATACAGCAACCAGAACCATCCTTTTACGATGTAAGTCAGAGCATGTAACTTCTCTGGTCAAGACTCTCCAGTGGCTTCTCCATTTCACTCAGTTTAAAAGCCCTTGTTACAATTTGCAAGGCCTGACATGTTCTCTCTCTGCCCTCGCTGCCCACTCTTTTCTTATTATCTTAGTTCCAGCCACCACTGGCCTCTCTGCAATTCCTCCAATATGACCCGTTAGGCTTTTGCCTCAGGGCCTTTGGACTTGCTCCTACCTCAGCTGTTGTCTCAGAGAGTTGCCTGGTTCGCTTTCTCGCCTCCTCCAGGTCTTTTTCAGATGTCACCTTTTTAGTAAGGCATTCCTTGGACGCCTTATGTAAAATTGCAACTTCCTTCAATTTCCCAACTCCCTAGCTCCCTCCATTGCCTTCCTTTACTTTTCTCCAAAACATTTATCACCTTTTTGATAAATATAGAGAAACACTCTTCTATAATTTACTTTCCCAGGCTGTGTGTTTCTTCCTGTATCTACAGCACCCAGAGCAGTGCCTGACTCAGAGCAGACTCTCAATAAATATTAGCTGAAAAAATGAACAAATGAACAAATGATTGTTACTGTTAACTGGATTTGGTTAGGAAGTCTTAGGGTTGGGCTTTGTTATCTTTATTCCCCCTCAAGTTTTAGAATTCATTTTCAGACCAGAAGGTCCATTTCTGCCACCGTGGAGATCTTTGTTCTCTCCCCTTTTTTTTTTTTGACAAGTAACTGTATAGCAAGTTGTTCCCCACGAGTAAAGTTACTTTGTCCTCTTTTATATAAACCATTCTGGAGGAGTACCCTGTTGCTCCAAGAAAAACAAGTCTTTCTCTGGAATTTGTTGACCAAGCGCCCAATTGAGAAAAACAGTCCATGGGGTTGGGGGTCTGCTTCTTCTTTCTACCCCTTTCTCCTGGCAGGGTATCCCCTGATTTGGGTGGACCCCACTGAGGGTGTTGCTGGGATGATGACAGCCCAGAGAAACT
Source organism: Carlito syrichta (assembly GCF_000164805.1). Taxonomy (NCBI): domain Eukaryota; kingdom Metazoa; phylum Chordata; class Mammalia; order Primates; family Tarsiidae; genus Carlito; species Carlito syrichta. The sequence goes on along the minus strand of NW_007258397.1, from coordinate 521,996 downwards.
TGTTGCTAGCTGGAATGGGAGACAGGATGTTCCTGGAAGAAAGACATCATGACCCAGAATGTAGGGATTTTACGCAAAGAGCATGGATACGTGTGCGTTGGTCATTTACATCATCCATTGTGTGAAGAAGGTAGGTGAGTGGGAAACACACTCTGCTTTCTATCTCTTTCTTCCCTGATTACTGTCAGTATTTCACCCGAGCTTCATGAGTTTCTATCTCTTAATCATCATGCATACACTAGCACTAGAAATCATACAACGATGGCTTCACAGTCTTACATGTGTCCCTGCCAATTAGGAATTTGGCCCCACCATCTTATCTGTTGCTAGCTTCCAAAGAATATTTTGAAAAAATCTACAATTCTGTTGGAAAATATTTAGTAGCTTGACTTTAACTTTGCAATGAATTCTCTTATTCTGAATACAAGAGATCCCACATATCCTTCTGGAAATTCCTCACTGGTTAATTAAAAAGTAGCAACAGATCGTATAAAAGTCAATAACAAATAGACTAGTCATTGAATGCACAATCATTGTATTGGTGCCCTAGCAAATGAGTATTATTTAGGAAGCCAACATGGTGTCTGGAAACAGAAAAGCCAAATTGGGCATGCTGTAGAATTCCAGTGAAATGAAAAAAAATGAACATTTTGATAATTGAGGGTTTTTTTCTTTTAGCATCTGATTGAGGACATTGATGTTGTCTGTATTGTTGTGATTATAGCTAAATGCCATGAAATAAATATTCTAATAGATATTCTAATTCCTCTTCCAAAGTATTTTTCTCATCTCCTCTGGCTTTAGCTTTGGAGAGCCTGGGTGTAATCATGACTGACCTAATTGGTGGCTGCCTTTAGTTCCGGACAACTTCAGTCACCTTGGAGAAGACCAAGGGACATAACAGGTGTGGTTTGGTGGAGAATGAGATCTGATGATCTGAGACTCGGGAAAAAGAATTTCCTCGGGGATGTAGTTTTATGATTCCTCACACTTTTTCTTTTTTTTTTCTTTTTAATGTTTTTGAGTCTTCTTTTTTTCTTAGTGTGGATACGAGTTGCCAATTTTATCTTTTTAATGAATCAATTCTTTATTTTTTGTGTGTGTCAGGGTCTTACTCTGTTACTCAGGCTGGAGTGCAGTGGCACAATCATGGCTTACCACAACCTTGACATCAGCCTTGAGCTCAGGTGATTTTTCCATCTTAGCCTCCCAAGTAGCTGGTACTATGGTATGTGCCATCATGCCCAGTTACTTTTGTGTGTGTGTAAAGATGAGATCTTGCTATGTTGCCTAGGCTAGGCTTGTACTCCTGGGCTAAAGCAATCTTCCTTCCTAGGCCTCCCAAAGTGCAGGGATTATAGGTGTGAGCCATCGCACCTGGCCTCATTCCTTACACTTTATAGTTTCTGTCTCTATCTAGCTCAGGCTCTAACTAGTTGTAACATCTTGGACTAACTAATTCCCTGGATAGCTTTCATTTTCCCCATTTTCAAATGAGTGGGCTGGATTAATTTTCTCAATTGTCCTTTGCAGCTGTAAGATGCCAGGCTATCAGTAAGCTGCCTAACCATAATGACCATTCACCTTTTTTATTTATCATAATAACATTAATAGAAGAGCTTTTATTTGTATGATGCTTTATTTGTTTTCAACATCCACAGAAACCACCGCAGATCACTTGAGCTAAGACTCATTCAGCCCCTCCACAAATAAATCTCTCTTTTCAGGAGCTGGTGTTTAGGAACGCTTTACAAATGGAATGATCCCAGAGCAAGTGCTTGTAAGACATTTATAAAGAGAAAGGAAGAAAGAAAGGCAACGAGGAAAGGCAGACTGTTTTACTTCGACAAATAATGAAAATCAGTTTGTTTACATGCGTCTTTACATTTCTAACACTTTAAAAGAGCTTTGTTGCTTAAACTGTAATTTCACAGTCAATTAATCTACCACCTATTGTATGCTGTTGTCTGTAGGTTGCTGTTCTCGGCACCCACATCTCACAAATTGTAAGGTTTTTTTTTTCCCTATCTTTTTAGGTTGTTGACTTAAATGCGGCCGGCCATTGAGAGTAGGCACTGGATTTGTAGAGGAAAACGCTTTACAAATGGAATCAAGACACAGAAGATCCTTTTGTGAGCTTGGCATCATGTGAGCCATGGCCTGTCTTGAATTCTGGCTGTCAGAACATGGGATTTGTACCCTAGATAGCAGCTCCTATGAGCTTTCTCTGGCGCTTTTTGTCCAAGTGCAGCACAATGCTAAGGGTTCAGAGGATACAGCACTGAAGAATCACATTTTATTTGAAAATTCCTAGGAAAATAAACAAATGGAACTTCTGCGAGTGGACTGGTTTCTGAAGGAGACAAGGGGAAAGAGCCCTAGACTGAGTGCTGGGTTCTCAGGTTCGAGTTCCAGCTCTGCTCCCTGGTGGAGGGACCTTGGGTGAATCACTGCCTCTGGCTGGCTTTCAGCTCCCTCTGAATTTTGATCGGCTGCCTGCTTGCTGTGACCTCTCTGTTCTTAAGGTACGTGATTCCATGGGTTGAGTTGAGTCTTTCAGCAGATCCAAATTGTTATTAGGGAAGAATCAGGTAACAGCCATAAAAATAAACACAATTTCACTTCAAAATATTTCAGAAAGCATGTGCAACACATTGAAAACAACTGGCAAGTAACTGTGGTCACCGACAAGGCTTTCTGTTGCAGCTGAAGATTGGGTAGGACGTGCAGAACATCGACCCATTGTGTTGGTGGCACTTGCGGCTTCTCGAATCCCTTTGGCTGAAAAAAAATACCTTAGAGATCATCATCTAGTGTTTTAGTTTATGCCTGGATGAGACTGTCAACTTTACAGGACAGGAATTCTTGTCTTTTGTGCTTTATGTTCCTTAAAGGGCCCTATAGATTTACACAGCTCTGTAAACTATAAGAATAAAAATAAGTGCTGATCCAACACATTCATCCATTTAATATTTAGCAGATTTTAGTGATGCCTTCAATATTTTATCCTCGGATGTTTTATGGTGTTTGGAGTTTGTATGCCATTCTCTCGGAGACAGACTTAAAAAAATCAGTTTAAAAAAGTTTAAATTTTGCCTTTTGGAGAGGCATCAATTCTGAGCACTCCTTCTGGGGCCCATTCTTTAGCTACCGAAAGACTCATGCTTGACTAACCTCAAGAGTCTCTTCAAGACCATTTGCCATTGCATTAGCCAGTTCCCTTTGGGTGACATACAGCCATTTTCATTGCTATGTATACTTTCCCAATTTCACACAATTTATGGGCAGCTCTTTTCAGATGAATATTGTTCCAACACTGGATTCATCGTGACATTTTCTTGCTTAAAAACTTGCAGTGTTACTAAAAATAAGCCTTAACCTCTTAGTTTGAATTTCCAGGTCTTCCCCTTAGCAGAGGAATGTATTCTAGTATCTTCTGCCTGAAAGCATGCAAATAAGCAAACAAGAAAAGTAGCAAATGGAAGCTCCTCTTGGAGTTACATACCACTGCTTATTGTCTTTGTTTCCTTTTTGGAAAAGCTTTCTATACTCAGTTCCTACTTTCTAGTCTATGAATTGAACCCATCCCAATCTGACTCTTGAGTCTACAGAAACTTCTTTCCATGGTTGTCAACATTCGCCATGTTGGCAAAGCCTGTGGCCACTTCTCTGTCCTCCTTAACTTGACCTCTCACCCATGTTCAGCACATTCTTCCAATTTTCCTTCTGCCTCTCTGCTCCTTTCAACTTTCTTTGTTACCTCCTCTACCAGACCTCAGGACATTGGGAGGCTTCCAGGCTCAGCCTTGAGTCCTCTTCTCTTTCTTCAGTTTTTACCTGACCAGTTTTACTCAACCCCAGGGCTTTAAATAGCCTCTACAGGCTGATGCCGATTTTCTATATCTCTAACTACTCCCCTGGACTCCAGATTCCTATAACCAACCATCTACTTTCAATCCCTACTGGTATATTGTAACTTACACAGCTGGCTGCCTTCCTAATATCCACTTTCCTTACTAGCCCTGATATTGTTTGGGGGTAGCCATGTGCACAGCTAAAGAATGATATTTGTCAGATAACCTTGCAGCTATAGGTAACCATGGGAGATGCCAACCAAAAATCTACTTAGGATTTTTTTTAGGAATTGTACAAGCTAGATATAGACACACATCCTTCTTCATTTTTCTTTGTTCTTATTCTTGCCTGAAATATGAACCAAAAGTTGGGGATGGAACACATATTATAAGGGGCAACCATTGAATGAAAGCCATTTCTTTTTTGGTACTTGAGCAGGAAGAGAGAGGGAGCCTTGAGTAGTTCTTTCAGCTCAGAGCTGCTCATGTTTTCCTGGGATTTTTTTTTCTATATCAGTAAAAGAAATCCCTTACTATTTAGGCTCTTGCTACCAATTTCTGCAGGTAGTTACTATTCATGAGAGACACAGATAAAGAAAAGGCATAAAGGACAAGGAAAACATGTCTCATAAGGAAATCTATGAACAAATTTTTCTTCTTCAGGTCATCCCCACTTCAGTAAGAAGTTTCGCCATCCTTCACATTGCTCAGGTCAAAAGCCTAGATGACATCCTTGGTTCTTCTCTTCCTCTCCTCCCCTCTTACACAATCGCCATCCCCAGCAAATCCTGCAGGCTGTTTCCAAATAGTCCTAGGCCAATGGCTTCTCTCATTCTTGCTGCTACTCCCTGGCCTAGCCTGCATCTTTGCTGCCAGTCGCTCCTGACTGTCTCCCTCTTCTCTCCTTACCCTTCCCTCCATAATCCATCTTTCTCATAGCTGCCATATGATTTTTAAAAATGTATATAAATTATGTCATTTGTAGCTTGCTTATCAGAAATCCTCACCCAAACCTAAAATAATTGAATGATTTATTAGACCAGGCATGGTGTCTCATGCCTGTCAGCCCAGCAATTTGAGAGGTGGAGGTGAGAGGATTGCCTGAGCCCAGGGATTCGAGACCAGTCTGGACAACTTGGTAAAACCTCCTCTCTACAATAAATCAAAAAATTAGCTGGAGTGGTAGCATGCACCTGTAGTCCTGGCTACTTAGAAGGCTGAGGTGGAAGGATCAGCTGAGCCCAGCAGGTTGTGGCTGTGGTGGCCTTGAGCGTGCCACTGCACTCTAGCCTGGGTGACAGAGTGAGATTCTGACCTAAATAAATAATTGACATTAAATAAAATAAAGGGTAGAAAGGGGCTGACAATCTACCCAACAGCTCTTCTGATTCCACTCAGATCACTTCCCTGTCTCCCAAGCACCTGCTGCACTGGCCTTTCTGTCTTTGAATATGAACAGGAGCTATTTTTTTTTTTGCTAGGGACACATGGGTAACGGTTCCCTCTCCCTGATGCCTGCAGGCTGACTCCTCCTGGTAATTTATCTCCCAGCTCAAACACCCTGGCTCTTCAGAATGGTCTTCCCTCAGCATCCTGAAGAAAGTAAGCAGCATCCTCTGATCTGGGGTGGCTATTCTTTTATTTATCTCCAAATCAAATCAAATCCACCTCGAGGCTTACTGTCTCCGGGAAGACTTCCTTTGATTACTTACTCCACTCCACAAAGGCCCTTCTGATATACGTATTCTGCCCCATCTTTTTCAGGATATGACTAGAGTCAGTTCTGTGCATCACTCAAGTTGTTTTGGTATGTAGGTCTTATTTTCCTAAGCAGAGTATAAGCTATTTTTCTTTTTTGGAAATTGCCAGGTTTTGAGTTTTCTTTAATAACTTCAGTCCTTGACTTGTGGTGAGGGTTTAAAAATACTTATAATTTAGTAATGTTCAGATTCTCTGTAGATGGTGCTTTCCCAGGAATCATCTGCATTTTTCTTTACCCAGAAGGGCTTTTGAGAGAAATAGCTCCTTGCTCCTGCTTGATGATAAAGAGACTCTCCTAATGCTTTAATTTTACATTTCATCTCTCTGGCTAAAACCAAGGTGGGCGCCTCCCGGTATATGAGGACATAAAGTATGTTTTGCAGTACTTTTCTTTTAGTAGGATTCAGAACTGAAAGTGAAGATCGCTACAGTGACGTTGCTTTTCTTTTTCATGAATATGCTGACACATTGGAGGGCAAGATAGAGCCAGAGCCCGGAATGTGACAGTGAACTTTAGCTTTTTGAAGTTTTCTTTCAGTGTAAGGAGAAAGTTGCATTTGCTTTTATTTAAAATCATCTTCAGGAAGGCCTGGGGTTCTGGTGGATTTTTCCAGAAGTGATTGGAGATGAAGGATTTGTGCAGAGCCTCTCATTCTTCTTCCTTGGTATCCATGGCCACCAAGAATGATGCATCATTGAGAAACCTAATGGGGGCAATCAAGGGAGAGTTCTCGCTGGTCCACTGGAGGTTCAAATCCCTACCTCGAGTCTCCTCAGGGACCCAGTTATTATCAGTCTTGATGAATCAGCCCAGGGGACGAGCATATTTCTTCTTTTTGCTTTTGAGATTTGGTATCATATTTCTTCTTTTATCATATCATATTTCTTCTTTTTACTTTTGAGATTTGTAAGAGAAGTAATGGCCTTCTTACATTAAGTCAAAATTTAATACACCCAGAACGAATCTTCTCTTTTCAATTTGTTCGTTTCCTGTGTCCGCTGGACTAGCAAGTCTCACGCATCTGAACAGGACGCTGCTCTGTCCTGTTTAGACCAATCTTCACTTTGCATTCAAGCTGTAGTTTAAATTAAATCTATAATAAAAGAGATGAATCTCTGATAATATGAAAGATCAAAACCCAGAGAAATTTGAATTGGGGTTTATCACAGAACATGCTTTCTCTGCTACTGTTATCATATTTTAAGGGGATTGTAAAATTCTCCATATGTTTACAAGGAGACTGTAATGAGTCATAATCTCTAAACAGGCACTCACGAATCATTAAGTAAATTTAATATCACTCCTTCCTAGTAAAAGTGAAGCTTCAACTTAACAATTTGAGAGTTATGAAGGCAATATGTCCACGCTAAATATGATTAATCAATAGCTATTGCTGTAAAATGGTTGTATTTCTTATAGAAAATATGTCCTTTTTTTGACATTTCAGTACACATTTTTACATTTTTATTTTAATTGAGATTGCATGAAGAAAAATAGTTTTTCCGGTGGCCCAACCTATAATCCCAGCACTTGGGGAGGCTGAGGCAGGAGGATTGCCTGAGCCCGGGGGTTCGAGATCAGCCTGGGCAAGTTGGCAAGACCTCATCTCCACAATAAATCAAAAAATTTGCTGGGAGTGGTGGCGCGCACCTCTAGTTCCAGCTACTTGGAAGTCTGAGGCGGAAGGATCACCTGAGCCCAGCAAGTGGAGGCTGCGGTGGCCATGAGCGTGCCACTGCACTCCAGCCTGGGCGACAGAGTGAGACTCCAACGAGACCTCATCTCTACAATACATCAAAAACTCAGCCGGGCGTGGTAGCGCATGCCTGTAATTCTGGCTACTTGGAAGGCTGAGGCGGAAGGATCGCCGGAGCCCAGCAGGTCGAGGCTGCAGTGGCTGGGAGCGGCCACTGCACTCCAGTCTGGGCGACAGAGTGAGACTCCAACTCAAAAAAAAAAAAAAAAAGAGAAACAGTTTTTCTTTCAAATGTATCCATTGATATTTGGGGCCTACCCAGTCTAGCATATTCTGTGCGTCTGGGCAGTGTTCTGTGTATCTCAGTGAAAAGGTCATTTGTGAGCTCCTTGCCAAACTTCTGCTGGTATTGACTGCTTAGGTGGTGAAAGGCCAGAGAACAATGCGTATGTATGTGTTGGTGCCGAGTTTTCCATGAACAGATGGTAAAATGATAAACTAAAAACATATGCACTGCATTGTAAACATTTCCTCCTGAGTGATTTGGCAGACTGACAATTATCCGACAAAAAAAGTGAGGGTGTTCAGAGCCTTAGGAAAAATTTAATCCTTGAAAACAAGGAACCAGGCAGGAAGTTATCTGCATATTTAACTCCCAAAACCAAAAAGCAAGTTCCTTCAACTACGATGTTATTTTTGAACTCAATTGTGGGCGGCTGATGATTTCTATCAGTTTGGGGTCTGTTAACTGTAATTACCAGAGAGTCTTCTACACTGGTTTCTTGGAGAAGTTTGTTAAATGATTCATTTTAAGTTTTGTCTTGTCTCAGAAAATCCTGAGTACCTGAATATGGGCAGCTTTTGGGAATTCCCAAAGCAGGCCTTTCCTAAAAGAACTTTCTGAAGTAGACCCAAGAAGTTCTGGAGAGATTTTGACGCTGAGTTTTATTTTTCTAGCATAAACTTCACAAAGGAGCAAAGGAAGGGACAGGTTCAAAGGAATGATTTCTCTGAATGACCATTCAGAGCAGGGAGGTCATTCGCCTTTTGGGCTGAACTTACCCCTGGTCCCTTTTAGGCCTGGACACCTGAGAACCACAACTTTGCAAAGCAACCCTCTGGAACGGTGCTGAGCAGCCTGTCGCCTCCACATTGCCATAGAGCAATGTCTGTCCCTGCCCACTGAGCTCTATGGTAAAGCCCACTTGGGGACAGGGGCACCCTCTATGTTCTGGGTCTCTTCTAAGGCCACTTAGCATCACATAGAACACAGTGTGACTGTGATATGGCAATGAGCCCACACAGGATGGGATGAAGATTAATCCCAAGTCAACAGAATGATGGCTAAGAGGAAAGATAGCAGGCCAAAACCTGTGAAGGCAGGTCTCGCTAGAAATGCAGGGAGGAGGGTGACACATCTCTCTCAGCCCTCTGGCACTCTCGCCGCTGGCTCCAGGAGCCACTCCTCAGGAAAGAGGAAAATAAACTTTTAAAAATACTTATAGACTTTATTGCTGGTTGCTGTGGCTCACATCTGAAATCCCACCGAGGTGGGAGGGTCGCCTTAACCCAGGTGTTCAAGACACCCCTGAGCCACATTGTCTCTCTCTCTCTCTCTTTCTCTATCCCTACACACATACACACACACAGCAATTATAGGTTTACAGAAAAAATAAACAGAAAGTCCCCACATACTCTGCCCCTCCTCCCAATTTTCTCTATTAATTTAATTTAATTTTGAGTCAGAGTCTCACTCTGTCCCCCAGGCTGGAGTGCAGTGGCATGCTCACGGCCACCTCGGCGTCAGCCTGTTGGACTCTGGCGGTCCCTTTGCCGCAGCCTTCCAAGTAGCCAGAACAACAGGCGTGCGCTACCACGGCTGGCTAATTTTTGATTGATTGTAGAGACGAGGTCTCGTTAAGTTGCCCGGGCTGGTCTCGAACCCACGTCAGCTTCCAAAATTGCTGGGATGACAGGCTGAGCTACCGAGCCTACCCCAGTGTTGTTTTAATTTGCATTTTCATAATGACCTATGATGTAGGACATCTTTTCATATGCTTACTTGTATATCTTCTTCAGGGAGACGTCTGTTCAGATCTTCCTGCCCACTATTTAACTGGGTTATCTGTCTTCTTATTGTTGAATTTTTAAGAGTTCTTTCTATATTTTGGATGCAAGTCTTTTATCATATATGTGTTGGACAAATAGATCTCCCAGCAGATACGTTTCTCCCAGTCTGTGGCTTGTCTTTTTGTTGTCTTCATAGTGTCTTTTGAAGCAGAAGTTTTTGATTCGGAAAACTAATTTTTTTTTTTTTTGGTGAAGAGTTTTAAAATATGAGAGATGCCACAGCAGTTGTGGTTGGTGAGGTAAGCAGAGGAAAGAGGAGAAAGGAATTTTAAATGAGTATTGACCTACATAGTTCCTTCAGAATATCTGAGACAGGCAAGTCAAGAACGTGTGTTAGTTTGAGCCCACTTTGTGGTTGTTGGACTGCACTTCTTGAATGTGAGGACCCCGGGCACCTGAACTGCGTGGTCCCAGCTTTCCAGGACTGTGTGGCTCTGATTGGATGGATATGAGCCTCAAATAGGTGCCATATGTGAAGGGAGTTCAGCAACCTGGTTCATGGTCACTGGGGTTGCCAGGAAGTACACCCCACACAACCAAATGCCATGCCCAGGGTCCCCATTGCTTGTTCTGGCTCCCCTTCTTCTATCCCTCTGCTTTGAGAGGGAAAGCAAGGGACCAACCTTGCTGCAATTTACAAAGGCTAGTTTAGTGGCCTTTCGCTCAGTGTCAGGTTCCAGCTTCACTGAGTTCCACACCCAAGAGGAAATTGTGGTTGGAGGAGTCTGAAAGAATTTAGAGCCACTAATTGCAACTGTAATCAATCCAGTGGCCATGCATCTTATATTTGTGATCGTTGAGACAGAATCCTGATGGAAGGGCACTATCGCATTCTCCATGATGGGAGAGATTGCTCTTTCTAAGCAGGTGAATGTGATAAACGTGATTCGAAGAGGTCAGATTTTCTCACTTTAGAAACTGCCATCCACACAGGGCAAATGATGGGGGTTCAAATCCTGGTCTTTCCATTGACTGGCCCCACACCCCCCATTTGAGCCTTTCAACTTTCTCATCTGAAAATGGAGTCGGTGACACTACTGTGATTGCAAGGCTGTGATGAATGAGTGACAGGGCCCATAGACCTCTTGCCACCATGACAGGAACGCAGGTGAGCACGTAGACCCCCTGGCACCATATCAGGGATGCAGATGAGGCTTAGCACATATTCTTTTCACCCTTTTCCCTTTGCATATACGGAGTGCTATCTTTTAAGCCTCTTTCTGGCTTACGACTTACTCTCCACCTCTGGGAAAAAAACCCTTGAGTCCCTGCCTCTGTACTTTTGCTTGTTATTCTCTCTTGAGTATATCTTCTCTTTTCTCTTCAATGTCCTCTTTTTTTTGAGATGGGATCTCGCTATGTTGCCCAGGCTGCTCTCAAACTCCTGGCTTCAAGGGATCCTTCTACCTCAGCCTCCCAAAGCACTGGGATTACAGGCGTGATCCCACCACACCCTCCAACTCTTTGATGACTTCCCTGATTTCTTTTGTAGCGGCGTGGGATGTTTCCCCCCTTTTCTCCTTTGTCAGTCATGGTATTTCATACACCCTGTGGTGCCCTGTGTTGCATTGTTCATATGCCTGTGCCTTTTAATTTCCTTGATCATGTTCCCCCAGCATGGCTTCTTTGGTTGAGTCCTTCATGGTGTCTTTTCAACATTAGGAGGTTGCATATAGTAAAGGTTTATTGCATAATCGACAGTTTTATTGAAAATCATCCCTATGAGTTGATTAAGTTGCTCTAGAACCTTTCTTACTTTGCAATGTTTTGTGAATCCTATGTGGATTCCTGTGCAAACTTTTCGTTTCTTTTAAAATATTTTTAATTCTCTTAACATTTCTTAGAAAAAAAGAATAGGTTAAGTAAACGATGGCACATGAAAAATAAAGGTTATGAAGATTTAATACCACAGGGAAATGCTCGTGTTGTCATGTTAAAAGTAAATCACAGTGTGCAAAATTATGCATAGAGTGTGATTACATCTACAGAAACTATAGTTTTAAAAAAAGACGAAACTGCTAGTAACTAAAAAAAATCAGTTCCAAGCATGAATATGAATTCTTTTTTTGGAACTAAAAATACTATCATTTTCTTTCAATTTTATTTGTAGAAACAGAATGTTTTTGACCATGAATGTTCTGTGCCTGAAGATTGATTCTGTTGTTTTCCACTAGAGGTCACTGTGGGTCTTTAGTTCTTTTTGGTTTTTCCCCCCATTTAGCGTCCCTGTTAGTAGGGAGAAAAGCCTTCTGTCATGGTTATTATTTTTAGCAAAGTTAAGAGAAATGTTAAAACGATAGCCTCCTTTTTTAAAATACAAAGCAACATTTTCCAGAGCAATTGTACTTCTTTTCAGATTTTGTATTCCAGGCCATAACTATTAGAAACATTTCTATTCTACATTGGCGGCCCAAATTTAATTTATTAGTGTGAAACATTATCACTCTACCATTTATTCTGCTATTAAAACAGAACTACACCCATGCTTTCTGTGCTGTGAGCATAATACAGGACTAGCCCTTTCTATTTCTGGTTCAGCTTATTTTACTTATTTTTTAAAGAATGTTTTCCAACAGTACAAAAATGTGGCTTCTAGAATAACTTGTTAGTAGTGAAGCATTAAAATCAATTAATGACACATGAGATGTGCACATATAACTACGATTTCTAAGGGGAATGTAGGAGATCCAGTAAATTCTGCCCATAAACTACTGTCTCTTTAAAAGAATTTCTCCCTGGTAAATTCAGCAGGAATATAGACTATATTTTTCTGTTTGAAAATGATCAAATATTAATAATTAGAAAAAGAAAATATAGCCCCCCAAAATTAGTAAGATGTATGTTGAGTATAAGATCATCCAAAATGTCCAAGCCAACAGTTAGGCCCTTAGTTTTTCTACTGGAGTCAACTCCGTTTTACTATAAACCAAAAAGCTCTACATTTTTTATTATTTTGAGAACCTCATCTTTTTCTCTCACTCTCTTTTTACTATTTGCAGCCTTGACAAATGAGGTCCTGGTCACCTCAGAAGATTGTATTTATTTTTCACAGTGGGACCATCTCATTTCTGGTGTACTCTTACTCCAATGACATTTTTGTGAATTTCACAAAAATTTCCCCCAACTTAGACAGTCTCTCAGTGAATTCCCAAATCGGTTATTCATGATTTATTGCGAACCCCCAACCCCCAATTTAGCAGGTTTAGAGAGATGAGGGTGGGTGCTGCACACCGGAAACCCACCAGCCACTCCAATCTTATCTGCAATATGCTTTGAAAATTGGCATGAGTCTTGTGCCCTTTCCTGACTGACACATTCAGCTCCATCTCCCTAACTTAAGCTGAGGCCCGGGCTGTCTGTCAGCAATAGACGTGACCGCTGGAGTGGGAGGCCTCGCGGCTCCGCCAAGCATTTCTTTCTCCGTTGCAGAAGGAGCAGTGCCCAGAAACAAACTGAAAACAGGTAATCTGGCAGAAAGCTTCCGGTTATTCAAGACTGCTTTTTACTTTTTTTTTTTTTGACTTGAACAACAGAAATTTATTCTCTTACAGTTCTGTTGGCTGGAAGTCTAAGATAAAGGTGTAGGCTGGGTTGGTTTCAGGTGTGGGCTCTTTTCTGGCTTGCAGATGGCTGCCTTCTGCCTTCTCATCTGGCTTTTCCTCTGGGCGTGCTGTTGGGGGAAGAAAGGGGAAAGGGAGTGAGCTGGGGGAGAGAGAGGGAGAGAGAATGTTTTTGACTTCTTTTACACCATAGATCCTTCTGTGACACGAGTACTGAAACTAAACCAATTGGTGGAATGAAGAAACAAAAACGCCAGACAGAAATTGTGATGTATTTCCATAAAGCTACACCCAATGTGCTTGTCTCTCCTTATCCCTTTTCCACCTCTTCCTTCTCTGCCACCTGAGACAGGAAGAACAACCCTTCCCTTCCTCTTCTTCCTCCTCAGCCTTTCTCTCCATCCTCTCTTTGCCTCCCATCTCCTCCCCAGCTGCTTCCCAGGTTCTGCCAAGGCTACTTCAACAGGGTTAGGGTTAGGGTTAGGGTTAAGGTTGGGGCTTAGGGTTGAGGTTAGGGTTAGGGTTAGGTCCTTCAAACCCACTCTAGCTCCATGCCCTCCTCTGCCACCTCTGGACAGGCTCTCACGACCTCAGCCCCGGTAGTAGCTGTCAGCGGGTCTTTGGCTTTTCTCTACCCCTTCTCCATCCATTGTACCTTGACAGTATATGCTGCTCCAGAAACCCAGGTCTGAGCAAGCCACCTTTCGGCCCCCACACCTGCTAATGGTGCCCTCTTGTCAGGTGAATACATTCTGAAACCTCTGTTCTGGCGTTCTCGACTCCTTGTCTCATTCTCCAGCCATGACTCCCACTTCACGTGTTTGAATTGCTTTCTCTTAACTGATCTGCTCCTAATTCCGTCACGATGCCATTCCCAGGTGTTTTCTTCTGGTGTTCTCTCTGGTGGGAAGTCCTTCCCTTCAAACCTACTGGAGTTCAAGGCCTGCCTCATATGTCATCTTCTTCATGAAGCTTTCCTAACTCCCAGATCTGAGGAGACCCCTGACTCTGAACTCCAGGGAGGACCCTTTGCTTGGGCTTTTCCCATGTGTTTATCTTCCGGACTTCTGGTAGACTTTCATGTGCTCACGTCATGTAGTCTCTTCTAACGGCAGACTCCAGTTCTGGAGCTCAAGTTTACCCAGGTTAGTTTCCTGCAAAGATCCAACCACTACCTGCTACCTACGTTTTATTTAATTAAAAAAATTTTTTTTTGTTTTTTCATTGACACATAGTCATGATACATATTATGGGTTATAGTGTGACATTTCAATACCTGTATACAATGTGAAGTGATCAATTCAGGGTAATTAGCATATCCATCACCTCAAACAATGATCTTTTCTTCACATTGAGAGCATTCAAAATCCTCTCTTCTAGCCAATGGAAAATGTAGAGTAAATTGTTGTTAACTATAGTCACTCTACGGTACTATAGAATGCTTGAACTTATTCCTCCTGTCTAACTGTAAAGTTGTGTTTTTTTTTGAGTTGGGGTCTCACTCTGTCGCCCAGACTGGAGTGCAGTGGCACACTCACGGCCACCCCAGCATCGATCCACTGGGCTCAGGAGATCCTTCCACCTCAGCCTTCCAAGAAGCTGAAGCTAGAGGTGTGCTCTACTATGCCTGGCTGATTTTTGATTTATTGTAGAGACGAGGTCTCGCCAAGTTGCCCTGGATAGTCTTGAACCTGCGGGCTCAGGCAATCCACTTGCCTCAGCCTCCCAAAGTGCTGGGATTATAGGCTGAGCCACTGAGCCCGGCCAGCTATGTTTGTTAATCAACTTCTTATCGCCCATCTCCCCATCCTTCTCAGCCTCTGGTTTCCACTCTTCTCCCTACTTTTACGAGATCAACATTTTTAGCTCCCACATATGAGTGATATCATGGTATATTAGTCTTTGTGCCTGGCTGATTTCACTCTGCATAACGTCCTCCAGGCTCATCCATGTTACTGTGACAGAATCTCATTCTTTTCTTATGAATAGCATTCCGTTGTGTATCTATACCCCATTTAAAAAATTCATTCATCTGTTGATGGATACTTAGATTGAATCCATATCTTGGCTATTGTGAACAGTGCTGCAATAAACACTTAGGTGTTGATTCCTCTTCCGCATACTGATTTCCTTTTCTTTGGGTAAATATCTGGTAGTGGAATTACCAGATCATCCAGTAGTTCTATTTTTAAGTGACTGAGGAAACTCCACAGTGTTTTTCATAATGACTGTAGTACAAGCCCCTCCCCCCTTTTTAAACCAAGGTAAGCTATATCCCTGTAAGAAGTAAAGAAATAAGTCATTAATGTCAGATGACAATTACAAATAGAAGAAAATAAAAGGAAGCAAACACCCCTCATTGGGGTTGTCAGTGGAGGTGGTTTCACATGAAGGGACTGGGGCAGAGATGATTCTTCGGAAAAAGTGTGTTGGTCAACCGGAACCTGGTTAGAAGGCAATGCAAGGAAGTGAGTATAGTTTCTCTAGTTTGTTAGCTGGGGTAGCATTCTAGCTCTGTTATTATTAGTTTGATCTTAGTCATTTATTAATCAGGAGATTATTAAGGGGATTAAGGAAAATCACATATGCAAATTAGTTACTGTTAGTTCACTTTGGTTGAGGATTATGATTAGTTCATCTAATTTTCATCATGACTCAGCACTTTCTTGACAGCATCTGTGTGGCAGGAGACATCGCAGGTGTGGCCTTTGGCGTTGTACCCCTTCTGTGAGAAGTGGTCAGCAAATGACGGCAATTATTTTCTTGCTGATGGCCAGTAAGTGTTAACCAGAAATTAACATGCAACTGTTGTCTCCAGGAGACTGACCAGTGTTTTCCCTTCAGGGGTCCAGTGAAGTCACAGATATATGGGAAGTATCAACTTGTATGTATGCACGGAGGAATCAGTGGGACAGGATTAAGTTTGAATTTCTGTTCTCTTAAATGTTTTGGCCCCAGAATGTACCACTAAAAAGTGTACTAAAAAGTGTAAACACTTTTTCTGTGTTGACCAATCTTATCCTTTCTTGGCAACCCAAAGAGTAAATGGTGAAAAAGTTGGTGTTTATTACTTTTGTGTTATCAGAAAACTCTTGGCTATTAGAGAATTGGTTACATCAAAATGAAGTGGCCACTCTGTTTTGGAAAAACATATGCTAATTTTAGTAGTACAGACTTCCCAGAGCTGAGGCTTTAGATCAGTCTTGGCAAGCTCCATGGATAGTCTTTGAAAAAGGAGTTGTAGCTGGGCTTGGTGGCTCAGCCTGTAATCCCGCGCCTTTGGGAGGCGGAGGTGAGTGGATTGCGTGAGCCCGCGCGTTCGACACCCGCCTGGGCAGCGAGACCTCATCTCTACAATAAATCAAAAAATCAGCCGGGCGTGGTAGCGCATGCCTGTAATTCCGGCTACTCGGAAGGCGAAGGCGGAGGGATCGTCGGAGCCCAGCAGGTCGAGGCTGCGGTGGCTGGGAGCGGCCACTGCACTCCAGTCTGGGAGACAGAGTGAGACTCCAACTCAAAAAAAAAAAAAAAAAGAAAAAGGAGTTGTGTCACCATATAAACAAGTGTTTTAAAAAAATTTTCCAAATACTCAAAATAAAATAAAACAAAAGAGGAACCTACTGACTCCCACATGTAAGAGTGACTTGTGGTCACAATTGCACTGGATCAAATATGTTGTTTATGCCTGGAGAAAAATGAAAATGTAGACAATTAATTTTGTTCTAGATGTAAGTAATTTGACATAGTAAAGTTCCTTACACATATGAAAATAGACACAACTATATTATGGACTAGAAAGTAGAATTCACATATCTGTTTAAGATTTAAAAAGCAAAACTAAACTTTGAATTGACCTCATTCCATCTTAGGCCGTTCTCCTAAGACCTAAAGGGTTGGGTTTGATCCTTTCTTTCCTCTTAAGTGAACCACTTTAGAAATGACAGATTAAGGTGTTAAGACATGATTCATCACTCACGTTTTAGCTTGTATCAGTTTATCAGTTTCACAGTGCAGGGAGCAGGACTGGAGGCACAGAACTAAAAGGTTTGGGAGGAGGAAGCATGGTGACAGGTCCATGATGAGAAGAGAAGGCATTTCCATGGAGAATTCCCAGTGGCCGGAGGTTGAGGACCAGCTGGAGTTGCTGGAGAAAGAGGCATCAACAGGGGAACGACCGGGACTCAAGACTCACCTTGCAATGTGGCCGTGTATTCACCATTCCTCTTTCACTCAGGACAGGTCTCACATAACCACGTCACCACAGCGTGGATGGGGCTCATTTTAATCTTTCCTCACTCCTCTTGGTGCCTCGTTTCTACCACCCTGATTTCGTGCTTCACAATCAGGCCCTGGATCCAAGTCCATGGCTTGACAGAGTCTTACGGGATCTTAGAGGCCATCTGGTCCAACTTCCTTATTTTTTTTTAAATGTGCTATCAAACCAGGCCATCAGGGCCAGTCTCATGGGCCAGCCTCATGGGTTCAGGGTCCCACATTTAGAAGGGCCCGGCATTGTATGCTTATGTTCTGCAATTGCCATCATGAAATCCTTAATATTTGAACAAGGAGCTCCACATTTTTGTTGTACACTGGGCCCCACAAATTATGTTGCTGGTCCTAAGTCATGTTCATGTGCTTGTGACTTAACCAAATCAGAACATTTGATTTTAGAAGTAAATCTTAGGGAGTATGGAGACCATGAGTGCCTGAGAAGATGGAGAGCTCTCTGAAGGCCAGCAGGACAGATAATTTGGGGGTAGGGCGCAGGAGCTCTCCTGGAAATCCTCAGGACACCGCGTGTGTCATGGATTTGTCCCACTTGCAGTGACACCAGCCTTGTCTTTAGGTAGTAATTTATTCCTTATCGCTATTCTGAATCTCCATGTTCCCTCTTCAAACCTATTCCCTTTTGTCCTTTCTCTCTGCAGTTGCCGACAACTAACCATTATCTCGTATGTACTTAAAGACCATTATAGTCACCCCTCAACACTTTTCCAGGCTAAGAGATCCTAATTCTTTTTATCTTGAATGCCTTTTTTTTTCTAATTGATGCTTCCTCAAAGAACAGCTAGCTAGTTCAGGTAGCGTTGTTAAAATCAGGGCACAATTAATTTCACATCTCGCTACAATATTGCCAAGGAAAAGAACAGACAAAGACAGAGATGGCACCAATGAAAATTGCTTTTTCGAATTAAGTTAAAATTAGCTAAACATTTTTGTAATTACAAAGTAATTTGAAAATCAAGCAGCTAGACTAAAACATTGATCAGGAAAAAGACAATGGGAAAAGGAAAGAACAGAGCAATTCACCGAAAACAACCTTCCCTGCAGACCAGAGGGAGTTTTTGAGAGAGAGTAGATTGCTGCTAATAGAAATAGCGATGTCCATTATTTGGGCAAAGGCTTGGAGTACAGAAAATGTGGTCTTGCAAAAGCAAGAAGTCTAAGTCCTACCCAATGAAGGCTACATCTCTGCTTGTGTGTGAACACACACGTCCACAAGGAGATGTAAAGAGACTTATTATAGTTTATGTTCCAATTATAGTGTTCAAATACTGAGTACAAACAGGCAACATGATTGGATAAACAAAACACGTGAGAACAACAAAGCAGTTATAAAAGGAACTGGCATTTCCTTTGGTGTAATATCATGTGTTCCTCCCGTAATTCACTTCAGAGCGACAGTGATTTAATTTCCACAAAACAGTGGCATGAATACATTCAAGGTAGATGCTTCAGAAAGCTTTTATTTTTTGTTTCTTAAAAGATGAGTTATGTTTTTCTATGTCTCTGAGTTTGACAATGCAGTGGTGATTGAGTGGAATGAGGGGTCCTTACCAAGGCGGACCCTCTCAGAGATGCCTGCAGGGTATCCTTGTGATGGGTGGGAAAGGACGGTGCCCTCACTGAGGTGGTTGTCCACTCTTGGTCGGGTCACCTGACTATTCTGTTTGTCAATTTTCTTGGGTAAAAAAAAGCATTGAAAACACTAACCTACTTGAACAATGTCACGAAAATGAAATGAGATAACAGACGGGAAAGTGCCTTAACATACTGTTTTTATACAGTCATCAATAATATGAAAATTAAAGAAAAGACATCAACCACTTTATTGGGAGGATGAACATTGGGAGGATGGGTTCAGTGCTGTGGGTGATACGAAGAAATAGCAATGATGTTTGCCCTCAGAGAGCATGTGGACTAGTTGAGGAGCAAAAATCATATTGACAGTGCCAGGCTTCTACATTTGCACAGCATTTTGTATGCTTGAAAATTTGACCAGCAATACATATTCAAGATGAGCAGATCACAAACTGTGAAGTTAGATGGCCTGGATTTGAATCCTTGTTTGCAAATAAGAAAATTAAGGCTTAGGGGTTGTCAGGTATTTCACCTCAGTTTTATCTGTAGACGGGGATATGGACAGCACCACATAGAGGTGTTATGTGCATTAACTGGAACAATATACACAATGGTGTAGCACACACCCTTAATGTGTTAACTGTTATTATTAAATGTATAGGTACACATCTCACTCTTTTATTTGACTTCGCGGAGTTATTTGTGTGTGTGTGTGTGTGTGTGTGTGTGTGTGTGTGTGTGTGTGTGTGAGAATCTAAGAGGACTATCATTACTCTAACACCCTGCGGGAATGAACGCATGGTGATAGGCAAGAAGTTGATTAGAGAATGAACTCATTGGGGATGTCTTCATAGAGGTGAGGGGACTTGAACTGATGCTTTTAAAAGTGTAGGATTTGGCCAGGCAGAGGGATGGTAGAAACCAGGGTGGAGGATAGAAAGAATAGAATACCCCAGTGTGGGAGATAAAGCTAGAAAGGCAGAGAATCAGAAGATTACCGATTTCTTGAACAAGGCACTTGGACTTAACCCAAAGGCGGAGGGAAGCCATTAGTGGAATTCTTAGAGTGAATGAATATCAGAAGAGATTGACAGTGTCTGGAGGTAGGAAAACTGGCTGGAAATTGGTCAAATGAGACTCAAGGCCCAGGATGGATTGGTGGGAGGGAGATATAAATCAGGAGCGATGAAAGGGATTATGAAGTCAGAGGACGAATTGGGGGTTGATTATGGAATTTGAGGGGAGGAGTAGCAATGGCTGAGGTTTCATATCATGGCAACTTGAGGAATCATGTCCCTTAGCATTGCCCTGTTCTTTCAGTGATTTTTTTTCCCCAAGTACTCTCTGAGTGCTTGCTATGTTCAGGGCACTGTTTAGATGCTGGAATTGTTAAACAAACAAACAAAAATGATGCATGGTCTCCATCCTCAAAGAGTTCACAGAATCATTTCTTTTGAGTGTCCTGATGTGGTCATGAAGAAAATGACCAAGGGAGGACTGGGGAGGCCTGATGGAGGGGGTGGTCTTTGAGCAGGGCAAGCGGGGTCTTGCCCATGGTTCAGGAATGGGGAAGCGCCATTTAGAAAGAAGGCGGTCAAGAACTTGAGTTGGTGGAGTTAGGGAGGGCACGAATTCTGTTTTAGATGAACGAAGTACAAAGTGAGAATGGCACACCAGAGAGGGAGTGTCCAGCAGGTCCCTGGAAGATAGGACTGGGATTCTGCAGGCAGTCAGTGCTAGAGGCCAAGATTCGAGAGTCATTGGCCTTGGGGAGTTTTGCAAGCCTGGGAGAGGAGACGAGACTTTTGAGGTTGATGACTGCTTCTTGTGGTCATGAGTCTAACCTCATGTGAAAATCTTACAGCAGATCTGTCAGATGGTTTTAGATGGACTAAGCTTGACATTTTCTAATGTGACATCTCTTCTAGTTCCAATGCTCACGTTTAAATGTTGTCCTTAAGTTACTTGCAGCAATTGTAAGTGTTCATACAAGGAATGATTTAATGAAAGGACTGTTAATTAAAGGAAGATTCTGTGAATCTTGTGCAGAATGGATCTGACAAGAGAGAGCTGGAAGATGGGACATGGAAGGGAGGTGAGTGTTAATATTTGAACATTTTTCTAGCTCTGCTTGACTCGGTTTCCCTTATTGTTACTTTTACTGGTTGAACCCAGCTGGAGCAACACAGGCTAAATCTGGTTTCTCTTCCAAATAAGTTTCACATTCTTTCTTGGGTTCACTTTTAAATAGAATCGCACCCTGGTTCTCAAGGCACCATGTGACAGCATGTGCAGACTTTTGTCATCCTGATTCTTTCATCCAGGTATTATGTTTTGAATGCCGGGTTCTCCAGAAAGAAGAGCCAGAGTCAAAGCTTATGTGTAAACATTTTGTATTGAGGAGTATGCTCTATGGAGCAGGAGTGAGGGGTTGGGGAGTCAGGCAGGGATGGAGGGAAAGCCAATAAAAATATATTTTCAGGCCGAGCTCAGTGGCTCAGCCTGTAATCCCAGCACTTTGGGAGGCCGAGGGGAGTGGATTGCTTGAACCTGCGGGTTTGAGACCAGCCTGGGCAGCTTGGCAAGACCTCATCTCTACAATAAATCAAAAATTAGCCAGGTGTGGTAGCACACACCTGTAGTTCCGGCTATTTGGAAGACTGAGGTGGAAGGATTGCTGGAGCCCAGGAGGTCAACGCTGGGGTGGCTGTGAGTGTGCCACTGAACTCCAGCCTGGGCGACAGAGTAAGACTCCAACTCAAAAAGAAAAAAAGAAAGAAATGTGCCTCACGACTGTCCATCCAAGGGAAGCATTGACCTACTGCCTCCCATTTCCCATCGGTCAGAAGTTTGTCCCTGAGATGGCCAACTTTCCCGGGTTGCACCTGCATGAGCAGGAGAGTCCCCAACAACCTCACCACCTTCTCAGTAGAGATACCCCTAGGAGAAAGAGAAAGGCACAAGACTGAGAGCTAAGCCAGATGCTAGCAGGTGCGCCTATGGGAAGTAGTTCTGGTCCTACGGTATTGGCTGGGATAAGAGGCAGGGAGGCCTAAGAGAATCCCAAGTGGGCACAAGCGATATCCAAAGCACCTACTGTCCACAGGCCTCTCTGCTGGGCTGTGGATGTCTCTCCACATCTCTTTCAAGAGCAGGTACTCAGAATTAAATGAGCCCTTCAAGTGGCCTCTGTCCAGAGAAGATTCTAGGGCAGACAGCAAAAGAAGAGTGTGGGCTGCGCTACCTGATTGAAGATCAACCCATCACCGATATGGACACAGATACTCTCTTTCGTGCTCCAAACATCCGCTGCTACAGGTGAGGTTCAGCCACAAGCAACCAGGATTTGGCAGACACTGTGCTAAGTGTGGGAGAGAGAAACATCCTGATGGATATGGCATAATCCTGACCTTGGGGAAGGCTCAGTCTTTTTGGGGAGGCTGAAGAAGTAGCCAAATCATTACCATAAAATGATGTGGGCCATAACAGAGATGCCCAGAGAGTGGAGAAATGGTCCAGGAAGAGCGTGGCTAACTTTCTGTCAGGTGGAGAGGTTAGGGAAGCCTTTGGAGAAGACTGAGGCCTACAGAGGAGATTGGGGTGGTACAATGTCTCAACATGTGTGCCTGGATGGAAAGGCAGTGCACAGCAGGGATCCCCTGCACCCAGACTGAGGCACAGCCCGTGTTGCCAGCAGAATGTAACAGTCCTAGGATTCCTGACTTCAAGTCGACCGTGAAACCGCCAGATGCTCCTTAGGTTAGAAGCCGCATTCAATGCATTTCATTCTAAACAAATACTCCTGGCTTAAAAATCGCAGCCTTTTACTTATGTGTATATTTCAGTCTTTTAAGCCACCGTCCCATCTCTTAGGAATCATATCTTTCCCATATGAATTACCGTTTTATAGTTTTCTCACGTACTAAAAGAGACCTTGATTGTAAAAGGTTAAATTGGAGATGAAGTTGCATGGTTTTTTTCCCTCTTCTTCCCTTGGCAGGAGCACCGCAGAGCCTTTGTAAACAAAAGCCAGAATGCAGACAGTCTAGGAGTGGTCTAAGCTGAAAAAAAAGTATACTTATTTTTTAAAACTCGGTGAATTGAAGAACAGTTCAGGAAAACAAGGAGCGGGTGGCTGTTGCAGCCTGCAGGGCGGAAGGCCCGGAATAAAGGCAGAGATAGCCTCCTAATCAAAGAGCTCTCTTTGCCGTGATGTGGTCCCTCATATCACTTTAGCCCTTGGATAGGGGGCAGGTCTGAGCCTCTGTGTTCTCTGCCCCCCCAGGCCTGGCCCTCCTGATGAACATATGGGAAGGATTTAGAGACAAGGGAAAAGCCCAGAGATCGAATGCTGAGAGACATTAGGCGACTAACAGCTGGAATTCATGAAGTCCCATATTAAGTGAAGGATTGATAGCAAGAAATCCAAAACACCCTTTCCCAAAAGAAAGACAAATTAATAGCTGGAGGATAGAGACGCCTTCCTGAGATTCTTGGCTTCTCTTTAAATATAACTGTAATGCTTGTGTTTGTTTTTATAAGGGATAGCTATGGTTATATTTGTTATAAATCTAGAATTATTGAATTCAAGGATGAATATGGTGAGATGCATGAACTGAGTACCAAAAATGAATCTGAAAATTGACCCTGTGCTCATTTTATTTTCAAGTCTTTCTTATTGAGGAAAGTTATTGTTAAATGAAAATAATTATTTATGGAGAGATTTTTTTCACCGTTATCTTATTTAGTCATACTCCTACATTCAAGGAGATAAATGTTTTATGAGCTCCCTCTGCTTCAGAGAAAATGGTTATTCAAAGAGACTAATTTCCCCAAAATCACACAGTGGCAGACAAGAACTTAAACTCAGGTCTACTGCTCCCAGC
Organism: Carlito syrichta; assembly: GCF_000164805.1. Taxonomy (NCBI): domain Eukaryota; kingdom Metazoa; phylum Chordata; class Mammalia; order Primates; family Tarsiidae; genus Carlito; species Carlito syrichta. The sequence goes on along the minus strand of NW_007258397.1, from coordinate 498,246 downwards.
ATCCATGGGAATCTCCACTGCACTGGGGTTTCTAACTGGGTTGAGCTTCCAAATTAGCTCTGGAGCTTCCTTAATTTACCAGTTCCTGGAATGGACTCGAGAATCTATGTAATTAAAAAATGTCTGAAGTGATTCAGGTGATCAACCTGGTCTGAGACCCACTGTATTAAGATAAATAGAACAACATTCTCTCACCAATCAGTACAAATTCTTCTTTACCCTGGGAATGGAGGCAAGGGGATATTTCAAAGGCCAGTGGAGACACACCTGGGTTGTATTAGAATCCACCCAACTATGCAAGCTACCAGAGTGTGGATTAGCTGGTTTGGCCTGATTACCAGCGTCTGGAAGCATATGGCAAGAAAAAAGCTAGGTCACACAGCACAGAATAATGTTCCCCGCCTTTTCCTAGGCAACGATAGACCTGTAAAAGTGCAGAACACATCAGAGGCTGCCAATGTCAAAGGTTTAGAGGCACAGGTTAGGAGCTCTTAGACTTACTTCCACCAGCAGATGGATCCAAACCAACGTTGGAGGAACCAGGTAGACTACCACATCAAAAGAGAATATGCTTCAGCTTGCCTGCCATCAAAAGAGAATATGCTTCATTTCTCTGTTTCTGTATGGGTTGAGAAGTGCAGCGAATAAGGAAAACAGCCAAGTTCCTAACTGAGAGTAACCAGGTTAACTCTTCTTTGATGTCTGTGAACACAGAGAGGATTCACATGCTTTGATATTTGGTGGACCTAATTTTGAATCCCAGCTGAATTGCTTAGTGACCTCGGGTAAGTTATTTGTCTTCTTTGAGCCTCAGTTTCCCCATACACATGTGAAGGGTAACGTTACTTTCATCATAGAGTATTTACAAGCTTAAAACAAATGATATATGTAAGGTGATTAGTCCAATACCTGTAAATAGAAAGCACCATGTAAGTTGCAGTGTTATTTCTGTCTCGTACATTCAAGTGATTTAACATTTAATCAGTAAAGGATATAAAAGCTTTATAACATCTTAAGAAAACCAGGTTTCAAGTGCAAGAGAATTCACTCTGGTAAGAAGCAAGGACAGTATATGTGATCTTGTCTTAATCTAGTTCTGCTTCCAGCATTTGGATACATGTGGGACAAGGAACAGCTTTTGGCAGGGACAAGCATTTGAGCATCAGAACGATCTCCACAGTGGGGTGAGAGGACAGTGCACCCAAGAACTTGAAAGCCTGGAGAATAAAGGTGCCCTCTGCACCCAGCAGGCCAGGACAAAAAACATGAAAGTCACTTTTGAGGATGACTTTAAATGGAGTCAGCTAGATTGGACCTGATTAACTGCATTAACATATCTAAAGGGAGAACTGGTCAATCAGAGCTGCAGCTGGCCAGGAGAGGAAGAACAGGAAATGGAAAGTTGAGGCAAATGCTGGCAAGTGTCCTCCCAGAACTATGGGGGGATTGAGGGGGGATCCCCAGCTAATGGACTTTGAACAGTCCTTACCCATTGGTAAGACCAGCCACTACTGTGAAGTGTCTTTCTCAGGCTGTCTTAGCCCAATGTCATTACATATTCAAAGTATATGACTAATTTTATATGGCTTCTATGATTTTTATGAACTATTGTGATTATAATTTAGTTTCTTGTAAATACTTTACTTACAGAGAAAAAGTATACAGCAGACTCAAGATGCTAATAGTAGACCCTCTTCTTCCCCACCCCTTCAGAATCCTTAGAAGTTCCTTGGAGTCCCCTCAGGGACCAATGAGGAAGTGGGGGAGGAGGAGAGGTAGGTAAGAGGGTCTTAGCTCTCCCCCCCCCGAGTGCAGTTGCTTCATTTTAAACTCTGGGCATCAGTAGAAGATTTTATTTATTCGAGACCCGCCTGGGCAGCAAAACCTCATCTCTACAATAAGTCAAAAAATCAGCCGGGCGTGGTAGCACATGCCTGTAATTCCGGCTACTTGGAAGGCTGAGGTGGAAGGATCGCGGAGCCCAGCAGGTCGAGGCTGCAGTGGCCGGGAGTGGCCACTGCACTCCAGTCTGGGCAACAGAGTGAGACTCCAACTCAAATAAAAAAAAATAAAAAAAAGAAGATTTTATTTAAATCAGTAATTCACAATAGTTTCAGTTTGTCTTAAAATGTATTTGACCTATAATTCTCAATAATTGGGATCTAGACTTATATATTCAAAAGTTTGATAATGAATGAACTATAATGCATTGCTAAAGCAGATGTGTTACGTGACCCCTTGCATACATAGTCTTGAAATAACATCTCATTAAATCATTTTTTTCCCACACACACGCAAAGGCATGGGATTAAAGAGGTGGATGAAGCTTTGCTTCACTAAATGGGTTGGGTTAGAGAAACAACTTGGAGAGCCGTTTCTTTTTTTATTATAAAGACGTGGGGTACAATTCAGGGTTAGGTATACAAACATTGATTGCGCAGGTACCCTTGTTGATGAGGTATGCCTCTCCCTCCCCGAGCAGTTTCCCTCAGCTGCCTATCCCATAGCCATCCCCTGACAGTTTCCCATTACTGCCAAATGCTTTCTTATAGTATTACAATTGTTCAAGGTCCGCTGATGAGTGAGAATATATGGCACTCTGTTCTTTGTTTCTGTGATAGATCACTGAGTATAATCAACTTCAAATCCATTCAAGTTGCTGTGAAGTCCGTATATTTGTCCTTCTTTATGGCTGCATAATATTCCACTGTGTATATGTATCACATTTTCTTTATTCAGTCCAGCTTCGACGGGCAACATGGTTGGTTCCATTTTTTTTGCTATTGTGGATAGAGCTGCAAAAAACATATGTGTGCAGGCATCTTTTTTGTAGAATGATTTGAGTTCCTCAGGGTATATTCCCAATAGGAAAATTGCTGGGCCATATGGAAGGTCAATTTCTAGTTCTTTCAGAAATCACCACACTGTCTTCCAAAGAGGTTGCCCTAGTTTGCATGGAGACACCCTTATGGAAATTGGAACTGGCAACCAATTCCTATTCAGAACCCAAAAGGCCAATACCTTAAGAAATAAGATAGACAAGTGGGACCTCATAAAACTAATGAGCTTCTGCAAAGCAAAAGAGGGTTGTTTCTTTAACAAAGGATTCTAGCTGAGCACTCTGGCTCATGCCTGTAATCCCAGCATTTTGGGAAGCTGAGGTGAGAAGATTGTCTGAGCCCAGAGTTTGAGACTAGCCTGGGCACCTTGGTGAGAACTCATCTCTACAATAAATCAAAAAAATAAGTAACCGGACATGGTGGCATACTCCTGTAGTTCCAGCTACTTGGTAAGCTGAGATGGAAGGATTGCCTGAGCCCAGCAGGTCGAAGCTGCAGTGGCCTTGAGTCTGGACAACAAAGTATGACTCAATGACAGAGTGAGACTCTGACTCAAAACCAAAACAAAACAATATAAAGGATTCTAAGGCTAAAGAATGATTTAAAATATCCAGACTAGGTAATTTCTAAAGCTGTCCTTTGTGTATAAAAGTTTATTTCTGGAATTCTACTTTTGACCCCTACTGAGCATCTTTAGAATATGTAGAGACACAAACACACATCCTGGGTTATATCCACCCTCTGTTCTTCACCACGATTATCACTAGCTGTGATGATTCGTCACCCCAGAGATTCTCAACCTTACTGTGTTCTACAATTATTTGGAGTTTATTGAAGACTCATAGGGTTGGCTATGCCCCTGACCCCCTATCAGACTCTTCAGGAATTGGCCTTCAGGCAAGTGTTCTGTGGGTGATTTTGGTGTTCACCAAAATCCCATAACCATAGTTCTACCCTCTTCTTTGCTTGTTAACGACTGGAAAAAGGAAGAAAAATATTTCTAATACTGAGGGAGTCTTGGGGGCACATTGATTGGGAAACAATGTCCTAGATCCACACAACAGGAAACAACACAAAAAGATGCCATTAGGCTACCAGAGAATAGAGTATACATTGTGCAATGGACTTTGGCTAAGCTGACAGCTGCAAGGAGCAATTTGATAAGCAGTGGACTGGTGTATTAGTGTTGCAAATATCTGTGTAGGAGTCATGATCCCCAGGAATGGGAAAACCAAGACTCAGATAATTCAAATAAGTTGTCCGCAGTCAAACGTTGGTAAACGACAGAGCCAAAATTTGAATCCAGATCTGTCTTTTTCTAAAGCTCATGCCCCTTTCACATTGCTTGCATTGCTTGTGGTGGGTTGAGATCAGCTAGACGAATGGCCTTGTGGTAGAACGTATGCCCACAGGTGAGTTATCCCAGCCTGGCTGCAGTGTGACTAAGCGGTTATGATTCTAAATTGGTAGTTTATAACCTAGGGCTAGTGTGGTAATGTGATGTTATTTGCTACCTGGGCCCCAGGTTTAGGTTGGGAAGATGTGGCTCACAAGAGAGCAGTTTCTGTAAGCATGTATAGGAGAAGCCACAGCTATGAGATGACCCATGACATGCCAGGAGCTCCATCAGGCTGACCATCCCTGAGGGGAGTGGGGGAACCAAGAGACACACAGGAAGCTGCTCATTAAAACTCCCTGATTGAAGATTTCTCATATCTTTTGCAGAAATTGGTATATTTTATGCTAAATGTAGTCCAGTGTAATTGGCATACTACTGCTCAAACTTGACCTCTGTTGGCCTCACAGGAGCAGAGGTTCATGATCAGAATGTGTCTAGTAGTCTAGAAGGGCAAGGTGGCATTTTTAAAGAAATGATTTAATTTTACTTATTTATTTTTAATACTTAAAGATGTACTTATTTATTTTAAAAACTTTATTTTAAAAATTGACCCATAATAATGATACATATTTACGGGGTACATAGTGATATTTCCCTACATATAATGTGTGGTGATGAAATCAGGGTCTTTGGCTTATCCATCTTTTTAAACATTTAACATTTGTTTATGTTGGGAATGTTCAGTATCCTCCTTCTAGCTATTTGAAACTATATATTATTAATTATAGTCATCCTACACTGATCTGGAACACTATAATTAAAGAAGTTTGACTTTCATTTAAAATACAGTGTCATAAATACTTTAAGGCTAATTTTTTTAAAGATCAAAACTGAAAATCAGGAGACTTAAATTCTGATTCAATACTAAATGGTCCTATGAACATCTGCAAAATACTTTGCTTCCATGGATCACCTTGATTTCATTTGTAAAAGGTAGAATTGCTTGTTTTCTAAATTTTCTTCTGGGTTCACAATTCTTTAATTCTTTTACCTGTTGTGTTTGCTGGTATACCTCAGCACCCAGAACCGTAACTGGACCATAGCAGGTGCATAACATATTCTTGCTGAATGAAGAAACCAAACTGAACTTGAGGAAGCACTGGAGTTTGAATCTAAGCCTCTCTGTTTTCAAAAGTCATGGTCTTTGTATGACATCTGCTACTGGTTTTGCAATTAAATATCGGCTGGTGTGGTGGCTTATACCTGTAATCCCAGTACTTTGGGAGGCTTAGGTGGGAGGATTGCTTGAGCCCAGGAGTTCGAGACCAGCCTGAGCAACACACTGAGACCCTTCCTCTACAAAAAACGAAAAACTTAGCCAGGCGTGGCACCTGTTTGTAGTTCTAGCTCTTGGGAGACTGAGACAGAAGAATCGTATGAGTACAGGAAGCTGAGTCTGCAGTGAGCTGTGATCTTGCCACTGTACTCCAGCCTGGGCAACAGAGTGAGGCCCTGACTCAAAAGATGAATATAAATAAACAAATAAACAAACAAATAAAAGATAGACATTGGGATTGGATTTTCCAAGACATTTGACTTAAAGTGATTATGCTTTTTCTAATCTTGAGATATCTTGCCCAGGTAGAGTTCTGCCAAAATTTGTTTTTCAGCCCTACGCAATGATGAATCCTTCTTCATAGCAATCTGAGGAGGAATTAGGTAGTAGGCAGGGGGGTATTACCAGCTAGTGAACCACTGATTCAAATTGAGTGTGTGTACAGAGGGAAATATTTGCAGGATGAAGCAGCATTGTAGGATGAAGTGTCACAGAGCAGAGTGTGCTATTACCTTGTGGCAAGTGGGAGGGTCAGAGAAGCCTTCACAGATGAGGACAGGCCTGGACAGGACCCTAAGCTGGCGCACATTCCCCTGCTTGACGTGTCTAAGATGGGGAGACAGAGCACACAAGGGATCCATCTAGATTAAGCTACAGCCTGAATTTCAGGCAAAATTAAGCAGAGCTGGAATTCCTAGTTCCCAGCCAGTCATGAAGCCAGTAGGTCCTCCCTTATGTTAGAAAGCTACATTTCTTTTTCTTTTTAATTTTTATTTGAAAGATGTGGAGTACAATTCAGGGTTAGGTATACAAATGGTCATTGTACAGGTATAGTTTGGACCTCACTTTAGTCCCCTCTTCACCTGGTTTGAGATCAGGTACCTTTATTGATGTAGTGCGCCCTCTTCCTCCCTCTCCTGGCATTTTCCCACTACTGCCAATCCCTTTCTTACAGTATTATGATCATTGCTCAGGGTCTGCTTATGAGTGAGAACATGTGGTACTCAGTTCTTTGTTTCTGTGGTCGATCACTCAGTATTGTAGACTTTAAAACTACATTTCAAAGCATTGACTTTAAAACAAATATTTTAGCTTATTCATTGCAGCCTTTTACTTATGTGTATATTTGGGTGTTTAAGTCATTGTTCTCTTTCTTGGGAATCATATTTTTTTGTAAGTCACTTTTTTTTGGGTGTTGTCCTCGTATGCTAAAAGAACCCTTGATTGTAAAAGGTTAAATTGAAGAGGGAGTGGAGTGAACCGGCCGGGCTGTTAGCTGTGTGAACTCTGGAAGTGTTGAGTCAGCTGCCTATACCATTAAGTGGAACCCGCAGCCTGTTGCTTTGCAGCCTGAATTTGTTCCTAGTGTCTCTGGTTCCCTTTTGGTTTATGATCAATGACTAATGCTTCACCCATGAGTCATTAAACCCATTCCGCACTTTCCTGGCTCCCTAATCTTCTTGGAATTCATCCTTGTGTCCAACGGTCTGATGCTCTGGCTTGGTATTCAGACAACTGAGTGAACAGAAATGGCAATAAAAATGTATATGTGATATAACGGTTCAAAATGCAATTCCCTTTAGAGAAGCCTCATGAGCAGATAAAATTCCTCCCAAACCATTTCAAATCATTGGAGATAGTTGAAGCTTTTCAGTTTCCTTTGCACCTTCATGAGAGGTCAACAAACACAGCAAGGGTATCTGCTTGCTCTGCGCACACTTACTTTGCCACAAAATTCAGACTTTCTACTTTTTAATGCTCCTGATTAACTGCATGAATAGAAGAAGGCAGACGCATGAATAATCTCATATAGATAGCAGCTGATGGATATGCATCTGTTTGATGTTCTAGAAAACTACGTTAAAAGAAACCGTGAAGTACCACTGATATCTAAACTTAAGATAAGAAGAAAAGATGCCCAACTTCTTGACTCCTACTCAATTCCCTGGAACCCATATCATTTTAAGACCTGTCGTTTTCATAGAAAGAGCTAGGAATAGTCAGGTAACTATGCCAGAAATGTAGCAGACTAAGTGGGTGAAAGATGGTGTAGGGTGGGGAAGGAATGGGTATAAATAAGGCATGGGAATGTCCAGCTCACAGGGGTGGGGAGGGAGGTCTAGGCTTAGCTGTTAGTGCTGACTGGCATTTAGCTTTATCCATCCAAACACAAGATCCAATGGGTCAATCCTGGAAGGACATCTACCTCAGACTCAAAGAATGATGAGTATCCTACAGGGAGGTGAAGCCACAGTGAAGTAGAACCCAACAGATGTGATGTTCCGGAGCTGAGGGAGATAGTATCCACCATTCTTTTCTGGATGGACAGTGTAGGGAGGGGACTGACCTGTGTGAAGAGAGCTGAGGAAGAATAGGGTAGAGGAGGATGTTGGATTAGGAGGATGGTGAGTCAGGTTAGAGAGTCCAAACCAGCCACAGACAGAAGTGCTTGATATTAATATGGGGAACCTGAGTATGAAACCAGAGGAATTATAGAGCCAAGCATAGAAATGCAAGGACCAGGAGTCTAGACAGGAGGGTGATCCTGGTGTATACCCAAGACACAGAGGATGTGGCCCAGCTGGCTTTTATGTGCTTTCTTTGGAGTAACATCTGTGGTTTCCATCCATGATGAAAGGGCAAAGGTCATAGACAGGCAAGTGACTAATTGTCTCCAGAAAAATCTGTTTTTAGGTTGCAGGACACCATCCAGCACATCTGAAAGCTACTGCCTAAACAGAAGTCCCAGGTGTCCAGAAGGTATGTGCTCTAGGTACGTGTTTTTCTGCCTGGCCCAGAGAGGTCGTAGACATTATTTTGGTCTCATACTTTCTCTTCAGCATGAGGGATAGGTAGAGTGGTAGGGCCAGTAGGAGCACCTTCAGTGGAGGCACTAGGTAGGGGAGAGTGACTGGGAGGACGACGGGGTAGGCAGATTTTACCTGTGAAGGGGACCCCAAAATCCTGGAGTTTATTTATTAAAACGTGTGTATTTATTCTTACATGTTTAAACTTCAGTCACTTTCAAAGTACCCTCCGTTTGATGCAATACACCTGTTGAGATGTTTTTCTACTGCTCAAAACAGTTTTTGAACGCATTCATGTTGATGCCTTTTAGGGCTTCTGCCATTTTTTATTTCACCTCTTCCACATCGGCCAAACATTTCCCTTTAAGAAACTTTTCCACTTCTGGAAACAAACAAACAAAAAGTCACTTAGGACAAGATCGGGTGGATAGGGAGGGTGAGGCATGGGGATCCTGCCATTTTTGGTCGAAACTGCTAACCACTCAGTGTGGTGGGGGCAGGTGTGCTCGTAAATCTTCCATCATGAAATGGGCAAACATGTTGAAAGAATCTCCAAAAAAACTTCACTGAAGCTGAACGCAACCTCTCACAACAATACTTGCTGGTGCACTGATGCCAGTGGGTTCCTAGAACACTTACCTAGCCCGGGAAGCCTGTACTACAAAGGGTCCACTTTCCAAAAGATAATTCTGTTATTTTTTTGGGTCCCCTCCCTTGTATGTATTTTCAGTGATTCATAAGAGAGACACTCTAAAAGATATTCAGTGAGGAAAAAAATCAGTCGAGCTACTTAATAATGACACATTATATATTTTCTGAAATGTGCCACTAAAAAATTTAGCCTTCGATATTTTCTGACACTTGAAACAATACTTAATCAACACTGCACTTCTTGCATGGAACATTATGCCACCTTTATGTTTACTAAATGAAGCCTAGGCCTCAAATATTTTCTCCCTACAGTCTGAGGAAAAGCTTATAAATAACAGAGTTTTTATCCTTCATAAGTTCACTTCTAAAAGGAGGCTACAGGTTGCTACTGGGAAGGTATGTATCTTTGGAACTAGAAGCTTAAAAATTAATTGGTGAGATCCATTTCAAGGAAATGCCAACATTATTGTAAGAGAGTTCAACTACCATGCCCCAACATCCACCCTTTGGAGAAATTAGTCTCAGGACCTAAAGGCAAAATGTGCCAATAATGAAGAGTCGTATAAAAGAGTCTATATTTTGAGACTGGACTTGCCTGGATGATTGCAGTTTTGAGAACTTAAGACTTGTGAGTTCAGGGGTGATGTGCCTCTTTCAGGATTTCAAGGAGTCAGGTCCTTTCTGTTGTAGGGGTGCTCAGTCCTTTCTTGGGGGTCAATTTTCTAGGACAAAACTGCAAAAGGAGCAGAGTTCACACATGGTGAAGTCATCGATTCACTCTTTACCCAAAGTTCTCTTTATTTGTGATTTCTCACCAGCCCACTGATGGTCGCTAATCTCCTCCCGTCAAAATCTCGTTTCACAAGTGCCCAGGCAAATCAATTTCAGGTATTGATCACACAGCAACTGCTAATTGCTATAGCTTAGAGTTTCATTCAATAGCGAAAAAAAGGCTGATCTGTTCTATCTTTGCTGTATGTGTGTTTGTAAGAAGATGCTGGCTTTTGCTTTATTAGCTAGTCATTCTTTAATGTAAAATCTGTAGGCAAAAACCTTGTAAAAATGGTATGATTTGTTGGCATTAAAACTGAGGTTGCCTTCAGGCTGCATTAACTTATGTGTCTTCTTTTACTTAATTCCTCTGTTTTGCTTTAATTTATCAGCTGTCTCTATGCAAGACAGGAGGCCTATTTTTCACATAAGACGATCTTCTATGATATTAGGCAACCCATCTTATTCTCCCCAGAGCACATTTCCTGGAAATAGAAGAATATCTTTTCCTTAAAGATCATCCACCCTGCCTCTAGTTTCACAAATGCTCAGGAAGTGTGCAAAGAGAAAGGACCGGAAACTGATTTGTTGATGCAAATTTTGATGACAAAAATCTTTCCATTGTTGGCTCATATTTTACTAGCAGAAATCTGAAAATGATTTCATGGGTGGAAGAAAGGAATTTTTCTTGGTAATTTGCAGGATCGGCTTCTGTTGGATTCCCACTGAGACAAGGGATGGCAGTTCAGTTGCAATGATTTGCTCTTGGAAGCAGAGGCAACTTTGTCATCACATTATTCACATGAACCCAGAGTGGTAGTAGAGGAAGGGGGAGATTTGCTCAGCAGAAGCCAGTCTTGAATTTGTAAGAGTTCTGGATTTAAAAATCCACAGCTGGGGTAGCCAGGTATTTGACATCCTGAAACAAAAGCTTTTTTTTTTTTTTTTTGACCATAGGATGAGAGCTACGGTATAAGGGCAAACAGTGGCTATAGATTAAGGACATCATCTCCTTTGCAAGATAGCATTGTCTACAGTTTGCAGTTTGGTTTAGCAGGAATGTCTTTAGAGTTCGAAGTTTATATCTTCTGCTGCCATTGGGAGATGTTTTTTGATTCACACATACTTGACATTCACATTTCCTGATCTGCTCAGTCTACTGGGTGTCGCTCAAAGGGTGTTGTCATGACCGCTAGACAGATGTAGCTACTGAACACTTGAAAGTGTCTAGGACAAATTGAGATGTGTGACACATGTAAAATACACACTGGAGGTCAAAGATGATGACTAAACTCTGACCTTTCTTTTCCTTACCTTGCCAATTCCTAATTTTTAATGTGGTTTACTTTCCAGCCTGGTTGCGGTATAACATTACATAATAGATAAAGAAGAAAAAACAAAGCATTTTATGACACCGTAAAGAAGTCTTTTGGGGACTCCAGCACTTTTTTTTTTTTTTAGTCAGAGTTTCACTCTAGTCTGGCATGCCCACGGCCACCGTAGCCTTGACCTTCTGGGCTCAGGTGATCCTTTCACTTCAACCTTCCAAGTAGCTGGAACTACACGTGTGCGCCACCATGCCCAGCTAATCTTTTTATTTATTGTAGAGATAAGGTCTCGCCAAGTTGCCCAGGATGGTCTCGAACCCATGGACTCAGGCAATCCTCTCACCTTGACCTCCCAAAGTGCTGGGATTATAGGCGTACACCTCTGCGCCCGGCCCCCAGCACCTTCTAAGACACTTTTTTTTTTTTTTGAGTTGGAGTCTCACTCAGTAGCCCAGACTGGAGTGCAGTGGCCGCTCCCGGCCACTGCAGCCTCGACCTGCTGGGCTCCGGCGATCCTTCCGCCTCAGCCTTCCAAGTAGCTAGAACTACATGCACGCGCTACCACGCCCAGCTCATTTTGATTTATGGACTCAGTGGTTCAGCCTGTAATCCCAGCACTTTGGGAGGCCGAGGCGAGTGGATTGCCTGAGCCCATGGGACAACTTGGTGAGACCTCGTCTCTACAATAAAATAAAAAATTAGCCAGGCATGGTAGCACGCGCCTGTAGTTCTGGCTCCTTGGAAGGCTGAAATGGAAGGATTGCTGGAGCCCAGCAGGTTGACGCTGGGGTGGTCATGAGTGTGCCACTGCACTCCAGCATGGGCGACAAAGTGAGACTACAACTCAAAAAAAAATAAAAATAAAAATAAAGACATTTTCCTGCTCTCTCTGTAGTCTGTCACCATAAAGCCCATAAAGCATCATCTATGTAGTATCAAGAAATGTAACTCCCTTATTATTCTTATTCAAGCTGCCCTTTTCCTTTGCTGCTTTCAGAATTCCTTAGATAACTCCAGCTGACTGATTGTCAGAAAATCTTTGACTCCACCTATAACCTATAGACTCCCTCTTGGAGATGTCCCAGTTTCCTGGACAAAACCAGTGTAAATCTTACGTGTACTGATTTATGATTTCTTATAACTTCTGGCCTCCTAAGTTGTATATAACCAAGTTGCAATTCAACCACAATAGGCACACATTCTCAGGGCATCCTGGGGACAGTGACATGGGCTTAGGTCACTCATATTTGGCCCAGAATAAACCATCTTAAATATTTTACAGAGTTTGTCATCTTCCATCAACAAAGACAATATTTACAAGACGGGAATATCTTACTAATTTTAATATTGACTACATATTGAAATAGTAATATTTTGGATCTATTAGGTTAAAATCAATTTCATCTATTTATTTTTACTTTTCGGTTGTGGCCTGTAGAAAATTTACATATGTGGCTCACATTATGCATATATCTATTGGGCAATGCTAATTTAAGAATATGTACTGTGGCACCAACCCAGATGCCCACTGAAAGTGAACTGGAGGCCGGGCTCGGGGGCTCAGCCTATAATCCCAGCACTTTGGGAGGCCGAGGCGAATGGATTGCCTGAGCCCGCAGGTTCAAGACCAGCCTGGGCAACTTGGTGAGACCTCATCTCTACAATAAAACAAAAATTAGCCAGGCATGGTAGCATGTGCCTGTAGTTCCGGTTACTTGGAAGGTTGAGGCGGAAGGATCGCTGGAGCTCGGCAGGATGATGCTGGGGTGGCCGTGGGTGTGCCACTGCATTCCAGCCTGGGCGACAGAGTGAGACTCCACCTTAAAAAAAAAAGAAAGTGAGCCAGGCTTGGTGGCTCAGCTTGTAATCCTGTGCTTTGGGAGGCTGAGGTGAAGGATTGCCTGAGCCCGCGGGTTCGAGACCCGCCTGGGCAACTTGGTGAGACCTCATCTCTGCAATAAATAAAAAAATTAGCTGGGCATGGTAGCGTGCACCTGTAGTTCTGGCTACTTGGAAGGCTGAGGCGTAAGGATTGCTGGAGCCCAGCAGGCAGAGGTTGTGGTGGCTGGGAGCAGCCACTGCACTCTAGACTGGGTAACAGAGTGAGACTCCAACTCAAAAAAAAAAAAAAGTGAACTGGGTTAAATAAAGATGGCACCTATACAAGATGGAATAGCATGCAGCCATAAAGAAGAGCAAAACCATGTTCTTTGCAACAATCTGGATGCAACTGAAGACCATCATTCTGAGTGAGCTATCACAGAAACAAAAAGTAATACCATGTGTTCTTACCTCATCAGCGGGTCCTAAATGTTGGGCATATGAACACAAAGACAGGAACAGCAAACGCTTGGCACTGCTAAAAGAGATGAGAGTGGGCGGATAAGGGGTACACAACCACCCACTGGGTACCACATTCATTACCAGGGGAGAGAGGGCTCGCTGGAAGCCCAAACCTCATCTGCACGCAATTTACATATGTGGCAAATCCTCACCTGTACCTACAACTCTAAAATAGAGTTGAGAGAGGAGACAGTGCCTCCTTGCCCACTGCTCCAAGTTTCCTTTCTTAATTTATTCTTTTAAGGAACGGAATAGTTGGATTCAGTTTCTTACAGATTACTTGATGATAGAAGTTGATGATTCACCTTCCTCTTTAAGTTTACTTTGGTCAATACTCGGTATAAATCCCCTTGAGACTAAGTTGGAAAACAATACAAACATCATCACACAGTTGGCAGCTCAGAGAGGTTCCTCTTTGCTCTTCCTTGACTTGAGAGTATGAATTTCTTTCCCATACCACACATTGCAGAGAATTTGAGGCCCAGTCACCACTGTCCAGGGTTTAGGCATATCTTTTTCTCTAGGACAAGGCCGTGTCCTGACTTTCTGAAATGTGCAGATGATACTCAGCATGGGTCCTTGGTCTGGGACAATTATTGCATGTGGCGTTCTCGATAACTGGTAATGAATATCATCTGTCAAGTAGAGATTAAGGCGCAGTATCTGTTTTAGATAAGGAAAACTGAAGCAGGGAATGGTGGCCTGACCCCTTATACTCCAGTTGAAACTTGCCTGTGAATCACTGCAGAGAAGCTGGACAATGTAAGCTTTCTTGATGGGGGAAAGGTAATGTCCAGGGGAGGAGGATGAGGGGGAGAGAGCACCCAGCATGAAGCATATGAGCCCAGAGGGCAAGAAACCTGGCTTGTGCAAACCTTGATGTTGAGACCTGACTCTAGGTAAACCAGGTCCTGTGGATTTCAGGACTCCTTGTCTCACACATCAGATAAGTGATTCCCTCACACTCTAGGAAGAGCGAGTGAGTAAGGGGGTAGAGACAGCGAACCCAAGGGTTTGTCTCTGCACTCTCCTTCCTTGGAAGTAGTGAAGTTTCTTTTCTCTCTGGAATGTAAGGAAGGGGAGGTAAGCAATCATCGTACTACACACCGTAGAAGCTAACTCATAATATCATACACAGGCAATCAGAGCTGACAGGGATATGAAATACTGCCTACTCAGACACCGTCATTATAGATAAGAAAACAGCCCCACAAAAGTGAATTAACCGAGTCTGAAGGGAGTTCCTCCGACATGTCTCCTGCATATGGACACTTCTGAAATTAAATGAGGGGGAAGGGAAACAACAGCCTACCAATTTGATATAACTTGTGCCTCAGTAAAAAGTTGGTGTCCGTATTTTTGACTTTAAAAATGTTCAAATATTTGAATACAATTAACGGGAAGATTGAAAATTCGGTGTAGGAAAGAAAGAATTTACGCTTTGGTTTGGCACGTTTGGCGTGGATTTACGTGCAACAGCAGAACTGATCCAGTTGAAAGATTTAATGTTTTCATTTCACTGCCATAAATTTACACAGACTTTGAACAACAGATCCCCAAAAGGAATGGTGTCTGGGACTGAGACAGTGCTGCTCTTCGAGAGAGAGAGAATTGGGCTCCCAGAATATTTCAGCCAGACTCTGTGTGTTGAGCAAGTAACTTGCTGTGATGATCACAAAAATCCCTAATACGCAGGTTCTTGATGGTGAAATGTCTGATTGAGAGAATTAAAAATGAGCACATCTCTAAACATGAGTCTCTCTCTCTTTTAAAAAATTTTTTATTTTAAATATGTGTGGTACAATTCAGGGTGTTAAGTATACAGATGTTCATTACACAGGTACTCAATGAGGTGTGCTCCCCCTCCCCTGGCAGTTTCCACTATTGCCAATCTCGCCCTTCCCCTCCTCTGGCAGTTTCCCACTACTGCCAATCCCTTTCTTATAGCATTACGAAAATCGTTCAAGGTCTGCTTATGAGTGAGAACATGTGATACTCGGTTCTTTGTTCCTGTGATAGATCACTCCGTATTATAGACTCCAAGTCCATTCAAGTTGCTGTGAAGTTCATAATTTTGTCCTTGTTTATGGCTGTGTAATATTCCATCGTGTATATGTACCAAGATTTTTTTATCCAGTCCTCTTTTGATGAGGCGCACATTTGGTTCCATTAAACATGAGCCTTTCAACTTTGAAGATGGTACACACGGTGACTAAAAGTAGAGTGGTTAGAGACATGTACTTCTGTACCCCAGTGTACTGATTTGTCTCCTAGAGCAGTTATCCCATGAAATTGCAAATTATTTGTTTACAAACACAAATTGAGTGCCTACCAGATGGCAAGCACCATGTTGGGCACTGGAGAAAATTAGTATTTGTATTTTGTCTATTGGTCTAGGTAAAATTTTTGGTCAATCTAATTTGATTCTTTGTGTCTCCTCAATTTTGTCATCTGTAAAAATAGAGGATAGGGATTAATCTCCCTTCAAGTCCTAAGATATATGGGTGTTAGATATTTTTGAGCTTTGGAAGGAAACTTGAAAAGTTTATCCTATTGTGTGATTTGAGCCTTCCCTTCGCTTAAGACTCCCCTAGACCACGTTGTCTTAAGTGAAGTGAGAATGTATTTCTCTCTCATGCAAGTGAGAGTGGAGGTAAGTAGTTGAAACTTAACAGCAGTTCTACAATGTTACCAGAGTCTCTGGTTCAGTCATGCCCACTCTGTAGCCATCCCTAGCACAGAGCTTCTGATCGAGATGGCTGCTGGAACAGGAATGGTCGCCCCAGTTGCAAGGGGAGGCTGGAGCACTTAGTCTTTTAGCTGGGAACATGCTGCCCTCAATAAGACTGAGTCCTAAGAATAAGGAAGAAGGGGAGGGTGCGGATGATGGGATAGCCAGTTATTGTCTGTAAAAGAAACATCGCACTGGACTAGTTGAACAGGCAAGACAGACTTCATTCAAGACTACTGCAATAGAGGGAAAATTAAGCTCAACCTTGCTGCAACAAAACGAGGGAGGATTTTTAAACACATGGGTGAGTTGATGAAAAGCACAGGAGGATGTTGGTGGTGGGGTTGGTCGGTATGATTAGGCTACCTGTGTTAGGCTCCTCTCCTCCCACAGAGACTGGGATATGGGACTGTATCTTTCTTGGTGATTCCATTTCAAGAAGATGACTCCCAAGTCTCTGAGAAAGACACACCTGGGTTGTAGGCTTTCTACATCTCACAGAGTAAGAGAAATAATTTACAACTGCAAATTTTATAAAGTAAATGCTCTAAGAAAAAGGAGGCCAAGGCCCTAGATTCAGGAAGATGCCTATCTAAATTATGGGGAGAGCTTTAATTTGTAGTTATATCTCTGACATGGAATTTATTTCTTTTTGCTGCAATTTTGTTTACAATACTCATAGCTTGGAAATCTTTTTTTCCTTTTTGGAAATCTTTTTTTTTTCATAGGTGAGATAAGCTTCTGCCCAAACGACTTTCTGGAGTGTCTAGAATTCTTTGTTCTTGGAATCTGAGTGAATGAGCTTATATACCATGTAGTGGTGGGGTACAGCTTGTTACTGCTTAGCAACCATAAGCTGTGATGCTCTGAGCAAAGTCTGTGGGCCTTTACGACTCTGCAGAGTCAGGTGACAGGAAGTTTCATGTTCTCAGAGCAATTCTAAGTCACTCATATTCTGCATGAAAACCCCCATCAGTGTCTGTGTCTAACAACAGGCTGCCAAGTGCTCTCGTTTTTCGTTATTCTCAGCCGAAGATTGAGCAGTTCAGGTGGCTGCATGATTTTAGTCTGTTTTCTTCTCCCTAAAGGTGACAAGCTCTAATTTTATTTCATTCTTTGTAAACTTGAAAATGAAAGGTCCTGCACGAGTCATGTGGGAAAGGCAGTGTGTGCCTCTGCATTCGAGGTGAGCAGCACATAAATGTTTTCTTAATGTGCTTCAGACACGTTCGGAGACATAAAGAAGGGAATAGTCCTGGCAGGTTATTGAGTCCATTTTCCTTCTTTTGCATTGATTGAAACCACCTTACTCAGGCATGCCTTTTGGAATTTTGAGCAAACTAATTTTCTGTGTCCCCAGGAGCTGATACTTGTCACAATTCCATTTCAGAAAAAAATCTTCTAACACGGGAGACCTCATTGTCAAGGTGTTTCTCTGCATCAGTTCTATCTTATTTTTTGTTGGCTAGCAAGGCCAGTCCATGAGCTCAGACCCCACCACAGAGCCGAGGTGGGAGAACAAAGCCCAAAGGATAACTGGGTTCATTAGGATTTTACTCCATAAAGTTATATTTCAAGAGATGCGATTTAACACTTAACATGTCTCCAAGTCCATGTCATAAGAAGTTAAATTATATTTTTGGCTGCATTTACTACTCATATTTTTACTTTTTCGTATATCTAGTATTTCCTCACTAGAATATCTTGAATACTTTGATGACTTTCTTTTGCATGCTCTATTGTTTCCTGCATTAAAAAAAACCCTAAACAATATTAACTCTTTTCGACTTTAAGTTAACCCATAGATATGAAAGATACTTAGGTACCACAGGAGTTCGTGCTTTCAAAGAGTTGATGATGGAAAAATATTCTAGGTTTACATAATAGAACACAGGAAGGGCACAATAGATTAGAGAATAAATTTTAACTAAAAGGCTAGAAACACTCAAATATCAATACTGAAGTGGTTATGCAGTCAAACTCCTGGGCGGTTCAGCCAAGGGAGAGAATATTTTATGAGCTTGCAGAAGAAGGGATATGGTGACCATATTTCCATCCCGTAGGGGAATCTGTATTCTACTCAGAAAATTGTTTTGCTGCCCAAACTCCTGAATACAATACTCCCTCTTTCTGCTATGCCAGGGGAGCACACTGTCATGGAAGAGTGAGAGGGAAGGAGTGAGAACACTGCTATGACAACAAGCAGAGAGAATGGCCTTTCCCAGGGAAATAAATACATGACATAGTTGGCATTTTGGAAATTACTTAATAAAAGAATCTCTTTATACAAATGCCATTGGCAAAGACTGTATTTGTTGTGCACATTGAACAACTGTGAAAGGAAGAACTGATATTTTTCTGCTATTGGTAATTTTTTAGCCAATTTGTAACAGGCGCTGAAATAATAAGAAGCAAATATTCCTGACCTGAACAACATGCGGCATCTTAAAAAGGATTAGTAGAAACTGATCTCTTAGTCTAAAAGGGAAATTTTTTTTAGCTTCTTCTAATAGCTGAAATTGACTATAGAAATATTTATGCATAAATAGACTTCTAATAGTCTAAAATAGACTTCTAATAGCCTAAAAGGGAGACTATTTTTTTTTTTGCCTCTTCTAACAAAGGCTTTTTTCTACTATTTTCAATGTGAAGAGTTAGAAAATTAACACTATATATAGTAAAGTATACATTGTATCTGTTTATAATTGTTTAACCGGCAGGTAAACTGTTTCTAAAGTTTTCATTTCATGTTATTTCAATAATTTATTAATTTGATTTCTCATTCATTCACTTGTTCATTCATTTATTTAATAAGTAAGGACTCTAAGTCTAAGTCCAGTCATTATCTACCATTTAATTGTTTTCATAGAAACATAAGTGGTTTTCTTTTTCTTATAAATCTGTGCTTGGCAGACCTCACCTGATTATTTTAGTGAAAACTCTGCTAGCACCCTTTACAGAATTCTGGATTAACAAATGGGTATTATGGGATACACTGGCAAGACTCCAAGGAAAGAAAGACTTCAAGTATTTTTATTCATTTACTTTTAATGATTATATCTAAAGCCAACCAGAAACAAGACAATAATGGCTGTTCTGAAAAAGAGTTGCCAGACACTATAATTTTTAAAACTATCAGCCACACTAAAAATAAGGCAAAGAAAGCTTTTATTGTAAGGAATTACATTCAAACTGCTATCATTCCTTCAACCCCAAAGAGATAATGAGAAATTTGCAGTAGGCATGGGTCTGAAAAGTGTTTGCCTGAATGTAAATGGCAGTGTCGATTTCATCTTTGGAGAGAGGATGCTCTTATCCACTCGAATAGATGTGAAAACACCAGTCAACTTGCTAATTGTTTTAGTCACTCTATCCAAACGATTTTTAACACAAAGTTCCTTAGCGTACTTTATTAGGCAGAACTCTAATAAGTAACTGTTCGAGGTGGGTTAAAAACCACATCCTCATAATGTGCTAAAAGTGAATTCACTCAGTCAATTTTTATCTGGTGTGAAGCAGATTATTTCATTGATAGAATCTTCCACTTTCTCACTATATTTTGATTTTACTTTTTTGACTGCTGGAACAGAGGTTGACTGAAGTTGCCTCTGGAAAAGGGAGAATTTGTTACAAATTTACTTGGTAGCTGTCAGTTGACTATCTCTGGCTGTCACTTCTTCCCATATTTCCCACCCCAATATCCTAGGGAGGAAATCAGATTGCTCTGGCTCTTTTCCCAACTGACAATAAGCAAACCCATGGATTGATTGGCCTTGGGAACCCTGTCCAATCAACCCTGCCTGGGTGCCCAAGAGGGAGTAGACACAGGACCATGTTATGGGCAGAGCACGGATCCTTTAGTAGAGATTGTGGATGGGCAATTGGTCCTAGCAGGGGCTTCTGATATCTGTTCAGTGTGGTACCCAGCAGCATCTAGCTGACAGGGCAAGAATGGTCAAACTCATCATGTTTGTCAGAACAGATCCCATTGTCTAGTTGTTTTTTTCCTTATATTTTTATGATATCATTTTTGTCACTATAAAATGGAAACATCTACATTGAAATCAGTTTGGAAACTAAAGGAAGGCACAAAGAAGAAACCTTTATTGAATTTTTAAATTGAATCTAAAAGAAGCCAATCAATTCATATTTATTATCACAAATAATGTTTGCTTTACTATAATTTTATTTTATATTTTTTACACTTTCTTTATATATATTTTTTGCTATATAGAATTCTTTTGCTACCTTCAGTAATTTAAACCTTCAGTAATTTATTTTTATAATAAAATATAAAAATAGATTATTTTTATAATAAATTTATTCTTATTCCATGTAATTAGTGTATATGCCATTAATTAAAATACATTTAAGTTATTTTTTTCTCATTTATCATTCTTTTATTTCTGTCTTTTCTCTACCATTATTGTCTAGTTTTTATTGAGATAATATGCTATATTAGATTCAGATTTTTATTTTACATTTTTATTTTGACAACATAAATATTTTATTTAAATAAATATTTTTGAAAACTTTATTACATGCTGTGACATAGTTATCTATGATTATTTAGGTATAATCCTATAGTTAAATTACAATTAGCTACATTAATTAATTAAGACATAATTATAATCACAATTTTAAAAAATATCACAACCTATCCATTTTTGAGCTTTTTATTTTTGAAGTAATTATTTTTGGAAAGAGTTAGTGGGTGTATAAATTCTGTGATTTTCATTCTGTCTTATATTAATCAGCCATTTACATGTCTGCCATCTATCACTAGACTATAACTTCCTTGGAGGGCAGGAATTGTGTTTACTCACTACCCTGTCACTCCATTAGTGTCTAGCATAGTTCTTTGCCAAAATTAAGTATTTATTTTCCCAATAAATTAAAATAACCTTAGACGTTGTTCTTTTCCTGTCGCTCTTTCTTCTATGCAGAATGGACTGTGCTTATTGTGTACCAACCACCCTTTTCCTCTTCTTGCCAGAACCCCTACTTTTATGTGGGTGTCTTCCCCATGTGACCTGTATGGGTCTGAAAAGTGATCCCTTCCTCAGCTTCTGAAGTATGCCCTAAATAATTTAGGCCAAACATCACACTGTAAAACCTGGCTATGGAGTTTGGTTAAGGAAGGACACCCAGCCTGGACCAATTGCATTACATCTCAGAACACCTTCTGGAAAGGTTGAGATAGACATGCCCTTTCTTTCACATTGGATGTGGACATCAAGTGGGACTTGCGGGCAGGGATGTTGCAACCTTGTGGGGGCTGGTGTAGCTTTGATGGGGGAAGAACAAATAATCTACCCTTAGTAACATACCATCTACATGTTACAGGATAACCTAGCAATTAATGTTGATAATGATGGCTCTAAGTCATGAATAAAATATTAAACCATAACTTACTATTAACTATGATTTAATATTTTAATAAAATATTAAAAACTAGGACTGCATGATCATGAGGTAGACATTGTGAAAGGCGAAGCGCATAGAGACAGAATTCAGGTTTCTTTGGGGACATTTTTGGGCTGCTGACTCAAACCAAACCTCAAACCCACATTACGTTATGCATTCATTCCTTAACCAAACACTGTAACCAGTTTGGACTTTCCAGGGATGAGAACCCATACCTTTCTTTTTTGTTTTAGTTGGGTTTCTTTTATTTACATCCCACATCCTTATAACGGATGCACTATATTTTCAGTTTATTTGATCATATGAGCATTTGGGCAGCCTGCTTCCTTGATTTTTCTCCTGGCCTAATTCCTTACACTGTTTCAGCTTCATTTTCTTTTTCAGGTTTCTAATTCATATTGTTAGTGATGATCAATTGTGTATAACCTCATAGAATCGTAAAACGACAGAGATCAATTATTCCTACACCCTTATTTTTAGATAATAAAGCTAAACACTAATGAGGCTAGGTGATGCACCCGAGATCATACAACAGTCATAGTTTTAATATTTTATTCATAACTTAGGGTCATCATTATCACTTTACTTGCTAGTTTGTCCTGTAATAAGTAGTGGGTAGATTCCTAAATGCAGGCTACCTGACCTCCCCCAATGGAAGTGTTTTCTTAGTTTGCCACCTGTCTTTTTCAGTTAGTTGTCACTTTTATGCTGCTGCTTTTGGGAATCCTTTGATCACTCTTGTTTCTAATCTTATGTCTACTGTATGATAGAAAAGGAATAAAAGTCACTAAGGCTAATCATGCTTTATAAGCTGATAACCTCAATTTTACACACAATACCAAATCCAATAGTCACCCAAGGGTGACTTAATGACTATATTATAACACAGATGGCCATTGAAATTGTTTTCACTGAAGCTCCTTAGTCTTTTTTTCACCTGTTTCTGGTTTGATCATATAGGTGTCTGCAGTTGTTGACAGAGAAAAAGAAAATGCTAAAAAAAAAAGAGAGAGAGAGAGAGACAAAAGAGAGAGATGAGAAAGTGTTAGCACTCTTGTAATTTTTACGTGTTGCTTTGTGTTAGGTTTTACTAAACCTCATTTAAAAAGTAAAACAGGTAAGCCTGAGCTAGATGATACATTCGGTAAATTGTGGTTCTGGTTAATTGAATTTTACAGCTCACTGAAGGCATGGATATATTCTGAAAATCCTTCTTCATGTAAAGATCTTTCCTTAATACATCAGTCCACTTAAATTTCCTAATAAATCTAACATATGGAAACAAATACTTTTTTCCTGATCAGTATGTATCTTTTGATGCCTCCTTCTGAATGCCACTACGTAAAGACTCAGAGGGCAGTGGTTTTGAATGATGCTGTAGTTTTGACACAGCCATTTGGCACACGTCAGACACAATTCCTACCCACTGTGGTCTTATTCTACTCATCTTTGGGGCACGTGGAAAAATTCTACTTTCTGGCACCGTAAGATTAGGCATGGCCACGTGCAAGCCCTGGTTGAGCAAGTAGAAGCAAGAGGGATGCATGTCACTCTGGGTAGAAGCTTTCCATTTCCAGACTTGAGTATCTACCCCCCTCTTCTCCTTCCATGGTAATAATATCAACATATGTCAAGATGGAGCCTCTGTGGCATGAATAGATGAGACATAAACTTTTGCTATTTGAAGCCACTGAGATTTGCGATTTTTGATGCCACGACATATCCCAGGCTTACCTGGGTGATCCATACGGCACCCAGGCACCTACGTGGCAGAGTTCTGGAACTACCTCCTTTCTCTACCCTTCCCCTTAATGGAAATAGCTCCTTTTTTGGGGTGGGGGCTTTATTTGACAAAATCATTTCTGCTTAAGAAAAGATGAAAACAACTTATGTAGGAGTTTGGTCTTAATGGTATCGTACCCTAGGACTTAACGGATTTTAAAATATTTGCTTGAGTTTTCTTGTGCTTCTCTCATAAAAGTGGGATGCAGCAAAAGGTTAATTAATTGAGGGTTCCAACATATTGTGCTTTTCCCTAATGACACACCCAAGCCGTGCTTATAGACTGACACCTCTATGTGTAGTTTGTGATATGAGGTTGATAATAGCTATTATAAAGCAGTGACCCATGTTAAATACACAATAGACAGTGGTAGCTATTTTGATAACCAGAGCTTATCATTTCATATTGTTTTATCATTTAAGAATGTAATCACTGCTCACACTGCCTTTCATTTAAGACCAGCATTTTAGTATACTGACAGAATTTGGACTGAACAATGTTATTTAAAGGTCTATGGAGAGTCTTCAAGGATGGCCTGAGTGGGATAGTGATATTTTTACAAAATAGATATGGGAAGGAAATTATATCAGACTTGGAATTCGTTATTGAAAAAATACTTTTTGATAGTTTTTTCTCTCTAGGACTTGAGCATAAAATTCCTGAAAATAGAACCTATTCAATGTATTACTGTGTATTTAAAAACATGTAAGTTCATTGTCAGATACAGACAATTTTGACTACTCAAATAAAGGGAGACTAGACACATGGATTACCCCAAAGAATGGATGATTCTTAAATCACTTATAAAGCAATACAATGATCAATAAAAGTGTTTGAGGGAGGAACTCTAGGTTAATTACAATTTTTGCTTAACAAGATATTTAAAGAAACAGCTCTTTTCACCTTGAAAGTTTTAAAACTGCTTCCTAATTAAGTAGGTAGAATTTCGTGGCCAAGACTGAATCTTTGCTTTGAAGACTGAAGAGCTTGCATCACTTTGAATGGCGTTAATCTGAACATGAACGGTCAGTGGACAGACAGAGAACGTGTAGGAGATTAGGCTGAAGGTGCACGATCGTAGGCTTAAAAAAATCAAATTCCTGTGAGTGTACTTACCACTTTCATGCTTAAAGCAATTAATGGTGTGGACCTCATGATCAGGAAGTAGAACAAATCTGGCACGTGAGGAGTCATCCAGTTGAGTTTTAGTTAACTGAAATTTTATATTGTCTGCCTCTGTGATGCAGACACAGGCATGCCCCTGGCTTTCCTTACTCTTGATCTTGAGTAGTGGTCAGTTGCCCCTTACGTTGGGAGTTTGGGCTGGGCAGTGGTGGGGAGGGAAGTTTATGGCACATTTATCCGAAGGTAAACAATTCGTGCTTTTGAACACACACGGTCTGTTTTCTAGCTGCAGCCCTCACAGAGTGAGAGACTCAAACAGCTCTCCTGGCTTCCTTGCAGGTGGGTGGTTTGGGAAGACGATGCTCCCATTGTGTATTTTCAGGGCAAGAGTGTTGCCAGCTATCACATCTCAGCTCCCCTAGGAAAAACCCCCATGAAACGATACATTGAAGGATTCTAAAACAATCCTCTTCGTCTGTTATGTTCAAATTAATGCAGGTAGACTTGAGTTGCACTTCTGACTCACTTCCATCATTTTGGTGACTCCCAAGTATTTTCTTTTCTCCTTCCTTCCTTCCTTCCTTCCTTCCTTCCTTCCTTCCTTCCTTCCTTCCTTCCTTCTTCCTTCCTCCCTCCCTCCCTTCCTTCCTTCCTCCCTCCCTCCCTTCCTTCCTTTTTTGTAGTCAGGGTCTCACTCTTTCACCCAGGCTGGAATGTAGTGACACAATCACTGCTCACCGCCATCTTGACCTCCTGGGTCAGACAATCCTTCTACCTCAGTCCCCAAGAAGCTTGGACTTACAGATGTACACCACTAATTTAGAAATTTTTTTAGTAGTGACAAAGTCTCATTATGTTGCTTAGACTGGTCTCAAACTCCTGGCCTTAAGCAATCCTCTTGCCTCAGCCTCCCAAAGTGCTGGAATTACAGGCATGAGCTGCCATGCTCGACAGTATTTGGCTTTGAAGAACACCTGAAGGGAGTTATACAGCAGTCATGTGGCCTTATTATGCCTGGTGTAGATTGAATCTACACCCTTTCTGTCTATTGGTTTTGTATCATTGGAACCATTGTCCCAGCTCCTTGGTCTTGTGTATTACTAACACGTGTCTTGAGTGAATTCATTGGTTCTGACGTGATCCATATTTTCGATCTATACATGTCCACATGACATTAAATCTAACTGTGGGAAATGTTATCATCACACTACAGTTATTATATTGACAAGCAGATTTCCCTGAGTAGACAGTCATGGAATGGAGAGATTACTCATTTTCTGAAATACATGCTGGCTATGAAGAGGGCAGTATAGGCTAATGGAAAGAGCTCTAGATGGATGATCAGGATTCTTATTATGACAGAAAACCATTAATTAAATGCCTTTTTACATGTGTTACTGTGCTAATCTTCACGCAGAGGGAAATACTTTGAATGATTTTTTTTGGTCCTCTATACATTTTCATATGCTGATATAGGTACAAATACTTCTAGATATTAGGAAACAAATGTAGTTAAATTCACATGGGGCACCCAAAATACAATAATTGCATAGAGCTGAAAGGTGAGAAATGTTGGGGTAGGAAATTGGGGGAGGGTGGTGACAAAGTTGGGACATATTTCAGAATGGAATCAAGAAGGGCAGCCCCCTGGGATTCTGTGTCCCTGCTGGGTAAGTCACGGGGAAGCAGCCAGGCCCTTTCTGGATAGTGCAAAAAGCTTGGATTTTTTGAAATTTATGAAATGGGTTAGGAGTGTGTGGTGGCGGTGGGCTAGGTATGGCTGGGGTCGTGGAGGTTTGCAAAGAGAGAGAGAGAGAGAGAGAGAGAGAGAGAGAGAGAGAGAGAGAAAGAGAGAAAGACCAGAAAGGATAGGAGAGAGTCTTCCCTGCTTCAGGGCGAGACAGTCAAACTTGCTCACCCTCTGGCTTCAGGCTACACCAGATAGCTGGCCTGATTGGGCCTCGTATTTCTCCACAGTATGTAACAAAAAACACTTCTCCTTCGTTCTGTTCAGCATTAGGGGATCTAAGTTGCTCTTCTACTAGCAAAGCAGACTTGCATTCATTTAGGACAAATGAGGAAATGTATTCCAATGACTTGGCAATTCAGTTCTTCATAGGCTGATGGGAGGTGAAGGGCGTGGAGTTAGAAGGAGGAACCCAGAAGCTCCCATGGAGAAGAGATCATTGTCTTTGGTTTGGAGCAGGCAGAAGAGGCAGAAGAACAGAAAATGTGTTTTTATTTACTTATGTATTTATTTTTTTGAGTTGGAGTCTCACTCTATCGCCAAACTGGAGTGCAGTGGCACACTCATGGCCATGGCAGCCTCGACTTGCTGGGCTCCAGCGATCCTCCAGCCTCAGCCTTCCAAGTAGCCAGAACTACAGGTGTGTGCTACCACGCCCGGTTAATTTTTTAAATTTATTTTAGATGTGAGGTCTCACCAAGTTGCCCAGGTGGGTCTCAAACCCGCGGGCTTAGGCAGTCCACTCGGCTCAGCCTCCCAACGTGCTGGGATTACAGGCCGAGCCACCAAGCCCGGCCGAAAATATGTTTTTAAATAGTCAAACAACAGAGTGTGAATACAGGGTAAGGGCACCCTTCTAGTTAGAAAATTAACTCAAGTGCCCTCACCCTACCACCTACCCCTCAGCATGTCCTATGAGAAGAGTTGGAGGAATTCTGTAGAGTTTTTCAGGAATAACCTCACTGAACACCAAGACTGGATTAAATTCCACAGAGACTAAAATCAGTTTCCACGAATATGCTAAGCATATGTGCTATATCTTGGTTATTTTGTTTCTTTAAACTTTCCTTTAAATGTTGCACCCTTATGATTGTGGTTCATTAGTTTCCTACCAAAACAGATTTATCGTTGGATGATGAATTACAACGTACATTTGTAATAATAGAAGTATCTTCTAACTGGCCCTGGCGTTCTGCTTGGTTCTAGTTCTTTCCGAAGGAGTATAAGCTAGGGTTTCCTGAAGGCATATGTCCCAGGGGAGACAGAGGGCAAGGAAACCTTCAGGGCAGAAAGCTCTGCTTGAGGGTCTTGTTTCTTTAAATGGACAGATGGATGGAATGGAGGGTACAGAGCCTTTTAGCTCATACGAAAAAGTGGGATATTGATTTTTTTTAATTTAATTTTTTTTTTGAGTTGGAGTCTCACTCTGTCATCTAGGCTGGAGCGCAGTGGCATGCTCCCGGCCACCGCAGCCTCGACCTGTTGGACTCCAGCGAACCTTGCGCCTCAGCCTTCCAAGGAGCCGGAACTACAGGCGTGCGCTACCACTCCCAGCTAACTTTTTTGACTTATCGTAGAGATGAGGTCTCGCCAAGTTGCCTGGGTGGGTCTCGAACCTGTGGGCTCAGGCAATCCACTCACCTCAGCTTCCCAAAGCACGGGATTACAGGCTGAGCCACCGAGCCCTGCTCTAATTTAATTCTTTTAAAGATGTGGGTTACAATTCTTTTAAAGATGTGGGTTACAATTCAGGGTTAGGTATGCAAACATTGATTATGCAGGAACCCTTGTTGATGAGGTATGCCCTTCCCTCCCCTAGCAGTTTTCCTCAGCTGCCTATCTTGCCCCCCTCCCCTGACAGTTTTCTATTACTGCCAAACGCTTTTTATAGTGTCATTATTGTTAAGGTCCACTTATGAATGGAACATATGGTACTCTGTTATTCATTTCTGTGGTAGATCACTGAGTATGATTGACTCCAAAACCATTCAAGTTACTGCAAAGTTCGTATGTTTGTCTCTCTTTATGGCTGCATAATATTCCATTGTGTATATGTACCACATTTTCTTTATCTAATCCAGCTTCGATGGGCAACATGGTTGGTTCCATGTTTTTGCTATCGTGAATATAGCTTCAACAAACATACATGTGCAGGTATCTTTTTTGAAGAATGATTTGAATTCATCATTAATAAAACAAACAACAGATGCTGGTGAGGATGTGGAGAAAAAGGAACGCCTCTACACCACTGGTGGGAATGCAAACTAGTACGACCTCTCTGGAAGACATTTCTGAAAGATGATTTCTGAAAGAACTAGAAATTAACCTTCCATATGACCCAGTAATTCCCCTGTTAGAAATATACCCGGGATATTGATTTTGACCCCTACTGGGGAAGGAGCAAAGAGTTCCCTCCTAAGCTTTTATAAAATTTGGAAAAACTTTAAAAAATCTCTTGCTTCCTGATCACCCTTCAAGCAGTTTCATGATGTTATTTCTGAAAAGTAGCTGTGTCTCTAGGGAGATGGAGTTCGGAAAGACTGATGAGAGATAGTTTGGGGAGCCATTTTTCTCAGGCATCAAAAGGGTGAAAAACCAAAACAGAGTAACTTCGGTCAGAGTGGCAGCCTTTTAGCATTGTTCAGTTTTGTCAGGTTTTTTCAGTAGCTTATGTTAACCCAACCTCTAATCATCAACAAGGGACAAAACTGGTGTTCTGACTGTAGTTACTGATAATGGTCTTGTACCACCTTCCCCTCTCTCCTCAAGCATGCTTTGTACCAATTACCCTTTTATCCAAAGTATTTGTCTTCTTGCCATAAAGGGCTGAGATGACCGATTCTATTGTGATCAGCTCTCTGTGACCAATGTGACACAAACCACTGACTACCAGACTACCTGGAGTCATGAGATATGTTGCCTTGACAGCCCTACCTGTGTTATCAGCAGTCAAGAATGCAATTGCGAGTGGGGCTCGGTGGCTCAGCCTGTAATCCCGGCACTTTGGGAGGTGGAGGGGAGAAGATTGCCTGAGTCCGCGGGTTCAAGACCCAAGTGGGGAACTTGGCGAGACCTTGTCTCTACAATAAATAAATAAATAAATTGCCAGGCGTTGTAGCGCGCACCTGTAGTTCCAGCTACTTGAAAGGCTGAGGCGGGAGTCCAGCAGGTGGATGCTGGGGCGGCCGTGAGTGTGCCACTGCACTCCAGCTTGGGCGATGGGGTGGGACTCCAACTCAAAAAAAAAGAATGCAGTTACTGGAGAACTCTTTACCCAGTCTTTCTTCTTTATAGAGACCTTAAATAATCCTGCCCTTCAAATCCACCAAAACGCTCTCTTAAGTACGGGTCCCTTCCTCTCTTGGAAGGTGAATATACTTTGTCTCTTTGCCTCTGCAATTCTTTGCCTCATTCCTGAGGCATTGACCCACTAACCAAACCCTAACAGGCATAAAGGACTTAAGCTACATTTCTGAGTGAAACTTCATGTCTTCTCTGCGGCCAACCTCTCCTTTCCTGTCCTCTGGGTCACAGATGTTAGAGGTTTAATCAGAAGTAATCTGGTTGGAAATCCTTCCAGGGTAGAATCTGTAAAAGGCAGACCAGTGAATAAGGTCGGGTGAATGAGGGGCTGAGGCTGCCACTGTTCACTTCCCATCTACCCCATGCCAGTCCCATGCCCAACAATGTTGGCTAGTATTTCCCCAGACTAAATTCACACCCAGCTCTGGTGGGGTTTAAGAAGGCTTCAAGTGGGTAACCCAGAGCAGTGTAGTGCCAGAAATTGGGGAACTGTCTTTCTTTAGCCAGCTCATTTCCTTGTCTAAGGAATGGGAAAGAGCTCATGGTCTCCCTTGTGCCTGGGCTGTCTCCTCAGTACTTGGCCCCATGTTTCCCAGCAAGCTTAACTTTCAGCCCAACCTTTTCTGGTACCTTCATGCTCCCACCACTCCCAGCCGGTAATATGCACCCTTCCCAGGATAATATGATCCTTCCCCCAGTTCCTTCCAATGTCTTGCAAACTCTGTCCCCTTAGGCTTTGACTGGGTGTAGATGAATTCATTTGCTTGTGCTTTTATTGTTATGATAAATTTTGGTGCTTCTTGTCCTACTGAGGGAAAGGGAGAAACTCTGGGCTTATAGCTGAGGTGGAGTTAACTGGAGTTAGAGCTTTAACTCCATTAACTCTTTAGCTGTGACATGGAAGGTCTTCATTTGCCTAAAGTTAAATACATGATGTGGTAAGAATTAATCTTTTTGTGGACACTACATCGTCTGGTCTATATATAGGGAATGCATATTCCTCTTAGGACTTTGTCCCTTTTCAAATGAATATGTCTGATCTTATTAAATTAAAGCACATTTCTCCCCCATCAGACCTTGTTTTCTTTAGAAAGATTCCTAACAAATGTTCCAGCTGGAGCCATCTGAGATGATGGTGCCCTACACTCCAGTGGTTTCTCTCTAACATGTGAGTTTCTCCTCTCTTGTCAGGGATGGGGACTTTTGTTTCATCCTGTCACATATAAAAAGTCTACAAGCCCTCAGTCTCTGGAGTGTTCAGATCTTTCTAACATACTCACATGCATCCTGATTGAGTATTTAGGGTACATTTTTATTTTATTTTCCCTTTAATTTTTTTTTCAATTTTAAAGATGTGAGGTACAATTCAGGGTTAGGGATGCAAATCTTCATTATGCAGGTACCCTTGTTGATGAGGTATGCTCCCCTTCCCTGGGCAGATTCCCACTACTACCAGTCCCACTTCCCTGCTCCCCTCCTGGCAGTTTCCCACTACTGCCATTCCTTTTCTTGTAGTATTGCGATAATTGTTCAAGGTCCGCTTATGAGTGAGAACTTGTGATACTCAATTCTTTGTTTCTGTGAAAGAGCACTCAGTAATATAGACTCTAAGTCCAACTAGGTTGCTGTGAAGTTCATGATTTTTTCTTCTTTATGGCTGTGTAATATTCCATTGTGTGTGTGTACCACATTTTGTTCATCCAGTCCTCTTTTGATGGGCAGCATGGTTGGTTCCATGTTCTTGCTACTGTGAACAATGCTGCTATAAACATACATGTGCAGGTATGTTTTTTATAAAGAGATTTGAGTTCTTCTGGGTATCTTCTCAGTAGGGGGATTGCGGGGTTGTATGGAAGGTCGATTTTTAGATCTTTTAGGAATTGCCACTCTCTGTTTTCCACAGAGGCTGTACTAGTTTGCACTCCCACCAACAGTGTAGAAGTGTTCTCTTTTTGCCACAACTTCCCCGGCATCTGTTGTTTTTTGTTATTGATGATAACCATCCTGATTGGAGCTAGGTGGTATCTCAGTGTGGTTTCAATTTCATTTACTTGATGACTAGTGAGGCAAGCATTTTTTCATGTATCTGTTGGCTGCTCATATGCCTTCTTTTGAAAACTGTCTATTCATATCTTTTGCCCACTTTGTAATGGGGCTATTTGTTTTTTTCTTTTCCTTGTAGATCCTAGATGTTAGGCTTTGTCAGACATAGAGTTGGCAAATATTTTTTTCCAGTCTGCGGGCTGTCTCCCTGCTCTCTTGATGGTTTCTTTTGCTTTGCAGAAGCTTTTCAGTTTGATGAGGTCCCACTTGTCTCTTATCTCTTATAGCATGGACACTTGGGGTTTTGATCAGGAATTGGTTGCCAGTTCCAATTTTCGTAAGGGTACCTCCTGCATTTTCTAAGGTTCTTATATTTTGAGGTTTTACATTTAGGTCTTGAATCCATTTGGAGTTGATTTTTGGAGTGATAGGTAAGGATCCATTGGAGTGATAGGTAAGGATCCATTTGGAGTGATAGGTAAGGATCTTATTTTAATTTTCTGCATGTGGTCAGCCAGTTTTCCCAGCACTATTTACTGAATAGGTTCTCTCCCCAGTTGTTGGTGGTAGAGGCTTTGTTGAAGATGAGTTGGTTGAGAAATTGAGGTTTTGCTTCCGGAATCTCTATCCTGTTCCATTGGTTTATATGCTTGTTTTTGTGCCAACAGCAGGCTGTTTTGATTATTGTCACTTTATAATAGAGTTTAAAGTCTGGGAGTGTGATACCTCCTGCTTTACTTTTTTTGCTGAAGATTGTTTGGCTATTCGTAGTCGATGCGTTTCCATATGAATTCCTGTATTGTCATTTCCAGGTCTGAGAAGAATGCTGCTGGCAATTTAATGGGTATTGCATTAAATCTGTAGATTGCCTTGGGTGAGATGGACATTTAAACAATGTTGATTCTTCCAATCCATGAGCATGGGGTATTTTTTCCATTTGACTGTGCCATCTTTGATTTCTTTGAGTAGTGTTTTGTAGTTTTCATTGTAAAGGTCTTTCACATCTCTGGTTAGGAAGATGCCAAGGTATTTGATTTTTTTTTTCTGGCTCTTGTGAATGGGATTGTGCTTTTTTATTAGGGTTTCTGTTTGTTTGTTGTTGTTGTATAGAAATACGACTGTCTTTTGCACATTGATCTTATACAGGGTACATTTTTTTTTTTTTGAGTTGGAGTCTTACTCGGTCGCCCAGACTGGAGTGCAGTGGCCACTGCCGGCCACCGCAGCCTTGCCTGCTGGGCTCCGGTGATCCTTCCGCCTCAGCCTTCCAAGTAGCCAGAATTACAGGCATGCGCCACCATGCCCGACTGATTTTTGATTTATTGCAGAGATGAGGTCTCGCTGCCCAGGCGGGTCTCAAACCCGCGGGCTCAGGCAATTCACTCACCTCAGCCTCCCAAAAGCGTGGGATTACAGGCTGAGCCACCGAGCCTGGCTATCGGGTACATTTTAAAGTAGCTTTTTTTTTGTTGACAAAGGGAAATTGGAACTGAAGCAATGCTTTAGACTGTCAAGACCAAAGGAAGAACTTTGTATGAATTTCTTCAATTATCATTTCTTTATGACTGGATATATTTGATCTGGGAGGAAATATGTGTTGTGGGATACTAGATCAGAGTTATAAATTATGTAATTAAATTTATAGAATGAAACTGATACCATGAATATTCATTCATCAAAATGTTAGGAAGTAAAGGACAAAAATGTGGAATATAATTTTGACTATATCTTTAATAATAAGAGGCTGATGTTACAGTTTCCCTTGTCTCTGTGTCACTTCAAGGCTGGTACCTTGTTCGGATCAGCTCTGCAGGCAAGGAGGAAGCACATGTATACATGTGTGTACGTATACACACACACACACACACACACACACACACAGCCACTACCACCATAAGATCGTATAACAGTGAAATGTTTCTTTTCTGTATCTGAACTGCTTTTGTTTCTTTGAGTTTTTATTGTATACATTTCATCTTGCTTATGTAATCCAAAGGGAAAATGGGCTCTCTATGAACAATGCTGAAATGACTAAAATCTGACTCTGTTAACATATGCAAAGTTACTTCTGAAGACAAACAACTGCAATAGAGGTCCTATTGATGGGACTAATTTGACTTTAATTTTTGTGTGATGAAGGAATAAATCCGAAAATGGGATATGCAATCAATTTAGTTGCATTTTATTGCTTTAGTTAAATTTTCAAAGCGGAAGATGTAAGCATGCCGGTCATCAAGAGGCTTGGGATTGGAGCGTATGTTAGAGGGCAGGAATTTATTTCCCCCTGCTTTTGTGGGGGGAAGAATCATCATTTACTCCTGGTGTATATTTATGAAATTAGAGTGCTGGTTACCAGACAAGATTGTTTTATTTTATTTCATTTTCAAAAACTACAGAGAAAGCTTGTGACAAAAGCAAAAACCTTTTGAAAAAGGTTTTTCATACTCTCTCTATGAGTAAGAATAAAAGATTTCCCCCTAAGCCTGTGTGAGCAAAGATAACACATCTTATTCTAATAATGGGATTTCTTTTTCTTGTTTTGGGTACTGTATAAAAAAACAAGAAACAGTTTGGAGGAGCATGACTTCAAATATAATGAACCCATTAAACACTGCTTTTGGGAAGAACCCTGAGCTCAGTCAAGGATGACTTCCTAGAGGAAGTCTTGGCCAATTTCAGACCTGAGCAGTGAATAAGAGTCAGCCAGTCCAGAACAGGTGAAGCTCCATGCTCTTCCCAGCAGAAGGACGGGCGTAGCAAAAAATGCAGCACTTCCAGCTCATTATCTCCTACTTATTAAGCATTCGGTAGACATTTGTTGAATGACTGTGTCCTTACAAACAGTGAAACTGAGGCTGGTAGACAGCGGTCAGAGGGTATTTGTTTCTTTGATATAAGGAGATGGTTGCTGAAAGGATGGAAGGAGGGTAGACAGGGTAAAATAAACTTACTATTAACTTCACTTACTTCACAGAATATGGCAGGAAAATAGCCTGCCAGTGAATTCATAGCTTTGCATAAAGCTTACTCTAGAAGGGGTGATGAATAAATGAACACAGTATTCATTTTTAAACATTATTTTGTGGCCCATGATCAACGAAACATCATTCCTGTGGGGAAAAAAACACCAAACTTTATCTTTTGGATTTAGTTTTATATATACTAGGGCTATCTTTATGAAACTGCTGGAAAAAAGAAGAGAGAGAAAAAGGTAGAAATTGCAAAAGCTACAAGAGGAAATAGCTTAGGATATTTTAGAGAAGTAAAAAATTAGAAAGAAAAATATTTAATGTTATACTTACAAGCACAAACAATATACAAAAATTCTACTTTTAAAAAAAGACTGTAGGCCAGGCTCGGTGGGTCAGCCTGTAATCTCAGCACTTTGGGAGACTGAGGGGAGTGGGTTGTCTGAGCCCATGGGTTCGAGACCAGGCCCAGGCAACTTGGCAAAAACCAACTTGGTGAGACCTTGTCTCTCCAATAAATCAAAAAAATTAGCTGGGTGTGGTAGCATGCGCTTGTAGTTCCGGTTACTTGGAAGGTGGAAGCAGAAGATCGCAGGAGCCCAGCAGGTCAAGGCTGTGGTGGTCGTGAGCATGCCACTGCATTCCGGCCTAGGCAACAGAGTGAGACGCCGACTCAAAAAAAAAGTTAACTCTGGTTAAGATACAGCAAGGTCTGAGGGCCATGAGCCCCTTAACCACTGAGTGCAGGGACTCCAGTCATAATTTGAGATTCAGCTGGAGGAAAAATGATGGAGAACACCCACTCACCCCCAAGTCCTCCAAGGGCGGGAAGCAGAGGCACAAAGAATCAACTTAAGATTTGTAGACTTGGGCACAGTGGCTCAAACCTGTAATCCCAGCACTTTGGGAGGCCGAGGCAAGAGGACTGTCTGAGCCAGCAGGTTCAAGACCAGCCCGAGCAAACTTGATAGACCTCATCTCTACGATAAATCAAAAATTAAGCCGGCCATGGTAGCATGCACCTGTGGGTCCAGCTACTTGGAAGGCTGAGGCGGCAGGATTGCCAGAGTCTAGCAGGTTGACACTGGGGTGGCCGTGAGTGTGCCACTGCACTCCAGCCTGGGTGATGGAGTAAGAATCCAACTCAAAAAAGACTATATCCTTAGAAGTGAAAAGATACTCAGATGATAAAGCTCTTTTGAATATACAGTGCTGATTATTTGATGTAATAGCTTTAACTTGCAGTTAAATGAATATTATAGAGCAGATATTTAAAAAATAATACCATCTTGCTGGGAGTGGTGGCTCATGTCTGTAACCCCAGCACTTTGGAAGGCCAAGGTGGGATAATTGCTTAAGTCCAGGAGTTTGAGACCACCCTGAGCAACACAGCGAGCCCTTGCCTCTACAAAATATCAGAATATTAGCCAGGCATGGTGGCGTGTGCCTGTAGTACCAGCTATTCATGAAGCTGAAGTGGAAGGATAGCCTGAGCCCAGGAGGCTGAGACCGTGGAGAGCTAGGATCGTGCCACTGCCCTCCATCCTGGGCAACAGAGTGAGACCCTGACTGAAAAAAAAGAAAAAAGAAAAAAAAGCTATCTGTGCATTTTGTGAATTTTCTGTATCTAAAAAAAAAAAAAAAAGGAAAATGTAGAAATGGTGAATTTAGGTATATCTGTGAGGAGAGAGGCTGTTAAGAGAGTTTTTATTAGTACATGACAAGAGCAGTGACAAAGAACAATCTAATATATTTGACAACATGTTTAGCTGTATCTTTCACACTCTCAAGAACTGCAAGCCATTAAATCCATTCCATTACACCCTCGAAAACCGCTGGCATTCTAACCAAGAATACTTTAAGTCAAAGCAAATTGGGACATCAGAGTAGTTCTCTCCAAATAACAGGAAGACTATTACTGTTTCTGAAATAAGAGAAATAAGAGCAGGAAGTCTCTGATGTGACTTCTACTGAGTCACAAAGATTCTTGAATTCTCCATTTCCCTGACTCCCTTGAGCCCGGCATGTCATAAACAACTAAATAATTAAGAGTTTGAGGCCAGTCGCCGTGACTCCACATCTGTAATCCCAGTACTTTGGAAAGCCGAGGCAGGAGAACTGATTGAGCTCAGGAGTTCAAGACTAGGCTGGACAACATCATGAGACCTTGTCTCAATTAGAAAAAAAGGAACAAAAAATAAAAAATACAGTAGCAACTTAAAAACTAGCATAGTGGGAAGAGTGGGAGATTAAGTTAAGGGTCATAAAATTATAGTTGATGTAGCATTACCTCAATAGTGAAGAAATCACCTTTTCATGCATTATCCACCCGTGGAGAGAATTCTCACTTAAATTTGTATCCAACCTGCACACATATGTTTGTTGCAGCTCTGTTCACAATAGCAAAAACATGAAACCAACCATGTTGTCCATCGAAGCTGGACTGGATTTAAAAATTGTGGTACATATACACCATGGAATAGTATGCAGCCATAAAGAAAGACAAACATATGAACTTCGCAGCAACTTGGATGGATTTAGAGTCGATCATACTCAGTGATCCATCGCAGAAACAAAGAACAGAGTACCACATGTTCTCCCTCATAAGTGGAACCTGAACAATTATCATAATACTTAAGAAAGGGATTGGCAGTAGTGGGAAACTGTCAGGGGAGGGGGAGTGGGATGGGCAGTTGAGGGAAACTGCTAGGGGAAGGAGGGTCATACCTCAACAACAAGGGTACCTGCATAATCAATGTTTGTATACCTAACCCGCATCTTTATAATTTAAAAAAATTGTATCCAGTACTTTGTCACTTTATCTTGTTTTCCAAAATGCACACACATTATTGGTTATTTTTGATAAAACAAATATTTCTGTTCTCATGAAATTTCAGTATCACCTGTCTGCACAGTTGAATAATTTTCTTAATGACCACAGGGTAAGAATGGGTACAGAAAATAGTTGGGTTTTTTCAGGTTTGGAGATTAGTCAGGTATTTGCTATAGAACAGTTCATTGGAGGTGGTGGGAGTACTGGCAAGAAAGTGGATGAGTTGTGATTCACTGCCTTTAAGTTGAATATGAAAGATTGTATTCTAGGAGGAAGTTAATTCATAGAGAAGATGGAGTGTTGGGGTCTGGAGGGTTCTACAGAGTCAAAGCCAAAAGACATAACCAGAAGAACAGGAGGTTTTAGTGTGGGTGTTTGGGTTGAAAATTTCAAAGGAAGACACATATATTCATCTTCTCTTGCTGCATAAAAAATTAGCCAAGAACTAAATGGCTTAAAATAACACACATTTATTACAATTTTTATGGGTCCTATTCTTTAGTCTTGCAAAGTTGTCATCAAGGTGTCAGTTGGACTGCCTTTTCACATGGAGGCATAATGGGGAAGAAACCACTTCCAAATTCACTCAGGTTGTGGTTAGAATGAATTTCCTTGCAGTTGCAGGATTGAGAGCCCCAGCTTCTTGATGGAAATCTGTTAAAGGCCATCTTTAGTTCCTTAAGGCTGTCTACAGTTCCTAGAGGTTACCCACAATTCCTAGAGGCTACCCACAGTTTCTGGAGATAACTCACAATGCTTAGAGCCTACCCATGGTTCCTGGAGGGTACCCCACAGATCCTGAAGTTTCTGGAGGCTACATATAATTCCTAGAGGCTGCCTAGAATTTCTAAGTTTACCCACAGTTCTTAGAGGCTATCCATAGTTCCTGAAGGTCCTTGATACATGGACTTTCCCAACATGGACACTTAGTTAATCAAGCTATCCAGGAGCCACTAGAGAGAGTCTGCTGCCAAGATGGGGTCTTATATAACTTAATGTAATCAAGGAGGTAGTATCCCATTGTCTTTGCCATATTCTATTGGTCAGAAGAAAGTCACACAGTTACTACCCACATTCAAGCACATTCAAGCCAGGGAGATTACACAGTTCATAAGCATGAACACCAGGAGATAGGAATCTTGGGTGGCCATCTTAGGTGTCTGTAAATATGTAAATGTCAAAAGATCAACTGATTTTGTTTCCCCTTTGTTCAGGGGCAAGAAATGATTGATCCGTTTGGGTTGGAGTATGGGGTTGATACATGGGAATTGGTAGGATTTAAAGAGGTTGAGAAAAAGAGAATAGGGAGAC
This sequence comes from Carlito syrichta, assembly GCF_000164805.1. Taxonomy (NCBI): domain Eukaryota; kingdom Metazoa; phylum Chordata; class Mammalia; order Primates; family Tarsiidae; genus Carlito; species Carlito syrichta. The sequence goes on along the minus strand of NW_007258397.1, from coordinate 459,559 downwards.
CTGGAGAAGAAGTGGGGAGCAATCTGGAAGTCTATTAGAAGTTGGTGTTGCTAGGATGACATTATTTTAATTAACTTGTTAAAAAAGAAGCTTACAGTCATAAGTCCTTGACCCTATAGCTGACTTGTTATTTTACACAGGCTCTATTGTAAAAGAAGAAAGTGTGTGTGTGTGTGTGTGTGTGTGTGTGTGTGTGTGTGTGTGTGTGAGCGTGTGTGTGTAGTTTACTCCTCTTTTACTGAGAGGATTAGTTAGAAAATTTGATTTGAAATAGAACATAAAATGTTTATTTTTATAATCTTGTTTTTAACTGCGTAATAAAATACATGAATGGTAAAATGGCAGGCTTTTAGAATCTAACTCTATAAACTGTGAATTTTATGGTTGAAAAGAGTGATGCATATTTGAAAAACCACATAAGAAAGTTTCCAATGCAGGTCCTCTGTTCAGTACATTCTTTTATCCCCAAGGACCGGAAACCTCTCAAATCTATTTTCCAGCTATTTGCCCCAAAGAGTGGTTGTCTCTAGGAAAGTAGGCCACTTAATTGTTAACTGTCTTTTCTTTGTAGTGCATTAAATTGCAACAACTTCTTGTGGATCGGTATGGCAGAACCTGAAAGACGGAGCTTTAATTCATGTTAATATTTTTATTAAATATTTAAGTAGATCTGGCAAACACTCTCAGAGCTTATTCTTCTGCTGGATCCTTCCCTAGTATACTTCCAGACCATGACTCTTCCACCTCTGTGTACAATTCTCGCTTCTTGTGAAATGAAAGAAGACATTGAATTGTGGTTATAAGCAATGATTCTGGTCAGACCTACAGATTGGGCCACTAACTCACAGGTTTGAATCCTGACATGACTTCTGACTAGCTGGGTGATGCTGACAAAGCTATTTAAACTCTCTGAGCCTCAAGCTCTTCACCTGTAAATTGTGTTGTTGTGACTATGAAATGGGATTATAAACGTTGACAGAGCTGGATATATAAGTATTCACTTAATGTTAGCTATTACAATAATATCTTTGGGGTTAATTATTCTCTGCCCTTTTATTTGCCATCAACTAATTTCTAATCATTCTCCTATATGGAGAGAAAATGATGGCACTTGGTTTATGTCTCCTTGTTTTGTGTCTTGCCATTATCTTTTATAATTTCAGTGTACTATTTATAGTGGCATCATTAAGTGGCATAATCTCAGAGTTTTTTTGCTCTCTTTAACATAAGGGGTATCAAACATCACCAAAAATCAGGTCCTTACATTGTGGCCCTACCATCAACATTGATGACATGAGGAATTTATACTCATCAGAAGTTCTTAAGCTCCAATATTCCATCTCACATCCTTCCAGCTTCCTCATGTTCTCACTCCTAGTAAACCCACGATTTGACCTCAGTCTTTGAATTCTTCTTCATTTTCAGTTACTGATATTCCTTCTCGGTACATAATATGGGTTCCACGCACCAGCCAAAAACACTTTCACTAACGTCTTCAACATCCTGTTACCTGCATTTTGTGTATGTGGATGTGGTCTCAATGCCACAATCCACCTCCTCTCCTTGTTGGTGATGAAGTCAGTTCCCAACCACATGAACTGACCTCTGGATACACCCTGCGTCTCCCAACTTGCTAGGACCTCGATGCTCCATCATTTCCCTCTTCCATGTTCCTCTTCAGCCAGAACAAGTTATTGCTAAGCATTTCAAGCCATATGTCTGCCCACATCTTCAGATTCTCTGCAGATTATGTCCTCTGCCACTTGAACTGTCTAGCCAGCACTTGAAAAATTGCATCATTTATATCCATCCTCTCTTCTTTTTTTTCATTCTCAGAGGCTATAATGTGTCCCTCTTTCCGTACGGGGTCAGCGCTGCTTCTCCTTTCCCACCCCAAGTGTAAATCTGTGCACACCGTGAATCCAGTCAAGCATGCACCCACTTTTAAATTCACCCCTTCCCTTCTCCCCCAGAACACTGTTGTATTAGTTATTTCCCTATTTCAAACTCTGTCTTTCAGCTCTTTTTCATCTCATAATGCAGCCTAGAAAACAGAATCTTCCAGGCAGTGCAATGTAGTTAGAGGCTGCATTGGGAAGGAAAAGGTCCAAGCCGAAAGAGCAACGTGAAGTTCCAGGGTGAAAGGTGAGGTGAATAGAATATAGGAGAACACGAGTTCTGAGGACAAAAACCTGGAGGATGGAACAAACAAGGCCATATCTGGGCTGAGAGATTGCCGCAAGGACTCACGCGCATGCAGATCATAGGAAACTTGCAACTACTACTGCGACATGAAGAGTCATATTATTCCTCCAGCAGTGTTGGGAGAATTGTGAAAAAAGTCACACTATAACCACGCCTTTGGGCTCTTTCTCTTGAGCATTACTTGACTTGCTTATACCCAATCTCTAAATTCAGCCACCAGAATGAAAACCACCAAACATTTTGTGCACAACGTCACCAAAGAATGACATCCAGGTGGCGATCATTTGCAGATTATGAGAATCTTGCATAAAGACTGAATTGCGAATGAAGTGGGGAGAGGCAAAATTAGAGAACAACTTGTCTATACACTGCAATATTCTGAGCCTAATGATTTTACAAGTATTTCTGAAAACTTCAGGAAGCATTTGTGATCATCACACACATTTTCTGTGATACCTCAGATCACTGTCCCCATGATTGCTTGAAGGTAGAGTGGAAAGAAGTAACAACAAATAGATTTAGCTCAAAGCTATAAAAATGCTTTGGTGTCCGAGGCCCATTTCTGTGATTGTAGGTGTGTTGTGAAAGGAAGTAGTGGTTCTCTAAGTGTGGTCCCTGGATCAGGAGCATCCGCATTCCCTGGGAAAATTTTGGACATGCAATTTTTTGGGGTCTCAAACCAGATCCATCAAATCAGAATCTCTGGAAGATACAGCCCCATCAATCCATATTGTAACAAGTCTTCCAGGAGATTCAGATGCATTCTCAAGTTTGATCACCTTTGGCTTTAGAGAGTTTGAGTTGCATTGTATAAGGATGAATTTGCAACTACTCAGATGACTTGCTCAATGAATGTGAGACAATGGTCTTTGGTTTTGTGAACAGTGACTTGAAAGAGAAACTCATCTAATCCTGATAAAATTAACAAATAACATATAAGTGGGATAAAATAGTATTCTGAGTGATAGAAGTATGATATTTACAAAGAAAAAGGGTAACAATTTGTAATTACAGACTAAGTTAACAAGCTAAGATTTGATAGGAATGGACATTAATTTCCACATTTGGCTACAAAATCTCAGTGAAGGAATCAGAAGGAAGAAAAAAAGTCTTGAAAGTTTCAGTTGACTACATACTCAGTCTGAATCAATGACATGATGTGGCTACTGCAGATTATCATAGTATATTATTCACTCAAGTATTTGTTAATTTATTCAATAATTATTTATTGAGTACCTACCATGAGTCAGGTGCTATACAGGGAACTAAGAGCATAAGGATGAGGAAATCAGACATATTCTTCTTATTTAAAGGAAATTATAGTCTGTGAGAAGTAAAATGAGAACCATCTAGCAAACAAATCTATAAAATATGTTTTAATTTTTATAAAGTGCTGTTGAGAATAACAAGGATCATGGTCACTGTTCTTTGTATGTCACCTACTCCACGCCTACAGAATGTGCTCAGCTGAGCTGAGTCACACTTTAAGAGAATTAGCTGAGAGAAAGGTTAGTGCAGTGGTTCTCAAACTTGAGCATGCCTGTGTGTGAGAAACACCTGGAGAACTTATTAAAACCCAGCTTGCAGGGTCTTAAGTCCCAGAGTTTCTAATTCAATGGGATTGATCTAGAATACAAAAACCGACATTTCTAACAAGTTCCCATAGGTGTGATGAGACTGCTGATTTGGGAGCTTACTTAGAGTGCAATAAGGTTGAAGAGAACCGGTATCTGGAGATGCTTTGCTTGGAGAAGAGAAAACTTTAATAAGACTTGATAGTTGTCTTGAAGTATGTGTAGGAGTGACATGTATAAAATAGATTATATTTTCTCTACATAGTCTCAGAAGTAGGATGTGGCTTATTAGGTATAAGAAGGAGGAAGGCAGAGTGTGGGTAACATAAAAAACTTTTAATATTAGCAGTGACTTAAAATAAAATGGACACCACAGAAGGAGCGATCTGCAAGAGGCACTGAAGCAGAAGACTGATGACTGCTCTCTAGGGAAGCTATGGGAACAGAAGAGACAAAGAAAGCCAATATAAAGACTAGGGGCGTAGAGGACAAAGGCAGAGAGGAAAACCTTCCTATGTTGACCATAACTTTCTCTTTCTGGTTTTAATCTTTCCTGAAGCCCAGGGGTGGAGTAATTTATATGAAGGGGGACCCCAAAAACCCAGAATTATCTTTTGAAGGGTGGGCCCCTTGAAATACAGGCTTCCCCCCCTAGGTAAGTGTTCTAGGAACCCATCGGGCATTAGTGTACCAGCTAACATTGTTATAAGAGGCTGTATTCGAATTCAGTGAATTTTGTTTTGGAGATTTTTCAACACGTTTGCCCATTTCATGATGGGTAATTTACCAGTGCATCTTCCCACATCTTGCTGAGTGTTCATCAGTTTTTGATCAAAATCGGCATGACCCTTGTTCTCGCCCTCCCTATTTGCCCAATCTTGCCTGAGCCACTTTTTTTTTGTTTCTCTGATGAAAAAAGTCCTCAAAGGGAAATGTTTTGCTGATGTAGAAGGGATGAGACAAAAACCGGCAGCAGCACTAAAAGGCATTCAAATTGCTGAGTACAAAACTGATTTTGAGCAGTGGGAAAAGCGACTCGATAGGTGTATTACATCAGAGAGTACTTTAAAGTTGACTGCAGTTTAAGCATGAAGAATAAATACACAGTTTTTTATAAGCAAATTCTGTTTACTTGTTTTTTGGCTCCCTTCTTGTATAACCCTAAAATAAAGTCTCTGTGTATGCTTAAGCTAATTTCTTGTTTTCATTTCCTGACAATAAATCCTAATGGACAAAAATTAAGCACAGTATAAAGGTCTAGTAATGAGGATATCCATCTGAGGCAGCATGGAGGTATTTACCAGCATAATTTCAGTGCTGCTTCTGGAGCAGACACTAGATTATGATAAAGAGTGAATAGGAGGTAAAAGGTAGAGAAATCAAGAGTTGTCTAGAAGTGTGGCTCAAAGCAAAAAAAAAAAAAAAAAAAGGTGATAGAGGCAACTTTAGTGTCCAAATACATTTTTTTCCAAGGATAGGAGTGACTAAAGAACTGTTTCGTGGCCGGGCTCGGTGGCTCAGCCTGTAATCCCAGCACTTTGGGAGGCCGAGGTGAGAGGATTGCCTGAGCCTGCAGGTTCAAGACTCGCCCGGGCAACTTGGTGAGACCTCGTCTCCACAATAAATCACAAACTAGTCGGGCGTGGTAGCGCGCGCCTGTAATTCCGGCTACTCGGAAGGCTGAGGCGGAAGGATCGCCGGAGCCCAGCAGGCGAGGCTGCGGTGGCCGGGAGCGGCCACTGCACTCCAGTCTGGGCGACAGAGTGAGACTCCAACTCAAAAAAAAAAAAAAGAACTGTTTCGTTTGAGGGACAAAGAAGACTGAAGGGGAGAGAGAGCAGATGATAGCTGGAGCAAGTTTAAGTTAAAATGAAATAGAATGGTATTAAGCCTTAAATGAAGAAGTTGGTCTTGAACTCTAGGAGGACTATCTCATTTCTGAGGTGACAAAGCAAGAGAGGAAACTTGGTCTTAAGTGGAGGTGGAGGTGGGAGGGCAAGAAGTTCAAATTCACACAGTGTGAAGGAAGATGCTCTCCTGAGAGAGAGCAGGGATTGTGGAGGTTTGGGTAGGGAGTGAGAAGAGTAATGAACATTTTGAGCGGTCACTCCAGGAACCAGAAAGGAACGTGGACGAAAGACGGAATAAGGATTGTGGACCAGGAAGGAGAGCCCAGATGAGACCCTTGACTTAGGGTGATAGCAAGTGGAAAATTGTGTGATGTCCTTCAACGTGATCAGAAGTTCAGGGAAAAGCTAGATGTGAAAACAAATCCCTGGGAGTCTGTAGGGAAGATAATGATGCAAGGAAGTTAAGAGAACTGTTTTAAGAAAGTTATCTCATAGAGTTTGGTATCCAGGTGGTTAGGTAGGTGAAGTCAGGATGGAGAGGATTGGGAGCAAGATTGGGAGCAAGAGGACGAATTGAAGAATTCCCTTGTTTTTAGAGAATTGAAGTGATCAAGATCACATAAAGATTTAGTTCAGCATTCTTCTAAATGTGTTCTTTGAAATACCATTCTAGTAGCTATTAATATCTGTGAGAAAGAAATTCAAACACAATAATTGTGCTGGCTCTTTGTTCCCTTTGATGATTTAAAATGCATAGATGCATATTAGAACATCAAAATGCTGAGAATTCTGCACAGAGTTTAACTATGTTTAGTTTTGTGTTTTACTAATTTGAACATATATTTTTTCCTACTGTAACTTCTATTCATATGGTAAGGAACAGTATTTTATAGACACCAGTTTGGGAAAATTAAAGTAAGAGGAAACATCTGATATAGAATTCTGGCCTCCAAATTCTCAGTGAAGTACTCTTTTTTTTTTTTTTACATGAAATTGCTGGCTGACATTGAGGAAGGCCCTTGAGTAATTTAAACTATTCTATCTCACTGGTAAGCTTGGTTTCCTTGAAGAGACATACTTATATTGTAGAAACTTTATTGAGCACCTTCTACATGCCACATATCTTAAGTGCAGTCTTCATATTGTCTCTAGACCCTAGAGCTGAACGGACTGAGTTAGAGTTCTAGTTCTATGACTTTTACAGTTGCATGTCTTTGGACAATGTTATTTAATGTCTATGTGCCTCAGGTTTTTTTTTTCCTTTTAAGCAAAAACATTTTAAAATATCTTCTCTTTAAAAACGTGAATATAATAGTGCCAATCTCATGGAGATGTTATGATGAATAAATGAATTATTATATAGAAAGCACTTAGAAAAATGTCTGATCCATAGTAAGCTCTATTTTGCAATCATCATCACTATCATCATTATCTTGCTACTGAAATAACAGGAGTTTGGTCAGGATCTTGTTGCTTGCCACATGGAAAGCCAATCACTGAGACAAGTATTGCCAGGGAAGAAAGTTTTTATTTTTTTTTTATTTTTGAGTTGGAGTCTCACTCAGTGGTTAGGCTGGAGTGCAGTGGTCACCACAGCCTTGACTTGCTGGCCTTCAGCAATCCTTCCACCTCAGCCTTCCAGGTAACCAGAACTATAGGTACACACTACCATGCCCAGCTAATTTTTGATTTATTGTGGAAATGAGATCTTACCAAGTTGCCCAGGCTGGTCTTGAACCCATGGGCTCTGGCAGTCCACTCTACCCAGCCTCCCAAAGTGCTGGGATTACAGGCTGAGCCACTGAGCCCAGCTAGAAGAAAGTTTTATATTTGGGTAACATCAACCAAGAAAAACTGGAAATTCCTTCTCAGATCTTATAGGGATTTACATAGTGGGGCAGTAATGTACAAAACAGGAATCAGAAAGGGGTAAGGAAGATGAGTTGGTAAACAGGAATTAGGGAGGGGTCTGAAACTCATTGTCTGGATGTGGTGATCTGGTGAGTTTTCAGTTCCTTGATACTATAGGCTGGAAGGTTAGTTTCGTAAGAAAGGAACTCAGATAAGACAAATGCAAGTTGCAAGTTTTAAGACCAGGAATGTCAATTTCTATGTTTATTAAAACAAAACAAAAAATAACAAAATGGTAATAATTAGTTCTATTGGATGTTGGGCCAGTTTCAATATTTTAAATCCTAGGAGGTAAGCTTCTCTAATTTACAAGAACCCAGTTCCCTTGGATAGCTTGAATGGGAGTGATATAGATAAATGTTGGTTGACCATGCTGAAAATTTTAAAAATGTAATTGACAGCCGGGCTTGGTGGCTCAGCCTGTAATCCCGCGCCTTTGGGAGGCTGAGGTGAGTGGATTGCCTGAGCCTGCGGGTTCGAGACCCACCTGGGCAGCGAGACCTCATCTCTACAATAAATCAAAAAATGAACTGGGTGTGGTAGTGCATGCCTGTAATTCTGGCTACTCAGAAGGATGAGGCGGAAGGATCACTGGAGCCCAGCAGGTTGAGGCTGTGGTGGCCAGGAGCGGCCACAGCACTCCAGTCTGGGCGACAGAGTGAGACTCCGACTCAAAAAAAAAAAAATGTAATTGACAAGTTTATATTCTTTTCCCCCTCTAAATTTCCACTAGATTTCAAATACTTTAATCTTCAAATTGAATTATTTGACAATTTATCACTGTCCTATAAATCTAAAGTATCTTTGTTTTAGTTATACACCAATTTATTTGTCTACAATTTCAACCAGTCTCTCTACCCCTCCAGTTCACTCAAGAATTGCACTTCAAAATAAATTTCTCTTGCCAGCTCGGTGGCTCAGCCTGTAATCCCGTGCCTTTGGGAGGCTGAGGTGAGTGGATTACCTGAGCCCATGGGTTCGAGACCCGCCTGGGCAGGCGAGACCTCATCTCTACAATAAATAAAAAAAAAAAAATTAGCCGGGTGTGGTAGCGCGTGCCTGTAGTTCCAGCTATTTGGAAGGCTGAGGTGGAAGGATCGCGGAGCCCAGCAGGTTGAGGCTGTGGTGGCCAGGAGCGGCCACTGCACTCCAGTCTGGGCAACAGTGAGACTCCAACTCAAAAACAAAAACAAAAACAAAAACAAACAAACAAAAAACCAACAAAAAACAAAATAGATTTCTCCTCTGTCATAGTAGATACCCTGAAGCTGTAATCATGAATCATGACCAGTCAGTCTTTGCAAAATTGCTTGTAAACTTACCTTTTCCTCAGTGAGAGAAGTGTGAGTCTCTAAGACTGAGTATACTCTCTGTGCAGTTTCTGAACAGCTGCCAGAAATAGCCTGACCATCTTGGACCCACTCAGGACACTAGAAGCCCTGCATCAGAAATTATTTTCAGCTTAACAGCAGAGAAAATTTTAGTGTGGTCAAAGAGGCCACTAAAAATATGTATAGATGTTCTAGTTTCTTGTTGCTGCTGTGACAAATTACTACATATGTAGGAGCTTAAAGTGACACAAAATGCATTCTCTTTCAGTTTTGGAGGTCAAAAGTTTAAACTCAAGGTACTGTCATGGCTGTGTTTGTTCTGCAGGCTTCAGGGAAGAATCTGTTTTCTTACTTTTTTCATCTTCCAGAAGTTGCCTGCATTCCTTGGCTCATGACCCCTTCCTTACCTTCAACTTCTTGCTTCTGTCCTCATGTCTCTTACGACTGGTTCAATCTTCCTGCCTCTCTTTCTAATAAGGATGCTTGTGATCCATTGGGCATATTTGAATAATCGAGGATAATGTATCCATCTTGAGATCCTTAATTTAGCCAAGGTAAACTTCCCTTTATTAGATAAGATAATATGTTCAATGTTCTGGAGAATAGAATTAATATTTTTGTGAGAGGCATTATTCAGTCTACAATAACAGGTGAGTGCAATTTTAAGAGAGCTCAAAATGAAGAAAAAATAATAATGGATTTAACGATAGAGTTCTCTTGGGTTTCATGGCATAGGAGACCAAGAGTTACTTAAATAACTATCTCAATGCCATTCATTTATTTATGTTTCAAATTTTCTTATGACAGTAACACATCTTCATCACTATTGATTGATTATATTTATAAAAGTACAACATAGAACATGTATAAAAAATAAAGAAAATTGTAAAAAACCCCATAAAAGATCATTTGTTGTCTCAATTTCCATATGTAATTACCAATAACATTTTTGGATATATCATTGCAGTCATTTTTTCATGGAAACATGCTCTCATATTTAGTCACATTTTGATGAGGCAGTTTCATGCATTCTCAAAATTTGATTATATTTTGATTATTACTTTATGTCATTAAATATATTTTTAAAACACAACTGAAATAATTGAAGTGTATGCCATTGTATGAATATATAATTTACTTGTATTACATTTTTACCTATTAGAAAATCTTTGTGGGCTTCTTTAGTACTGTTGAATGAATTTAAAAGCTGGACAAAAAATTTTAAAAACAAGATGAATATTTTAAAAACACATAATGTTGTAAATTGTCATGTAGAAGCATCATATAGGTTTGTGCTTCTTCCATGGTTTATGAGAATGCTTGATTCCATATATTCTCACTAATATAAAATAATGTAATATTCTTAAAAACTTTTCCAATTAGATGTGTAAAAATTGGCTTCTCAGTGTCCCTTTCAATGATGATGAAGTATATTTTATCTATGTTTCTTGACCATCTTTATTTGGCAAGGCAAAATATTTAAAGTTTTAATATATAGAAATGCCTTTAAAATTTCTGTTTTTATCAGAAATAAAAAAACTTATTCTAATATCAAGTAAATCCAGACCATATTTTCTTCCAGTTTATTTATGATTTTACTAAAATGTAAAGTCAATTCATTAATTTATTTCAAATTTATTTTCATATACTCTTTGAGGTAGGTATCTAATTTTTCCTTTCTGAAAGGTAAACTAATTGTTCTATCATAGCTATAAATTATCTATCTATATCAGGAATTCTTTCAGATATCAACATCAGCAGGCTGAAAATGACAGAACTTATTAGTCTTTAAATAAAATGATAATCTCTGTCTCTTAATTAGAGTGTGTAGACCATTTATATTTAATGTAATTATCAATATAGTTGAGTTTAAATATAACTTTCTTTGGTTTTATGTTTGCCTGATGATCCCATATTCCTTTTTTTCTTTTCTCTTTCTTTGTTTTGTATTAAGTAATTTTTAATATTTTATTTCAGCTATTGGTTTACTAGCTATTCTCTTTGTTATTTTTTTAAAGAAGTTGCTCTAGGCTTTATCATTTACATTTAAAATACTTTTTTAGGGTCTACCATTAAATAATATTATGCTACTTCAAATGAAATGTAAGTCCCTCACAGCAGTAAAATTTTATTATCCTCTTCCTATTCTTTGGGTTTTCACTGTCATATATTTTATTTCTACATACATTTCAAACCTATTACATTTGCTTTAAGCACTAAAAACCAAGTAAATCAGAAAAACATCTTTTGTATTTATTTATATATTTACTACTTCCTGCAATATTTAGGCCTTTGTGTAGATTCAAATTTTGATCTGGTATTATTTTCCTTCTACTTGAAGAACTTTATTAACTTTTTTTCTTTTAGTGTAGATGTGCTTCTAATAAATTCTTTATCTTTTTTTCTTTAAAAGTTTTTGTCTTGGGAGTGATATCATCAAACATGGCAGAATAGAAACTTCTGACTCTCCCTCTCTTTATGGATTCACCTGATGAACATATATTATGGATCAATTCTCTCTGAGAGAAGATCAGAGACCATTCAAGAGACCTCTACCCGCAAGGCAACTGAAAAACATTCATATTGAATGAGTAGGAGAAGTTGAGACACTATTGATCTTGGACTCCATCCCAGGTACTGTGTTGAGAAAGGAGTCCCTAACATTCAGTTTCTCCCTGTGAAGAGGAAAGCTATACCTCACATTTAGGACTCTAACCCTAAGTTTTTCCATGGTTTGATTCTAAATTTTCCAACTATAAGAGTGCAGGCATTTAGACATATGTGTGACCATCTAGACTGTAGGGGGGAAACAACCTAACAGTTTTATATGAGCACACAAGCACTTTCAGGGATTTCATTCCCTTGGGAGCAGTGTAGATAAGTGACTTTAAAAAAATACGTAGCTCTTCCTGTCCCCCCAAAGAAATTCACAAAATACCCCTCTAGTGGCTGCTTAGCAACTTGACTTCTAATTAACTTATATCTGGGAATTAAAAAGACAGTCAATTATTAAACTGTCACCAGTCTAGAAAGAATTTACACTCACACCAAGCACCTCAACTCTTACAACAAACACCTAAGGGACTGCATTCCAAATGTCCTTGCGCTGAGGAGAGGAGGAACTAGCATACACATGTCTCTCTAGATGGAAGAAAAAAGCAGTGTTTTTTAAATAGACATGCAAGCACCTCCAGGGAATTTGTCCCCCTGGAGTAGTGTACAGAAGGGGCCTGAAAATGCAGCTTCCTTTTTCTCCCCACGGGGTTTAGAACACAGATTGAGAACCCAAATTTTTAAAGCTACCCCTGAAGGACTCCTTCCTAAACCTTGTAGCTCTGGTAACAAAAGAGACTAAGCATATGTGAGTCTCCCTTGATCCCAGAACAAATAGGTGGCTTTAAACAGGTGTCCCAAGTCTTCCCTGGGCTACACTCCTTTGGAGCAGTGCAGGAAAGGGGGCAGGAATATGCAGCTTTTACTTTATTTCTGGAAGGAGCATATGACACACACTCCCAGTGGCTACTTGATGGCCTAAGGGACCAAATACACAATATGGGCAAATAAGCAGTAGTCCTTTGATAGCCAGAGCCAGAGTTTGGCACTTGACAAAACCTCTTCCTTGTTCAGATGAAGATAAATCCAGGCCTGTTCTTTTTTTTTTTTTCTGTTAGGATTTTGACCATATACCAAGCAACTTCCATAGCTCTCACTAAAGAACTGTTTTCTTAATGACCTAGCTCTGGAAGCTGAGGGAGCTTTGAAATCCTGAGTGATCAAATACCACAGAAAACAAACAGGTGGACATATAATGATCTCAATCCCAGCAGCTATCCCTCTAGAATCAGAAGGTGTATTGTGAACTTGAGTACAGTCAGTCTTCTGTATCTGTAGGTACTGTAACTGTAGATTCAACTAACTGCAAATCAAAAATATTTTTGAAAAATAATGGCTAAGTTTGTGATAAACATGTACAGACTTTTTTCTTGTCATTGATTCCTAAGCAATACATAATAACAACTATTTATGTAATAATTACATTTCATTGTTATGAACAATCAAGAGATGATTTAAAGCAAACAGAAAGCTGTGCATAGTTTAAATATGAATACTATACTATTTTATATAACAGACTTGAGCACCTGTGGATTTTGGTATCAGCAGGGGATCCTGGAATCAATCACCCAAAGATACTGAGGGCCAGGCATTTTCCATGGTTATTCTCCCGGGCTTAGTGCAGAAAGAGCAGAAGATAAACACCCACCTCTAGGCTCACTGCGAATATAGAAAGGGCTAGATGAAAATGCAACACCAAAACCTTTCCAGTTAGACCTAAAGAGTCTGGCTCCTGTCATACTGTTCTCAGGGGGTAGTGACAGGACATGGCACAATCTAAGCTATGAGAACCTAGAAGTGAAACTCACCAAAGTCATACAGAAAGTAAAAGCCAAGATGGCCAATTTCAAAAAGGTCTATTCTGAAATACTGGAAATAAAGAACTACATCCTAAAAGTTAAAACACATGAACAAGTATAGGAAGCAAGATCAATCAGGCTGAGGAAATAATCTCAGAGCTTGAAGACTAAACGATGAAATTAACCCAGTTTGTCAAAATCATTGGAAAAAAAGGTTCAAATATAATGAGCGAAATCTCTGAGAGATGTGAGACTATGTCAAGAAGCCAAATCTAAGCCTGATTGGTATTCCTGAAGCAGAAAGGGAAACTGAGAACACAATGAAACACTCATTCCATGAAGTCATCTAATAAAACTTTTTATATCTTGCTAGTGAGTTGGTCATTCAAGTGCAAAAGATTCATAGAACCCCCACAAGGTATCACATGAGAAGATCATTCCCAAGACACATAATAATTTGCCTCCTCAAAGTAAGCATGAAAGAAAAAGAAATCCTAAAAGCAGCAAGAGAGATAGGTCAGACCACCTACCAGGGAAGACCCATAAGAATTGCTCTTGACTTATATTCAGAAACACTACAAACCAAAAGGGACTGGAGTCCCATTTTTAATATTCTTAAAGATAAGCAATTCCAGAAGAGAATTTTTTACCTCACCAAGTTAAGCTACATCAGTGATAGAGAATTAAAATCCTTTCCTGACATCTAATCCCTAAGAGAATATGCCATCTCCAGATCAGCCCTTCAGGAGATGATTAAGAAGGTGTTGACACAGAAACAAAAGAACAGTCACAAAAGTACAGGCAAGCAAAGCATTAACAGAGCATTCATAGAAATTAAAATACACACATATATAAATACAAAAGTAGGCTGGGCTCGGTGGCTCAGCCTGTAATCCCAGCACTTTGGGAGGCCGAGGTGAGTGGATTATCTGAGCCCGCGGGTTTGAGACCTGCCTGGGCAACTTGATGAGACCTCATCTTTACAATAAATCAAAAATTAGCTAGACATGGTAGCGCTCACCTGTAGTTCCAGCTACTTGGAAGGCTGAGGCGGAAGGATTGCCAGAGCCCAGCAGGTGTGGCTGCGGTGGCTGGGAGCGGCCACTGCACTCCAGTCTGGGCGACAGAGTGAGACTCCAACTCAAAAAAAAAAAAATACAAAAGTAAAAAGGAAGAAAAGCAACCCCCTAAGGGTCCGATGACAAGGTTAAACTCTCATATTTTAATAATTAATTTGAACATGAATGAGCTGAATATACCACTGAAGAGACATAGGAATAGAGTGGCAAACTGGATAAAGAAGCATTATTCAGCAGTCTGCTGCCTCCAGAAACTTCATCTCTATGCAAAGGACACCCAAAGGATCAAGTTTAAAGGCTGGAAAAATGATCTTTCAGGGAAATGGAAAACAGAATAGAGCAGGGGTAGCTATTCTGATATCAGACAAAGCAGGTTTCAAATCATCAAAAGTTAAAAAGGACATAGAAGGACACTACATAATGATAAAAGGCACAATCTACCAACAAGAAATATCCATTTTAAACATATATGCACCCAACATAGAAGCACCAGGTTTTATAAAACAACTACTAAGTAAACTAAGAGAGGACATTGATACTCACACAATCATATTTGGAGATCCAAATGCTCCACTAACAGTTCTAGACAGATTATCAAGGCAAAAACTCAACAAGGAGATCCAGAACCTTAACTCTACACTTGATCAAATGGATTTAATAGACATTTACAAAGCATGCCATCCTACATCTACAGAGTATACATTCTACTCATTAACACATGGAATATATGCCAAGAATCATCACATTTTTGGACACAAATCCAAGAATGTTATCTGAAAAATACCATGCATTTTCTCAGATCACAGTGGAATAAAAATAAATATTGCCAACAACAAGATCCCCCCCAAAACACACAAGGACATGGACATTAAACAGCATGCTGCTGAATGAATTCTATGAAAGCACAGAAAGATAGAAATAAAAAGATTCCTGGAAGCAAGCAAAAACAAAGACACATTTTACCAGAATCACTGGGATGCCATATAAGCAGTGTTATGAGGAAAATTCATAGCATTGCATGCATACATCAAGAAAATAGATCATAAGTAAACAGCCTAACATCACACTTAAGGGAGCTGGAAAGGCGAGATTATCCAAATCCTAATTTAAGGAGAGAAATGCAAATCACTAAGATAAAGTCACAATTGCAGGATTTAGAAGACAAAAATATTATAGAAAGGATCAACAACAACAAAAAAGCTGATTCTTTGAAAGGATAAATAAGATTGATGGACCCCTGTACAGATTTTCTGAAAAAACCAACCAACCAACCAACCAAACAAACAAACAAGCAAAAGAGAGAGAGAGAGAGAGAGAGAGAGAGAGAGAGAGAGAGACCTAATAAATAAAATTAGAAACAAAAAAGGTGAAATCACAGCTAACCCTAAAGAAATTCAAAAGATTATCAGAAAATGTTCTGTCGCCACACAACCTCTCAAGGTTGAAACAAGAAGTTGTAATTTTAAACAGACCAATATCAATCCAGGAAATAAACTCAGTCAGAAGAAACCTCCCTGCCAAATAAAACCCTGGACCAGATGGCTTCCCAACTGAATTCTGCAAGATATACAGGCAAGAGCTGATGCCAATCTTAATAAAAGTATTTCAATCAATCAAGGATTATGGGATTCTCCCCAACTCATTTTATGAAGCTAACATTATACTGATAACCAAACCTGGCAAAGACCAACCAAGGGAAGAGAATTCCAGAATTCCAGGAAGAGAATCTCCTTGATGAGCATAGATGCAAAAGTTCTCAGCAAGATTCTAGAAAATTGGATACAACAACACATCCCAAGTATCATCCACCATGACCAGATGGGCTTCATTCCCAGGATGCAGGGTTGGTTCAACATTTGCAAGACCATTAACATAATTCAGCACATTAACAGATGTAAAACTAAGAGCCCCATGATTATCTCATTAGACACAGAAAAAGCATTCAGTAACATCCAGCATCCCTTCTTGATTAAAAACCCTTGAATAACTAGGCATAGAAGGGACATTCTTCAAAACGGTAAGAGCCTTCTATGATAAACCCACAGCCAATGTTTTGCTCAATGGGCAGAAGCTGGAAGCATTCCCTCTAAGAAGTGGAACAAGACAAGGATGCCCACTTTCACCCCTCATTCTCAACATAGTGCTGGAAGTCCTAGCCAGAGCAATCAGGCACAAGAAGGAGATCACAGGTATCCCCTAGGAAAAGAGAATGTTAAGTAATTCCTCTTTGCTGATGATACAATTCTACACATTTTATACCTGAAATACCCCAGGGAGTCTGTCCAAAGCCTTCTCGCACTGATAAATGACTTTTGTAAAGTTTGGGTTACAAAATCAATGTTCAAATGACCGTTGCATTTCTTTGTATACACCAGCAACAAGCAGGTGAGGAACCAAGTAAAAGTAAATAGCATTCGCAATAGCCACACACACACACAAAATGAAATACCTTGGCATTCACCTAACCAGATAAATGAAAGAGCTTTACAATGAGAACTACAAAATGCTGCTCAAAGAAACCAAAGATGATACAAACAAAATGGAAAAACATCCCATGCTCATCGACTGGAGGGATCAATATTGTCAGGATGTCCATCCTACCCAAGGCAAACTACAGATTAAATGTAATACACATCAAATTACCAACATCATTTTTCACAGGCCTGGAAATGACAATACAGGACTACATATGGAAGCAGAAAAGAGCATGAATAGCCAAAACAATCCTCAATAAAAGGAACAAAGTGAGAGGTATCACACTTCCAGCTTTTTATTACAAGGCTACAGTAACTAAGACAACATGGTATTGGTAAAAGAATAGGTACATAGACTGATGGAATAGGATAGGGTTTCTGGAAGAAAAACAC
The DNA here is from genome assembly GCF_000164805.1 of Carlito syrichta. NCBI lineage: Eukaryota > Metazoa > Chordata > Mammalia > Primates > Tarsiidae > Carlito > Carlito syrichta. Next base: position 442,330 of record NW_007258397.1, on the reverse strand, counting down.
AGTTTCTCAACCAACTCATCCTCGACAAAGCCACCAATAACAAACATTGGAGAAAGACGAACGTGTTTAGCAAATGATGCTGAGAAAACTGGATAATCACATGCAGATGAATGAAACTGGACTTCTACCTATTATCTTACACAAAAATCAACTTTACATGGATCAAAGACTCAAACATAAAACTTCAAACTATATGAATCCTAGAACAAAACATAGGAAATTTTTATGCACATTGGAGTAGTCAATGAATTCTGACCAAGTCCCCCAAAACGAATGCCATAAAAGCTGAGATAGACAAGTGGAACCTCACCAAACTGAAAAGTTTTTGCACAACAAAAGAAACCATCCAGAGAATAAAGAGACAACCCACAGAAAGGGAAAAATATTTGCAAATTATGCATCTGACAAAGGCCTAACATCGAGGATTTATAAGGAACTCAAACAAAGTGAAAGAAAAAAAAACCAATAAAAAGTGGGCAAAAGTTATGAACAGACACTTCTTAAAAGATGACATATAAGCAAACAACAGATACATGAAAGAATGCTCAGCCTCACCAATCATCAGAGAAATGTAAATCAAACCTACAATGAGATACCACCTAACTCCAGCAAGGATGGCTGTCATTAGTAAGTAACGGTCAGGCTCTGTAGCTCAGCCTATAATCCTGGCACTTTGAGAGGCCGAGGCAAGTGGATTGCCTGAACCCGCGGGTTCAAGACCAGCCTGAGCAACTTGGCAAGATCTCATTTCTACAATAAATAAAAAATTAGTCAGGTGTGGTAGTGCGTGCCTCTAGTTCTGACTACTTGGAAGGCTGAAGTAGAAGGATCACTGGAGCCCAGCAAGTAGATCCTGGGGTGGCCATGAGTGCGCCACTGCACTCCAGCCTGGGCAACAGAGGGAGACTCCAACTCAAAAAAAAAAAGTGGAAAAAAAAAAGATGCTGGCATAGGTGCGGAGAAAAGGGAATGCATCTACACTGTTGGTGGGAATTCAAGCTAGCTCAACTTATACGGAAAGCAGTGTGATAATTCCTAAAAGAACTAAATATTGATCTTCCATACAATTCATCAGTCCCTCTCCTGGGCATATACGTGGAGGAGTATAAATTGCTCCACCAAAATATACCTGCACACACATATTTATTGTTGCACTATTTGCAATAGCAGAGACATGGAACCAACTCTGCTACCCATTGAAAGTGGACTGCTTAAAGGAAATGTATTACATATATATGATGGGGTATAACACAGCCATAAAGAGAACGATAGCATGGACTTCATAGCAACTTGGATAGAGTTGGAAGTCATATTACTAAGTGAACCATCACAGAAACAAAGAACTGAATTCTGCATGTTCTCACTATAAGTGGGCTAGTCACAAGGGTGGGATTGGCAGTTGCTGGGCATTGTTAGCACAAGGGTGGGGAGGAATGTGTGTTGGGGGACACTTGACAACACAAAGGGTACTTGGGTCATTACCAGGGGCGTAAGGGACAATTAGAAGGCCAAGCTTCATCTGCATGCAGCATACTTATATAGTTAATTCTTACTTGTACACCAAGATTCTATATAAATAAATTTAAAAAAAGAAATGTCACATGTATGCAAACTATTTACAATTAGTATATTTCAGTTAAAAAAATTTAAAAGTTCTTATTTTGCTTTAATAATTAAATAATATTTTTTACTGGATACTGAGTTCTAGGTAGACTATTTTGTTTTGTTTTTTTCCCATTTAGCATTTTAAACACATAATTCCGTTGTCTGTTAGCTTGCATAATTTATGACAAAAAGTATGAGAACATTTTTGTCATTTGTTTCACTGTCTGAATATCATGTGTCTCTTTTTTAGTACTTTCAAGTTTTGTTTTTCTCTATTACTAGAGTTTCAGCAACTTAATTATGTTCTACTTTGGTTTTATGCTGACTGTGACGTACTTTTTTTGTTTTAACATTTGTGTTTATTTTGTTTCACATTCATTGTACTAGGTATGTGAATTTATAGCTTTTGTCAACTTTGGAAATAAATGGCCTATATTTCTTTAAATAAATACTAATTTAAGGCAATCTATCAGACAATCAATATCTTCTAGTTACCACAATCTTTTTCAAGAATCGGGTCTTCTTTTGAGTCTATTTTCATATTGTTCTATTTTTCCTTCTTTAAGATTTCTTTCCACAGTCCCAAGGTTCAATTTTCCTTTTTGCTTATTCTGAAAGTGAGGTCTATTTAGTCTTGAACTTCTCCAACAGATGGGGGATAGGTGTTGAAGGGGAGGCATAATCTTTAATTGTTAACTTAGGTAATGTTAAAATCCCTTCAAATTCTTTTGTAAGTGCTTTCATGAGCACAGCTATCATACCAATTCTCAGAACCTAGAAGGTATTCTAGTAAAACTCTATAAAACAAAGGAGAAAATAAATCTTCTTCCTTATTGCCTAATTCTTGCTGCCTAATATCTTTGACTCCTTGATCTATGCAATAGACAAAACACCACAATTCCCAGCGTATAATGTTGCCAAGTCTCTTCTGTGTTTGCTTCCACACATAAATCTTTACATTTTGGGTCTACATGTCTCAGAAACCGAGTGGTTTTGTAGTTTTTTTCCTCTCACTTCTCAGATACTTTCACAGGAATTTTTGTCTCTGACTAAAATGTTGGAAGGCAGTTTGTGTTGAGAGTGAGGCAGAGATGTGTCTGACTTCACTTGAGTGATACAATGCTTCTGTAAGAAAGATGGACACATTCTCATGACACCACTGATTTGAAAACCATGTTTCTAGATTTTGCACATTTTTTTGGTTCTTTAAATTGCTCTATACCTCCACCCTGCTTATTATCTTGATGTCAGTTTGCTTGAGAAATAAGCTGGAAATGTAATTATCTCAAATAATGAGACTTACACTCTGGAATATGATGCTTAGAAAAATAATTGGCTTTTATTGCTCTTCCTTATGATCCCTAAGGCTATATTTGGATTCAATGGAAATGCCAGAGACAATTGGAAACCCATCACTTAAAAACTTTAATAATGATTGACTTGATTCAGAAAAATCATTCACTAACCCCCACTTCATTCCCCATGGTAAATGTTGAAATTTAAAGCTATTTCCTCTTAGTCATATTAAAAAAAAATCAGGCCATGTATGCCTGTTTCAGCTATAGCAGCTTACTCCTGCAGGGTCAAGTGGTTCTAAATGAAATGGAATGAATATAGGGGTATTCAGATACCATGGGCTGCATTTGAATCATAGAACTTACAATTTACATGGATTTGAGGCATCATTTATTGAAAATAACACAGCAGGAAGGCTTTCTTCTTCACTACCCTCCAAGTTAATATTTTTGAATCTTGTGGTACAGGGCTGACTAGTTTTTGAAAAAAAAAAAAAAAAGAGAAAGACTAAACCTGTAATAGTAATTTATCATTCTTGACATTTTTCTTTCAGTTTAATTACTGCTGAGCAGAAGAACTGACACTTAATAAGAGTAAGAAGCATTTCAAAGTCCTCATAGAAAATCCCCACCTTGCTGGAGAATTGGAAAGCTGAAAGACCACACCCATCATTTAAAATTGTTGCTGAATTTCAAAGTACACCATTTAAAATCTTTAACGATAATAGAACTTGAGGAAGAGTAATATTTCTGAGACTCTACAATGTCTTTAATTTTTAAAGTTTTTTAAAATTTTCTTTTTGGGGGGGGTTGGAGTCTCATTCTGTTGTCCAGACTGGAATGCAGTGGCTGCTCCCAGCCACCGCAGCCTCGACCTGCTGGGCTCCGTCGATCCTTCCGCCTCAGCCTTCCAAGTAGCTGGAACTGCAGGCGCGCGCTACCACGCCAGGCTAATTTTTTTTTATTGTGGAGATGAGGTCTCGGCAAGTTGCCCAGGCAGATCTCGAACCGGTGGGCTCAGGCAATCCACTCACCTCAGCCTCCCAAAGGCGCGGGATTACAGGCTGAGCCACCGAGCCCGGCTTTTAAAAGATTTTTTTAAATCTTGCTCTCTTTTCCTCTCATTAGGGTGATATGGAACCCTGTCATCAAAATTTAGGAGAGGCCGGGCTCGGTGGCACAGCCTGTTACCCCAGCACTTTGGGAGGCCGAGGCGAGTGGATTGTTTGAGTCCGCATGCTCGAGACCAGCCCTGGCAACTTGGTGAGCCTCATCTCTACAATAAATAAAAAACTAGCCGTGCGTGGTAGTGCATGCCTGTAGTTCCAGCTCCTTGGAAGGCTGAGGCAGAAGATCACAGGAACCCAGCAGGTCCACGCTGGGGTGGCCCTGAGCTTGCCACTGCACTCCAGCCTGGGTGATGGAGTGAGACTCCGACTCAAAAAAAAAAAAAACTTAGAGGGAAGCTGCACTGTTCCCAAGTGACTCTTCTAATATAAAATATCCTAAAAAACCCAACTTTTAATTTTTTTGCCTTGTTGTAAGAATGAACTCAGAGGGCACACCCTTAGATGAGGATGGAAAGCATAGCCCAATACAACGTAGTTTGAGGGACAGACCAGGAGATACCTATGGCTCCTGAGTTCTCTCCTATCACCTCTCCTGATGGCTCCAAATTTTTTCTTTTAAACATTTTTTCTTTGGACTTTCAGAGTTTCCTATTAAAAGGACTCTACTAGAGTATCATTAGCTAGTCTGACAGCAAGGCCCTTAGGGTACAGAAGAAATAGGTAGAGAGGAGATTCTCCAGGAAGACGATAAGGGAAGATAATGAACTCTTATTTAATCCTCTATTATTCAGAAGATGCCTTTCCTGGAACTTTCCCAAACGTTTTCTTATCTAAATCTTCCAACAACCTGTGACCGACTCAGGTACAAATGAGGAAACGGAATGAAGCTCAGAGATGTCCAGATCTTTGGCTAAGGCCTTACAGCTAGTTAATAGCAGGTAAGAGTGACCAGAAAGAAGCATAATCAAGGTATTTTCCTGCCCACAGAAGAGCAGTACAGTCTGTTTTATGTAATGAATAATTCCTAAGTTATTGCAATAAATGTAACAGTCACTCCCAAAAATCTAGAGCATAAAAGACATTCAGATATTTGTTGAATGAGATAGTAATGATCTGACTTGGGATCATAGTACTGATCTGACTTGGGATCCGAAAAGTGACAATTTCATTGGGATGGAACAAAATATTGTAGATTAAATCCCTTGGAAAGATATATTTCTTTAAGTGTAAGAAATATTGCATCATTTACAAACTTAACACCATAAATAACTGCATCAAAAACCCATGAGCTTAAGCAACAAAGGATGTGGGTTAGAGGTGGCAAGAGAATGGCACTTGGCAGAAAGAAATCAATTTCCATTAGTCAAATTTCATGGATTAAAAGAATAAGCACACTAGATAAAAGGTAAGAGTTAATGGAATTTTGAAGTAATTCGATAACTATTTAAAAACACTCAAGCTACGCAGTGGCAAAACTCATAAGATTTGGAGGGAAAATAATCAAAAGCACAATTATTATTGGAATCGAAGACTGTGGGTGCCATCAAATTAAACATCAATTAAAAATTCGAAAATATTTAGTGGGCCCTAATTTAACACTCAGAAACCCAATTCTCCTTGACACCACCCCCCTCCAAAAAAAATAGCAGACATATATTCACGCAATGCCCAGAATGGCTGGGTGTTTTGTAGGAGGTTCACAGCTGAAGTAATAGATACATATACTTAGTTCTTTAGGGCTACACAGAGTGTGGCAACGATTTTAAGAGTCTTAGGTCTTTTGCTATGGCAGGCTTGTTAGGGGAGATATTAACATTTCACTGGTGCAGTTGGATGTGTTATTTGAAGAGGACGGGAGAGTGTTCCCAAGTTACCTATAGCCTGGTTGGGACAAGAAGCTAACACACTGAAACACAGATCTTGGTTCAGCAAGACTTGTTCTGCCTATGGGGAGACAGTCTCAAATTTAAAGCAAAACATCTCATTTTATGTTTTTCTCCATTTTTTTATCTCCCCGTGACTTGTTGAAGTTCTCCCAATATTATAGTATCTATTTCAATTTTAATGATGGAAGGTTCTGATGATTTGTCTAGGGATCACAGTCATTTTGGTATGCTTATTCCTCTCTAGCGTCATGGTGGTGGTTGAATTTATACAAGACATTTAAAACTGTTGAACAAAACCATCTGTAACTGATCAGATGAAGAAAATAATATAGAAATACATATAAACAAAAGAAAACAGGGCAAAACAATCCTTCCCTCAAATTTGTAAAGAAACTCACGTAGACACATCAATCAACAGCATACAATATGATGCTTCTGACCTTTGACCAGTTGAACTATTAATGTTGTCTCCCTGGTTGTGGAGCTGCACCATGAATCACCTTCCTTCAATTCCCTTTCTCCTCATGTTCTTAGCAGCAGGGTGAGTCCAGATATTTGAGCTGGAGAAAATTCTGGCCAACAAACTCTGAGAGAGCCCATGAGGCCACCTGTCCACACTTGCAACTGCCTTTAGGCACTCATTCATTCAGTCATTCAGGAAATTCCACTGAGTGCTTACTATGTACCAGGTGTAGTTGCAGGCACGGGAGATGCACTTGTGGACATGTTACTGCCCTCATGGAATTTACTGTGGTATCAACAGGTGAGTGCAAGTTGTATTATAGCTGTCCATATGGTAAATGCTTGATGAGGAAAATGGAACGGAAGCATAGAGGTGAAACCTTTAACCTGGAAGTGATATCCAAGCTCTGTCCTAAGGACAAATAGGAGGGCATGGATACAGTGGTGGAGTTTCAGGTAGGGAGCAGCATGGTTAAGGGCCACAGGGAAGAGAGAGCTTAGCTTGATGTGAACCCTGAATGTAGGGGACAGAATAGGGAGGGTTGAAAGGTGAGGCCATACAGGTAAGTGGGTCCAGACCGAAAAGGGTTCAATTTTCTTCACTGGACTCTTCTTCTAGAACTCAACCTGGGGAGATGGTAATCTGATGTTTGTTTCCCTGTTCTGGACTGTCTTCCTTATTACGTTCCTCAACCCTGTTCTAGGAACACAGCTGAGAACAAGTTTTGAGACCTCCAGCCTATACTCACTTTAGTGTAAATAAAGTAGTCATTTCCACCGTCTTAAGAATCAGTCTATAAGAGGATCTTGAACAGTTATCATAATACTATGAGAAAGGGATTGACAGTAGTGGGAAATTGCTAGGGAAGGCAAGGAGGTGGAAACTGCCAGGGGAGGGAGGGGCACACCTCATCAACAAGGATAACTGCATAATGAATATTTGTGTGCCTAACCCTGAATTGTACCCCACATATTTAAAATAAAATAAAATAAAGATAAAGATTAAAAAAGAATCAACTTGACATTTGAAATGAGATAGTGTGTGAACAGAGTGTCCTTTTGTGCCTAGTTCAATACAGTGAAAGAAGTAATTGTCTTTTGGGGAGGTTAAGTGTGTTTGGACATTTTCATTGAGTACCCTGAGTAGAATTTCAAGGAGTGGAATCATTGCCTAACTGTTCAGAGAACGAGAAAATTAGTGGAGTTTATGTTCTGGTTTCTCACTGCAAGAGATTTCTTTAGGTCCATCGTTTGCCTGTTTGGTTCTTGAGAGAGTGGAGCGGCTGATCTAGATATGTTTCCAAACTGACTTGGGGATATTGATGCTCTGTGATATATATTTCATAGCCATGAGTATGGGGTGTGTGAGAGGGGGTCAGTTGGGGGAGTGCGCATAGCTTTAACTGTCTGGAAAGTATTGAGGGTGTGGCGAAGCTTCCTTATGTGGGCTCCACTGCTGTGCGGAAGGGCAAGGCTCAATTACCTTCTTGATATGTAAGGTGATGAAAAAGATATTGATCCAGTTTATTCTATTGGTCTGGAGATGCCTTATTACGAGGGGAGAGAAGCAACTTTTCTTGACTGGGGATGAGTCTGACCCTGCTGCTATATTAAAAGCATCTTTCTCTAAGGGGAACAGCTGTCACTGCCCTGGCAGCAGGGCTCGCTCTCTAACTTTAGACGCCGAGAACAATTGAGCTTTTGGCGGCCATTGAGAGACTTCATATTTTTGTAATGGCTTGGTAGAGGGAGTGATTTGGGATGAAGATTTCAGTGAGGACCCCTTGCTGCCAGTCACTGCAGCCTTAGGGGGTGTGCAATGTTAGGGCAGGGTGTGCCGGGTGCTTACCCCGTATCCATTTCTCATTCCCCCTTACTTGTGGTGTTTTTTTTGAGAGTAGCAATATGCCTAGCTGAAAAAAGAATAGTCATCAACAACAACACAAAACGTTTATGTTTCCAGACAACTCCTGTACCTAGGGGAGGCCATGAGATCAAATTCTGACCAATGATGTAAAAACTACAGTGTGGGATTTCTGAAAACACTTGTTTTTCTGCTATAGATGCTGCACTTTCTGACTTTTCAGTTATTGTATGCATGCCTACAAGATGGACATATTTGGACGCTGGAGATAATGAGTAAAAGGCCAAGAGAATCACAAAGACTGAAGCCCTGAAATCATTGTGCTGCTGAGCCAGTGACAGGAACTGCTATACTCAGACTTCTTATGAACTGATGACAACAAACCCTTGTGTGTTTAGACCGTGGAAGGCAGAACTTTGTTACTTGCAGACAAACCCAGTTTTTAACAGATGCACATGCCTTCAGGGATGAGGGAGACAATGGGCAGAGGCTATGTCGGGGAGTCCAGAACGTTCTCCTAGAATGTGGGTCTGCTGACCTTGGACCTTTGGTCAGGAAGTGCAGGAAGAGAGTGCATTATGCAGGTTGACCAGCATGGACTGCCCACATGTCCAACGTATGACTTAGACATTGTCCCTTTCCCTATTCTAACTTGACTGTGTGTCCCATAAGAGCTGTTTTGTTTAAGTCATGGCTGGCCATTCCAGGTCTCTTCAATAGTGATATGTCTAATGGGCCTTGACTTTTCTCTTTTTCTTGTTATACAGGAGCAGGTGGGAAAAGAGGGAGGCAGAATACGCCCATACCTTTCATTATTTACTTATTTAATTCATTTTTCAAAAAAATTATTCAGGGCAACCCCTGGAATCAGGACTTTTCTGTCCTCTCAAATCCTGCATTCTAAAAATAAAAATTATTCGGTGTGTTCTATATACCAGGCACTGTGTTGCATTTTGGGGATATGATGATGAACATGACAGATGCTCTTATGATCTACACTTGGGACAATATTGTTACCTTATTAAATGCTTGCTGTGAGCCAAGTATTGCACTGGGTGCATTGTACACATTGTCTTACATAATCTTCATGACCAACCTGTGAGGTAAATATTGATTGAGTTTTAGAGATTTAAAAATAAAAATGAGTATCAGAGAGATTTTGTTAAATATGTAATTATGGCTAGGAGGTAAGACAGTGGGGATTCTCCCTGACTTCAAGGCTATAATCTTAACCAGCTTGGAAATCCCCAATGGCTCTATTTCTGATGGGGAATGTAAATCTTACATGCTCTCCTACTGGCTTAATGAGCAGTAGAAACAGAGATGGAGGTGGGCACTGAGAGAGAATGGGATGGAAAGAGTCTTCCCAGAAGATATCATGAAGGAAGATCCCAGGAAATTTAAAGGCACACTGTGTTCCAGTCATGGCAAGGTGGGAGACATGTTGAGAATGATGTGATGATTGTCTCTGTACTGGCCAGGGCACAATTTGAATGTCTTTCTGTTTTTCGGTTGGGCCGGTTGGAATAAAGGGTGACTTTTTTCCCCCATGGTTTCTGCTGGTTTCTAAAAGATATGTGAACCAACAGGCTAGCGTTGATGGGGAACATGGCATCAGCAAGCCTAAGAGATACGTGAAGACTGGGATGAAGTGTTGGGTAAGCCCAATGCAGGAACTGGTCAGGAGGGCTGGTCTTACAATGGATCATGGCATCAAATACCAAGCAAAGATGTGTGTTTCAGACCAACTCAGGTTCAGTCATCAGACTTGGGTCAGAAGAGGTCAGACAAGGTATAATTTGGTTTAACATCCTACAGGAACATACATCAGACTCTTACTGTCTACCATGGTACAACACATGTCCTTTCTAGCCAGCCCCTGAAGCATCTACTGAGCAAGACCTTAAAGGAGTAGTGCACTTAGGGCCTGTGTTGCTCTCCCAGAATAGACCCTGTGTTCTTTACATTTTTTCAGGGACTCTCATTTTACACATCCTATAACACATTTATGTATTGGGCAGATTTGGACTCAGTTGTTTCGTTAGTCCTCTAGGACTGGTGGAGTCTCATTTACCAGAGTCCTTAGAAACCTTTATTTAAGAAATCTAGACACAATCTTCCCCCTTCCCACCCTACTCAGGGATTTTGACCCAGATTCTGTGACAAGTAACATTAATTTGTAGGCCTGATGACCACACAGAACAGTTTCCTGTGACTATAGCAGTTTTTCTCTGAGTTGGAGTCCTGATTACAGGGGATGCTACATAAATTGATCTGTTTAGCATGGGCACCACAGCAGAGTCAAAGGTAAGGGCTAAAGGATGTTGCCAGCCACTTGGGCACAAAAGTACTATTTTAATGATTGGCTCATCAGATAGTGATGATGTTTTTTTCTGGGGAGGAGCTCACCCACCATGATGTTTTGATGATCTGGGCCAGCCGTAAGAAAAGTAGCTGCTTTCCCCCAAAAGGGGTATTTGAAAGAGTGATTATATATCTTCTGTGATCCTTTGAAAGTGGGACAGTGCATATTTTTAAACAGAATTAAATTTTTAAAAACTCAAATAGAAAAATCAGCTGTAAGATCTTCTCTCTTCCACAGAGACTCTAGAGAACATTCTCTTAGGAAATAGCCTGTTATGTCTTTATCAACTTGTCATCCACCTTTTATTTTGCAGATAATATCTTTGAGGAGACTAGGAAAACCCCCCTAGCTTTTTTCCTTTTATGTCTTTGCGATAGTATTTCTTCTAGGTTTTCATCCAATTTAGAAATGATTATCATTCATCTCCAGATGTTTTCAGATAATGTCTTTCCTTTTCCCATTTTCTATTCTTTCAAGAAGTATTTCCTCTTATTCTTGTATAATTCAACAAATTAAATCATATCTTTCCTTTAACTTCCTTTTTTCTAGTTTAAATCATAGCTATCTCTTTTCAAAATCTCTTTCAATGCCTTCTTAATGATACTGAAATTTTAGAGGTAATTTACAGGATGTTCTCTTATAACATTAAAGTATATTCAAATATTTCAAGGACACAGGAAGTTCTCGTGGACTCTTTTAAAATACACTCTAACTTTCCTGATTTCTACTTTAAAATATAATCTTCCATTTCTTCAGAGTCTTAGAACATGCTGTTTCAATGCTACTACCTTAAAAATGTTTAATTCTCTTAGGAGTAAAATGTTGAGTCATTTCTTTTGAATTTTGAGGTATCCATCCGCTTATTATATTTTCAACCAAAGTCTATTTGGTTGCTTTTGGAAAAATAAGATTGCATTTCTAATCTGTGGACATATTATTTTTCCTTCACGATGTTTATAGTTTTGGTAAAATATTACTGAAATAAGACTTCTCAGAGGAAGGTTTATTAAATTCATCAAACATTTACTAAGCACAAACAACTATATGTTCCTGGCTTTGAGTAAGAGAATAAAAGATGAATAAGACTGCATCCTTTTCCTCAAGCTACTTATAGGACATACATAACCCAAGTAAGATAAAAGCTATGGGAGAATATGGAATGGAAAGGTTAATTTTAGTGGAGGAAATCATGGAAGGTGGCCTTTAAAGGGCTGAGAGAAATATGATGAATAGGGTAGGAGAGAAAGAACATTCCAGGCAGAGAGAGTTAGGGCATAAGGTTGAGGGATACACATAAGACCAGAAAGTAGAACAGCCATGTGGGCAGTGATACCTGAGCACGAGGGCAGTGGGAGATAAGTCTGGAAGGGCAGGTGGGCCAGATTCTGGAGGCCTTGGGTAATGTGCTAAAGAGATTGCTTTTTAATCTGTATTCAGTGAGGAACCACAGAAGGATTTGAACAGGAAAATGATTTGGTCATTCTGATGGTATTGTAGAAATATGGTTAAATCATGCTGCAGTGGGAACCTGGGACATCAGACTGAAAAACGATTGCAAAGAGAAAGAGGTAGAAAAGTTGCATTGACTGACAACACGTCCCCCAAACTGCAGTATTTTCATATGCATACTCAATTACAGGAGGATACATTAAGGGAAGTAGTGTGATCACATATCTGGTCATGCTAAATGTGACAGGTATCCCTTATGCTTACTAATTGTCTTCTATTTCTATGTACAAAGAACATTAGGCTTCCCAGGTCCTCAAAGTCATTTCTTGGTGGAAGCACGTATGAGCCGGTGCGTAACCCTCTGTGTTTTCTTGCCCTGCCATGGCGGTCATGGAAGTATAGGTGAATACAGAAGTGTCACGAAACACAATGACCTATCATTCTGAGCTAGCCCATGGAAGACGGGACTGTAGAGTCGTCCTGACTTGTGGTAGACTTTGAGTACACGGAATTCAGCTTCGCTGTGTTAAGCCTCTGAGACTTCGATGGTGTCTGCTACTGAATCACAGTCTAGACCAACCCTATCTAGTAGAACTTTCTGTAGTGCGGGGGGATGTCCTATGGCTGCATTGTCCAATGCGGCAGCTGTAAGCCACACTGGTAGCTGTTGTGCACTTGAAGTGCGGCTAGTCTGGCTAAGAAACTGAACTTCACATTGTATTTCATGTTCATTCGTTTACATTTAAATAGGCTTCCTGACTGATACCTTAATACAGTTTTTTAAAAAAAATTTTACCAGAGAAAACCTGCTGAAAATCTTTCTCCCTGGGCAGAAATGACTGGAGGTGAGAAAACCTTGAATCGAAGTAATTTAGTGGAAAGGAGACTTTTGGTGATGAAGATGTGATGGTCTGTCTTGCATCTAAATTCAGGATGATACTTCATTAAAGAAGCAATGTTTCCATGTTAGAATCAGACATGTAAATAGGATGTTTAAAAACACCCACTTAAATTCAAGAAGACATGTACTGTGTCCCTGCTATGTAACAGGTACAATATTAGGTGCTGGAGTTTCATTGATTTACATACTGGTTCACCAGATTTTTATTGAATACCTGCTGTGTACCAGGCATGTAATACAGCCCCCAGGCTCTGGGAATATTCTAGTGAACAAAACAGACAAAAGTCCCTGCCATTACGGAGCTTACATTCTAAGCAGGTTGAGAGACTATAAACAAATATATAAAAATGATGTCAGAGTGTGACAAATGTCATGACTAACAGCAGTTGGTGCTTATTGATCATTTCCATGTGTCAGGCACTGGCCTTATTGTTTTGCATATTTTTGTCCATCTAATACTCCTAACAACCCCATAGAATAGGAATTATTATTGTTACTATTTTGTAATAAGGAAATTGAGACACAGAGAGGTTAAGTACAAATGCAAATTACACAAAGTTTTTTCCCTTGGGAGTTCCCATTATGGTGTGGGGAGACAAACAACCGATGTCATTTAGTGTGATAAGTACCGCACTATTTAGGCAAAATGGTCCTGGATTCCCTGGGAACAAAGGAGAGAAGGGCCAGCTCTGCTTGGGGGAAGTCCAGGGCTTCACAGATGAGGTGGATAGAGCTAAGCCCTGGAGTGGGTGTTGTCAGGCAGACAAAGAAGGGGTGAGGATGAGTATTCCAATTTAAGGGCACACCTGTGCAAATTGGAAAAAACACAGTTCTGTGTGGGACGAGGTTAGAGACCCAGATGGGAGCCAGACTGGGGGTTCACTGTTCCTGACTCTGTCAGGAAAACTTCGACATTGCTAAAGAAAGTGAGGAGAGACAGACATAGCTATCATCATATCAGATTAGGAGTAGACAGTTATCTACTTCTTTCTAAGAAACAGCTTATCAAGCAAGGCTTCTGGAAAAGAACTCTCTAACAAGACTAGGAGAGATAGAAGGTAGACCCATGTGGGTCTCAGGTGGAGGCCTCAGAAGAGTCAGACAGGCAGAAGCTGAGGCTGTTAAGGGTAGAATCTGAACCTCTGAGGACATCAGAAACTGCCAGTAGGGAAACTTTTTGTTAGATGGACACTCAGTATATGTGAATATTTTGAATGTTACATTGAATTGTTATATTTTAAAAGACCTTAAATGACTGTGATTTATACAGTTTTAACAGAAGGGGATGCTTTGGAAGTGGGCAATTTGCCCAGAAAGGACTCAAAGCCTGAGAGTCCTGGGAAAGCAGTCAGCCTGACCTGGCTTGCTCACAGAGGTGCTCAGTTGCTTTGGGTGAGGCCTCTCTGTGGTTTAAAACATAGAGAATAACAACATCGAACTCGCCGAGCTGTTCTGATGATTAAATATAAAAGCACTTTGTACACTATTCAGTACCTAGTGACACCATCTCACCTAGTGACAAAAAAAATTAACAGCACCAGTGCAGGCTGCTACATTGAACTTGCTTTGGTAGGCTAAATCATGGTCCCAAAGGTATCTACGTCCTAAACCCCAACACCTCTGAATAATGGCAAAAATGAAGATATTACCTTAGATGGCAAAATATGGGATTCAATTAAGGATTTTGAGACAGGGAGATTATTCTGGATTATCCATATGGACCCTAAATGTAATCACATGTCCTTCTAAGAGGGAGGCAAAGAGAGATTTGACACTGAGAAGAAGGTGATGTGACAGTGTTATTGAACTGAACTGGTGTCTGCCTGCCCCACATAGTAAGACCAAACAAACATCCACACCAAAACTTTTAGTGGGAGAAGACAGAGTGTTTACCTGCAGGTTGCCAAGCAAGGAAAATTGGGCAGCTTGTGCTGAAGACCAACTTTCTTGATGCCTTGCACATACGAGTTTTTAAAGACAGGGATAAATTTCAGAAAATAAAAAGTGATAGGAAAAATTGTAAATCAATACATGGCGATTACATATTGGTTTGACCTAAAAAGGGTAGGATATCTTGAAGCAAGGATTTATTGGTCACAGGTAAAGTCAAAGATCTTCTTATTTGCAATGGTTAAGGAAGAGAAGCTTTGTTTAAAACGTGGGGTCAGCAGAAAGGAATGTTAGTTCTGGCTCATGGGTGTGACTTCCTCCAGGCCCCTTAGGAAGAAATTTAGACTGAAGGACAGCATTTAGAATTCAGTCCTCAGTACCCTTGTCAACACCTTGACTTCAGCTTAGTGAAACTGAGTTGGGACTTTTGGCCTCCTGAACTGTAAGAGAAAAAAAATCTGTGTTGTTTTAACACACTGAGTTTGTGGTAATTTGTTACAATAGCTCTAATACACTCAATACTTACTGCGAACCTATATTGTTTAAGATACTCAATTGATCTGGCTGGGGCTAGAAGGATCAGTTTTTCTTTCTTGATGTTTATCCTTATGTAGGAGGATGATAAAGCAAGAAACATGAATAACAGCAAAATGTCAGAGCTGAGAAAGAAACAGTTATATATTATGGTAGTTCAGTGAAGGGGGAGATTCTCGATCCAGTTAGTAAGATCAGGAAAGTCCCTGCAGAAAAGGGGACGATTAAATGGAGATACAAGGGAGGGAAAATAATGGCGGATAGAAATGAGACAGATGGGTTTTACCAGGTAGGGAGAAGAGAATGAAGATGGGAAGGTGAAATGCATGTTTGAAGAATAACGGAGAGTCCATTTTTCTGTAATATAAAGTACTTGGATTTGGCTAGAGAGGAAGATCAGGGCCATGTGGTAGAGAGATTTGGATGCCCGCTTAAGGAATTTATGTTTTTCACTTGACTATGGAGTATCATTAAAGGGATTTGCATAAGGGCATCTTTATCTCGTGATCAAAGTATCTGGTTAATTTCAGCCTTTGGGGTGAAATTGCAAATGTTGCATATTAAAAGAACTGTGGCAACTAAAAAAATTTGTGGTCAATTTTTCTGCAGTGAAAATTTTTCTTATCTATTAAGAGGATTTTAGTTATATTAAAATTCTCAAAATATGCTTCTGCAATCAGAAAATGAGAATGAAAAAGACCTGTTGTAAGAAAAACCGCTTTTCCCAGAATTAAAAAGTAAGTTACTGATACTGTGCTTTGAAGAGAGTATGATGGGAAAGGTGATAAGTGATAATGTATTAACTCATGAATTGGTTGACTATTCTCAGTATGACAAGCAGAAGCATTTCTAATGTGATAAAGATGTTAAAAGGATATAAAAGAAGAAAGAAAAGACTGGCAGGTATATAGGGAAAATAGAGGAACTGATAGGAGGAAATTAAATTAAAGCAGAAGTGATTAACATTAAGGATGAGGAAAACCTTAACTACTGAAATGATGACATATTGAAGTGTACTTTATTTATTTATTTATTTATTTATTTATTTGAGTTGGAGTCTCATTCTATCACCCAGGCTGGAGTGCAGTGGCACATACGCTCTTGGTCACCCGTGTCGACCTGCTGGACTCTGGTGATCCTTCTGCCTCCGCCTTCCAAGTAACTGGAACTACAGGTGAGCACTACCACGCCTGGCTAATTTTTTTATTGATTTATTGTAGAGACGAGTCTCACCAAGTTGCCCAGGCTGGTCTCGAACCCTCGGGTGCAGGCAATCCACTAGCCTCGGCCTCCCAAAGTACTGGGATGACAGGCTGAGTCACTGAGCCCGGCCTGAAGTGTACTTTTAAAGAAGATTTTACCTCTGACCTTTCTTTAAGAAAAGAAAAACCTCTTCCATTTTTCATATGTAACTTATTTGCAGCAGACAAGATTTAGCAAATTTTAAAAAAATATTTACTCAGTGCTAGGCACTGGCCTAGGCACAGGTGACTCCACAGTGAAGAAAAGAGACACTGACACTTTCTTATACCTGGTGGAGAATGATCCTTTAAGCAGAAAAGGTGCTCTTAGATGACAAAATTCCGTTATCTAAATAATCTGACCATGTTTTTCATTGGATCATTGACTAAATGCTGGAGTTCCTCAGTGAATGTGGGAAGAGCAGCTGAGGTGTTTCTGATGTTTCTGTCCCATATAATCTTAGAACATTTGAACAGGAGTGAAGTTTTCCAACACTCAGTATTTTGCTTCTCATATTGTACGAAATTGGGTGTTTGCAAGTCTGATTGTATAAAAGAAACAGCTCAAAATGGAAACACATAAACAATCCACAATAAAATGTGTTTGCTAGACAAATAATGGGGTATTGTTCTGTGGATAATCCAATGGAGAACAGAAGAGGCGTTTTAAAAACATTCATTACAAAAAGCATGCATTGCCTTGGAAACCACATTAAAAAAATTAGTGAAAATAAACAAACAAAAAAAGTGGTTAACAAAAGGAAAATCATATAGTAAATCAAAATTTGAAAGATTCATTTTTAAGGACGGCATACAAGAAGAACAAAGAAGAAAAAAGCAGGTGAAAGAGAGAAGAATCAGTCCTTTCTCCTAAAATAACCTCTTGTAAAAATTTGTCCAAAAAAACACCAAACATTCATTTGTGTAACTGAATGATTTTTAGAAAGAAGAATCTTTCACCCACAGCCAAGTTCTCCCTAACATAGATTCATATGTGCCATCTAAACATTCCTCAAGCACAGATTATGGTCTCATTCTCTCCCTTACTGTGGAAAACATCGTGTCATGGATTCATGCAAAAGCCCTCAATAAGAAAACTTTTATCAAGGGCCAAAAGTTCAGTAAAAGGTTAACTCAATATGTGCACAATTGTAGCTCTCCTGTAACAGAGTTTGGGCTAAATATTCGTGAATTTATTCATAAAACACATTGAAAATGCTTGACTTCTTTTTTATTGTTATTTTTATTTTAAAGTTGTGGTGTACAATTCAGGGTTAGACATAAGTTGTCATGCAGGTAAAAAATGCTTGTTTCTAGTTATCCAATTATTCTCTTTTATCTTCCTTAGACTGTTATTCAGAATGGGTTTAATACAGATATGATAAACTCAGGAAAGGACTGCCACCCTTTCAGCATCTAAATCCCTAATCCAAGATTCAGTTATGTGCTATGAGCCTTCTATTCAGCGTCACCTCTCTGCAGAAATACAGACCTTCATTAGCATGGATAGGATAGCAGTGTAGACTCTTCTGCTTATTGAGTACATGTTTGTGTGTGTGCAGAATTTAGACCATCCCAAACTCTAGCAGTATCAAAATGATAGACAAGGATTTAGAGCATCCTAAAAATGGACAGAATGACCACCCGCGGCTGTGTAGCAGTTAGGTGTCGGTTTGACTGTAACAGAGATAAGATAGCAGTAACTTAAGTAAGACAGATGTTTCTGTCCCATATAATCTTGGGGGCAGGCTGAGGGCCAGGGTTGGCAGACAGGACAATTAGCAGTCTTTGCCACGGTCTGTAATGGTCATTTATACTCCACTTACAGGAGATGTTCATTCTTTGTGCTTGATCAGCATGAGCTAGTGTACAACTCATGCCTGGGCTTCTTATGTTAATGGTTGTGCAACCTAAAATTACACCACAAAATGAAGACAAACAGCAAATATAACAGCACATCCTGGCATGAATAAGTATAATTGCTGTTTTTTAATCTATTTTCCTACCACGCTAAATTGTGAACTTATTAAATAAGTGGTGACAAGTTATTTAGTAAAGCTCAATAAGACACAAGGCCAAATTATCCTTCTTAGACTAAATGGAGTTCACAGCACTAGTTACTAGGAAATTTTGAGTTGGAATGAAATCACTAACATGTACAGACTTTTAAATTGTGTTATGAATCGTGTCATATGATAATTTTATACATCTTTTCTATCATCAGTAAAATAAAATAGGTAAAAAAATCTTCAAGTGCAAAATTTAAATTTTGATAACCAGATTACTTATTTAAAAGACACAAAATGCATATTTCAGGATTAATCATTCAAGATGTAATCAAGAATAAAAACAATTTAAATCTTATACATTTAATTTGGTTTACAGGTATTATCTTGTATTTCCTTAAAGGTTTTAATTTCATCGATAGAAACTGATTTTCCATCTTCAGAATGCCAGGACATTAAAATAAATTCAATTCAAGGGCTTTACCCCTGGAGATTCTGATTTTGTGGATCTGGGGTGAGGCATAGGGACTTGCATTTTTAAAAAGCTTTCCAGGGTGGAGCCAGTCGGACTATGCAAGACTCTGTGTGAGTGAGTGAGTATATGGACAATTTTGCATACATGTCTGTGAATTAAGTGAGTGTGTGAGTGGCTGAGTGGGAACTCGGTAGCAAGTGGCCAGGGCTCTCCTGGTGAAGCAGCTGGTGCTGCAGCTGCTCTGCTTGGTTCCTAGGGCTTCTCAGGATGCAGAAGCTGAGAGTCATTTTTTAAAATCAGCAAAGCCCTTCCCAGAAAGAAGCTGCCAGGAGTGATTGCTAGCTCCAGG
Source organism: Carlito syrichta (assembly GCF_000164805.1). NCBI lineage: Eukaryota > Metazoa > Chordata > Mammalia > Primates > Tarsiidae > Carlito > Carlito syrichta. Next base: position 422,938 of record NW_007258397.1, on the reverse strand, counting down.
CTCTGCCTCATCACCACAGTCTGGCTGGAAACTGGCAGTAAGGGCCAAAGAGGGAGCACAGTGAGAAAGCCAGAGTCAGAACCTCACTGGAGAAGATGAAGCAAGTCACCGTCTTGAAAACTGGGCAGGGAAGTGCTCTGCGTTGCTCACCATGGAGCCACAGACCGGATCTCTGCGACTGGCGGGTTAACTACTCAGGGGTTGATTGTGACCCAGAGGGAATATCCCCAAAACACAAACTTCAAAGGGAAAGGCGTTCTGAATTTCAGGCACCCCACCTCCTCCCCAGATTCAGCTGTGAGACAAAGGGTATGACTAGAAAAGAATGAGGGAGACCCCTGAAAAGATGAGCAGTGAGTCCAGGGCTGACCCAACCCCTCCTCCCCAGCAATCCTCTGAATATCAGACCCACATGACTGGGGCATGACTGAGAGAGATGAACTCAGGTGGAGCCCGGATGTCAGCTGCGATAGTAGGACTCTACTCCAGGATAAGCCTGACTGCGGTGTTCCCCCACCAGTACCTGGGGAAGAGATAATCCCTCACATCCCCCCCAGCCCAGAGGATTCCCTGATCATCTGAGAGTGGGAGAGGAGGACTGAAGCCTTACCCATCCCTGTTGCCCCCTCCTCCTTCCCTGGGCTGTGCACTGGGAGAGATTGTGAATAAGGCTATAGCCCCACAGGAGACAGCAGAGGGGCTTACCAGTGAGCAGTTGAGAGGCACAATTACAGAACCTGCCACAAGACGTCATTAGTGCCCAGAAATTTAATTTTTATTTTTTTCTTTGTGTGTGAAGGTTTGATTTGCATTTCCCCCTTTTTTTCGCTTTTCTTTCTTCTTTTGTTCTTTATTTTCTGTTTATGTGTGTAAGTGAATGAATGAGTGTTCATCTTTCAGTTTCTTTTTTTTTATTCTTCCCTTTTTTAGTTTCGTGTGTGTGTGAATGTTTGTGTGAGGGCTTGATTTGCATTCTCCCTCCTTTTTTTCTTCTCCTTTTGTTTTGTGTTGGGCATGTACATGTGTGTGTGTGTTCAGTTTCCTGTTTTTTTGGAGGGGAGGTTATTTTTGTTTTTTTTTGTTTTTCCTGTTTGTTTTGATGTGTATGTGTTTTATTGGGGTTTTTTTTGCTTTGGTTTCTTTTTTGTTTTTCTGTGGAGTTTTGTTTTGTTTTTTTTTTTGTTGGTCCTATTTGTCTCCTTTTCTCTGTTCTGCTTATTGCTTTTACTCTATCTTGGACTCAGGGGATACACTCATGTACCCATTGCATTGTCATATAGAGTGGTGGTGGGGAATGCGTCTCAGGGAACCCATATCCCAATCAGTGAATATTGTAATTTGCAAGTAATTTCTGAATCCTAATTCCCTATCCTCCTCCTTATTTGATTCTCAAAACTACAAGAGACAGTAAAGCTACACACCCTCAGCCCTGTTCCAAATTAGAACAAATTCAGAACCCTGATCAGAGAAGAATAGAGGACTGAGCAAACATCAGAAGTGAAAGCCCCTCCCAGTGTCACTGAATAATGGAACCAAAGAGCAAAGAAAGAGATTTGCCAAAAATGAGGAAAAATCAATGGAAGAACACAGATAATTCTCATTGTACCAAAGAGACAACATCTGAAAATCAGACCTCAGAGCTGAAATAATGGAAGTCATCAACCACTGACCCCAGAATGCAACAGAGATTAAGAAATGGATGGAAAGATTGACTAAGACTAAAGAAAGACAATATGCAACACTGAAAAAACTTGTGAGATTTTGGCCATACAAAACTTCATTCAGGAAATAAATAACAAGATGACAAGCATGGAAAGCAGAATTAATCAAGCAGAAAAAAGAATCTCAAAACACGAAGACAAAGCATGGAATTAACCCAATCTGTAAAAAGCATGAAAAGACAACTCAGAAAGAAAGAACAAAGCCTCCAAGAGATGAGCGATTATATCAGGAGGTCAAGCCTATGCCTGATTGGTATCCCAGAAGAAGAAAGGGAGACAGAGAATACCTTGGAGCAAGTATTCCAGGAGATTATCCAAGAAAATGTTCCCTATCTCACTAGAGACAGGACCATTCAAATACAAGATATGCAGAGACCTCCCAAGAAGACATCAAATGAGAAAATTAACCACTAGATACATAGTAATTTACCCACACAAAGTAGGTACAAAAGAAAAATATTCTAAAGGCAGCAAAAGGAAAGGTCAGACTACCAAACAGGGAAGACCAATGAGAATAGCGGCAGACCTATCGGCAGAAACACTACAAGTCAGAAGAGATTGGAGTTCAATATTCAAAGTCCTCAAAAATAAATAATTTAAACCAAAATTTTTCTACCCAGCCAAGCTCAGCTTCATCAGTGATGGAGAATTAAAATCCTTCTCAGATGTCCAATCCCTAAGACATTATGCAGCTTCCAGACTAGTTCTACAGGAGACACTTAAAAAGGTATTAAGCACAGAAGAAAGAAAAAAAAAGAATGACCACACACTTCTCAAGAGAACAGGAGAACACAGAATCAACAGAGAGTACACGTGACTACAAACTTGAAAACACACACATACATCAACCCAAAAGTTAAAAGAAAACAATCAAAGAAAAAACTTAAAGTTAGAGGATGAAAAACAAATTTCCAGGTGAATGGACCACAAAAGAAAGCAGGAGTTACAATCTTAAATATCAGACAAAACAACTGTTAAGCTATCAAAAATTTTAAAAGATGCAGAAGGACACAACATAATAACAAAAGACTTAATTCACTGACAAGAAATATTCATCCTAAACATATATGCACCCAACACAGGAGCTCCAGCGTTTATAAAGCAACTCCAAGTAAACTAAAAAAAGATATTGACTCTCATGCTCTCATAGCTGGGGACTTAAACACCCCACTAAAAATTCTAGATAGATCATTGAAGCAAAAAAATCAGCAAAGAGATTCAGAACCTCAACTTGACACTTGACCAAATGGACTTAATAGATATCTACGGAATACTCCACACAACAGCCATAGAATATACATTCTACCCATCACCTCTTGGAACATACTCCAAGATCGATCACACCCTCGGCCATAAATCAAGCATAAACAAATTTCATAAGATCAGAATACTGCCATGCACCTTCTCAGACCACAGTGGAATAAAAATAAATATCAACACCAACAAAATTCCCTCCAAACCCACAAAAACATGGACAAAAAATAGCACGATGCTGAACAACTCCAGAGTCAACAAAGAAATCAAAACAGAAATTAAAAGATTCCTTGAAACAAATGAAAATGAAGACACATCTAACCAAAACCTCCGGGATGCCATGAAAACAGTTCTAAGAGTGGAATTTATATCTCTACAAATACACTTTAAGAAAATTGAAAGATCACAAATTAGCAGCCAAACAAATCACCTAAGGGACCTGGAAAGGCAAGACCACCATAACCTTAACTTTAGCAGAAGAATCCAGATCACCAAAGTGAAATTCCAAATATGGGACATAGAAGACAAAAATATAGAAAAAACCCAACAAAACAAAAAGCTGGTTCTTTGAAAGGATGAAAAAGAGTGATAGACCCTTAGTCGGAATGACCAAGAAAAAAAGAGAGAACATCCAAATAAACGCAATCAGGAATGCAAAAGATTAAATCACAATGGACCCCAAAGAAATACAAAAAATTATCAGAGATTACTATGCACACCTGTATGGAAATAAACTTGATAATCTAAAGGAAATGGAGGACTTTCTAACATCACACAACCTCTCAAAGTTGAAACAAGAAGACACTGAGAAACTAAATAGAACAATAACAACCCAGGAAATTGCCTCAATCATGAGAAAACCACCTACAAGAAAAGGCCCTGGACCAGACAGCTTTCCAACTGAATTCTACAAAACATACAAGGAGGAGCTGATGCCAATCCTTTTGAAAGTATTCCAGACAATTAAGAAAGATGGAACTCTCCCCAAATCATTGTATAAAGCTAACATCACACTAATACCCAAACTGGGTAAACAGCCAACAAAAATAGAGAACTGCAGGCCAGTATCCCTGATGAACATAAATGCAAAAATTCTCAACAAGATTCTAACAAATCAAATCCAACCACACATCTTAAAAAACATCCACCATGACCAAGTAGGCTTCATTTCTTGGATGCAGGGATGGCTCACATCCTCAAGACCATAAATGTAACTAAATACATCAACAGATGTAAAAGCAAGAACCACATGATTATTTCATTAGACTCAAGAAAAGCTTTTGATAAAATTCAGCATCCTCTTTTTATAAAAACCCTTGAGGCCGAGCTTGATGGCTCAGCCTGTAATCCCAGCACTTTGGGAGACCGAGACAAGTGGATTGCCTGAGACCACAGGTTCAAGATCAGCCCCAGCAACTTGGCAAGACCTTGTCTCTATAATAAACAAAAAATTAGCTGGGTGTGGTAGCACGCACCTGTAGTTCCAGATACTTGGAAGACTGAGGCAGATGGATCACCAGAGCCCAGCAGGTCGATGCTGGGGTAGCCGTGTGCATGCCACTCCATTCCTGCCTGGGCAATGGAGTGAGACTTCAACTAAAAAAAAAAAGCAAAAAACAAACCCTTGAGCACCTAGGCATAGAAGGAACACACCTCAAAATAGTAAGCACCATCTGTGACAAACCCACAGCCAACATATTGCTAATGGACAGAAACCGGAACCATTTCCCCTGAAAATCAGAACAAGTTCTGGCTTCCCACTCTCACCCCTCCTGTTCAAGACAGTGTTGGAAGTCCTAGCTAGAGCAGTCAGACAATAAAAGGAAATCAGGGGTATCCAAATAGGAAAGGAGGAAGTCAAGTTATCCCTCTTTACTGATGATATGATCCTATACCTCGAAAACCCAAGAGAATACATCAAAACCCTGCTTTTATTGATAAAGGACTTTGGCAAAGTCTTGGTGTACAAAATAAATGTGCAAAAGACAATTACATTCCTACACACTGACAACAAACAGGTGGAGAAACAAATAAAAACACAATCCCCTTCACAATAGCCACAAAAAAATGAAATATCTCTGTATCTTCCTAACCAGAGAAGTGAAAGACCTTTACAATAAAAACTATAAAATACTACTCAAAGAAATCCAAGGAGACACAAACAAATGGAAAAATACTCCATGCTCACGGATAGGAAAATCATTATTGTTAATATGTACCTTCTACCAAAGGCAATCTACAGATAAAACGCAATACCCATTAAATTACCAACATCATTCTTCTCGGACCTGGAAATGACAATACAGAAATTCATATGGAAACATAAATGACCACAAATAGCCAAAACAATCCTCAGAAAAAGAAATAAAGCAGGAGGTATCACACTTCCAGACTTTAAACTTTGCTATAAGGCTACAATAATCAAAGCAGACTGGTATTGGTAGATGAGCAGGCATATAGACCAATGGAACAGGATAAAATTTCTGGAAGCAAAGCCTCAATTTCTCAACCAACTCATCTTCAGCAAATCCTCCACCAGCAACCACTGGGGAGAGGAGAACCTATTCAGTAAATGGTGCTGGGATAGCTGACTGACCACATGCAGAGATTGAAATAAGACTCCTACTTATGACCATACACAAAAGTCAACTCTAAACAGATCTAAGACCTAAAAGTAAAACCCCAAACTATAAGAATCTTAGAAAATGCAGGTGACATCCTCAACCAACTCCTGATCAAAACCCCAGATGTCCATGCCATAAGAGATAAGATAGATAAGTGAGGCCTCATTAAACTGAAAAGCTTCTGCAAAGCAAAAGAAACTATCAAAAGAGTGGGGAGAAAGCCCACAGAATGGGAAAAAATATTTGCCAACTGTGTATCTGACAAAGGCCTAACATTCAGGATTGACAAGGAACTCATATGTGCCAAAAGGAAGAAAAGTAACAGCCCCATTATAAAGCGGGCAAAACACATGAATAGACAGACACTTCTCAAAAGAAGACATATGGGCAGCCAACAGACACATGAAAAAGTGGTCAGCCTCACTAATCTTCAGAGAAATGCAAATCAAAACCACACTAAGATCCCACCTAACCCCAGAAATAATGGTCATCATTAATAAAACAAAAAACAACAGACGTGGGGAACGCTTCTACACTGCTGGTGGGAATGCAAACTAGTTCAACCTCTTTGGAAAGCAGTGTGGTGATTTCTAAAAGAACTAGAAATTGACCTTCCATATAACCCAGTAATCCCTCTGGGAATATACCCAGAGGAACTCGAATCATTCTGCTAAAGATTACTGCACATGCATGTTTATTTCAGCATAGTTCACAATAGAAAAAACATGGAACCAACTGTGCTGTCCATCAAAACTGGACTGGATAAAAAAAAGTGGTATATATATACATGATGGAATATTATTCAGCCATAAATAAGGACAAAATTACGGACTTCGCAGCAATTTGAATGTGTTTAGAGTCTATAATACTCAGTGATCTATCACAGAAACAGAACTGAGTACCACATGTTCTCACTCATAAGCGGACTGTGAACATTTACCATAATGCTATAAGAAAGTGATTGGCAGTAGCAGATACAGCCAGGGGAGGGGCGGATGTTATGTTGACACACATAACATCAATAAGGGTTCCTGATCTCAAACCAGGTAAAGTAGAGTCAAAGGGAAGCCCAAAATTTACCTGTTCAATGACCACTTATACCTAATCCTGAATTGTACCCCACATCTTTAAAATAAAAAAACAATTAACTAATTTAAAAATAAAAAGTTTTGCAGATACTAGCACCCTTTGGCCTAGGTAATTTACTGAGGAGCACATGTTTAGGAAGAATAGACATATTCAAAATATTAGATGTTCTGGAAAGTGTTTTTAGATTGTTTTCTCTGCATTTAAAGATAATTCTTATATCAGTATTTTTGCAAAGGAGGCTCTTTTTGCTATTAATGACTTTTATGAACCTGTTGGCTAAAACAGATCACTTAGAAAATTCGTCCAGCATTTAAGATGTGATTCTCCCCTCCAATATCTTAATTTTTAAATATGTTTAGAGACAAGTTCTTTCAAGCTTCTGACACCAGTTATGGTGATTTTCTCTGGCCATGTCATTTTCTGCCAGTGCAATATTTTAAGAACAATATTGAAAGCAAGCTTTGTCCAAGGATCCAGTAATATAGTATTACCAACTTTCAAAAATGTTGGTGTCTTCAGCACAGAAGAGTTAATCTTCACAACTGTGATGCTGAGAAGTCGGTGGGAGACCCTATCTCTGCCAGTCATGGAAAAATACAGTCTAGGCAGGTTTCCAAGAACAGCAGACATTCCTAAGCCAATGAAAAGTGTCCATCCAAAATGGTTTTCAGTTTCTCTCCTGGAGTCAGAGTGGGACTTGTTGCCGTGGAGACTAACCTTCACCAGTGTGAACACATTTGCCATTTGACCCCGAGGAATAAATCGGTGACCCAACTGTGTGCATGAGACTGAAGGCTGATTCTCTTGAAGCATCATCAGTTTGCTCAACAACTCTGCTGACTTGGAACATACCTCTTTTTTCTTTTTGAAACCGTGCCATGGCATTCTTGTGAGCATGACTCAACCTTGCCAGCAGTCTCAGTGAGCTCCAAGTGGCCCCAGCTGGCGGACATACAGCCTTTACAAACACAGGGCACATTTCTTTCTTTCCTTTCAGAAATTGCAGAGTGATTCATTTTCAGTAAACAAAGAAAAGATCACCAACACATTTACTAGTCTGGAATTCAGTTTCTTCTGAATTCAATTTCTTTAGTTCCTAGTAAAGGCATGGTGCATTTCAAGCAGCTATCTTTCTTCCTTAATACACTTTCTTTCTTCCTAGCTTGGTGAAGATTTATAATTTAGTCCTTACCCAAATCCAAATGAGATGACTTTCAAAGGCCGTTCAGGTTCTAATGTTTGTCCTTTGCAAGAACAGGCAAATGTGATTCCAAAGAATTTAAATGCAGATACTGTTGACAGCCAGAGATGTTTTCCGGCTGTTGGAATGCAAAAGAAAATTTTATGTTACAACTGCACTGTGCCATTCCTGACGTTGATGAGTCCTGTATTCACCAGAGGGGGAAAAATTAAAATATCTTACCTGTCTACACAATATCCTTGGTGGTTATACAACAATAAAATATTCGGCAGTCTGACAAATGTACTGTTAAAACTGACATACCAAGTTGGAACTGGTTGAGAACGTGTGCAGAGTATTGTCTCCTAACTTTCTTTAGGTTAGCTTTCTATCATAACACCTGCATCCAACAGGGCTCATATTGTCTCAATTACAAAGTCAACTCAAAGACATTAGCACTAGATGGCTTCAGCAAATCTGAAATATTTTTCACTGTTGACAAAAAAGGTTCAGTTTCATTATACTGAGTTCCAGAGTAAAACTATGGTAATGTAATCACTTTCTCAGAGTTTCATTATTTATATGTTCCCAGAAAATCATTTTAACTTTCTAGAATTATCCTGAACGGTTCAAAGTAAGCAGTTTCCAAGTCAGTGGGAATTACAGAGGCAGCTGATATTCACCTCTCCATTTGTTTATTAGAAATAGGTCACAGATAGCCAATTTCTGACATGCATCGTCTCATTTTCAAAAGGATGTTAGAAATAGCTCAGCTAATGTACCATAAAAGTTCAATTTACATCTTGATAATGAACCTAAAAGACATATTAATAAACAAACCCATTGTTCTATATGCCAGAAAGTGAGTTTTATTTTCTCATTTCCCCCACCTGCCCCTGCCACAGTCTAAACAAATTGTCCTGAAAGAAACTCAGCATCAACTCAGAAAAATTATTTTTTAAGAAATATTTTTAGTCATGTGTCACCTGTTCAAGGTATAGGGGAGGAAAAATAATTTTCTCTTTATTCTTCATAGTTCTTAGTTGGATAGACTAGTAACAAAAGACAGAATAACAAGAGAAAACAAACAAAAGTTTAACATGTATATCTTATATATATAAGGGCAGACTCCCTCAAATCCAGAATTTATTTATAAAGAATTGTATATTTATTCTTATATGTTTAAACTTTAGTCACCTTCAAAGTACTGTCCATTTGATGCAGCACACCTATTGAGATGCTTTTTCCACTGCTCAAAACAGCTTTTGAACTCTTCAATTTTGATGCCTTAGTGCTTCTGCCATTTTTTGTTTCCTTGCTTCCACATTGTCAAAGCATTTCCCTTTGAGGACTTTTTTCATCCAGGGAAATAAAAAAGTCACTTGGGGTGAGATCAGGATGAATAGGGAGGGTGGGGCAAAGGGGTCATGCTGTTTTCTGATCACAAAGTTCTGAACACTCAGCACAGTGTGAGCAGCTGTGCTGGCAAATCACCCATCATGAAAGGAACAAATGTGTTGAAAGACTCTCTCCTCTAAAATTTACGGAAGTCAAATGCAGCCTCTCACAACAATGCTAGCTGGTACACTGATGCCAATAGATTCGTAGGACATTTATCTAGCAGCGGAAGACTGTATTACAAGGGGCCCGCCCTCCCCAAAATAATTCCTTTTTTTTTGGTATCCCCTTGTACATGGGAGATATCCAGAGACATCACTAAATCTCAAAGAGGTGGATGAGACTCAGGCCTACATACCATCTCCCACTGAAACAAAAAAAGAAGGATGTGGGAAGAGTCTCTAGTGACTTGTAGTCAATTTTCTTTTCTCAGTGTGGGGGAGGGGAGAGAGAGAGACAGAGACAGAGACAGAGAGAGAGAGAGTGAGAAAGAGACTTTACAAAGAGTTTTTTTTTTTGATAGATGTAAATTCCTCTTACAAAAAAGTTGTTTCTACTCTGTTTTCAGAGCTTCTCCTGTGACTGCAGCTTCTCAAAATAATCAGCTCTAAATAATCCTTACGCCAAAGATGCATAATTTGGAGTGACATATTCTGGTCTCCTACAGCCATATTTTGGGATAGCATTTCTGGTCTCCTACAAAGGCTATCTACCGGAGTTCAGAGATACCATCAGTGGAGGAAGGCTTTCACTATATAATTTTTGCATTTTTAAACCACTACCTTCATTAGACTAACAGGATTAATGTGGGGAGTAAAAATCCTTTATTTAAATATCCAGGTATTTCCTTCTATTGAAAGTCTGATTGTATTATATTGAATAACGAAATATCTCTGTAGTCATCTAATAAAAATGGAGTTAGACATGCTTTTTTTACCTCCTAGCAAGATCTCTGTGCTCTGAAAATAACTACACAAGAGAGATGAGTTTTATTTCTCTATATTTAGTAAGAATTAAGTATCTTGACTTTCATTATGCTTCAAATTGCATGCTTTGATGAATTTTCTGTCTTGCTTTCTTGTCTTAACCAGGGTGCCAATGTTAGTGTACACATTTCTATATTGATATTTTATCATTAACCTTTCTTGAATTTTTGGCAATAAATTTGAAGATATTTTGAAATTTATTGGAGGGAAATGCTGCAATGATCCAGAGAGTTAGAAAGTTCAGAACTTTTCTGATTTTGTATAGTTCAAATTTAATCCAATTTCCCAGAGAACTTTTTCTATCATAATTATATTATTTTTCATAAATGAAAATCACTACTCTGTCTCATTTAATACATGTAAAACTTGGAGAACCCCAAAGGAAACCTACTTATAGTTTTTTTTCTTTAATATAATTTAATATGAAAATCGGGGCTTTATTTCCCAGTTTGTATAAAGACTAATTCAACTCAATTTTCATTTCAGTTGAGAAAAGCAAGAAATAAAACTGCATCTGGGGAGAGCAAGAATCTAAACGTTTTAACCCTGGTAATCATCTGTCACTTCTACTTGTTAGAAAATGTCATTTCATCTAGAACTGTAAAGGGAAATGATTTGAAAATATTCTTGGAGTTATTTGGTCCCAAGTTTCCTCCCGGTTGTCAACTCAGAGAAATGATGGCCTAAGTCTTAAAAGATAGCACAGTTCACTGAGTCAAAGTTCCCAGAGTGGATCATTCAGGACTCCCAGTAAGTGGTGATAGGCTTAAAGCAGTGGGAGGAAGAAATGCTGTATTTTTAAGTTAAAGACTTCACATTAAATCATATTTCTGTGTAGTGAAATAGGGGAATTAATATGTATAAGAGATAAATAATGAAATTATCATTATTTTTGATTTGCATAGGATATTACAGTTTTCAGTGTTTTTTTTAATATACATAAGCTCATTTAGATTTTTCATTATCTCCTAGACATAGAAGCCAAGCTGCTTCTTTCTATTTTATAGTTAAGAATGTAAAAGCTTTGAGAGGTTAAGTGACTTTATGAAGTTCATACAGCTAATAAGGGGCAGTCAGGACTCAAATCCAAGTCTCCCATGCTCTAAAAGGTAATAAAGACATGATGGTTTTATGAGCACCCAGAAAAAGATCTATGCATGCTAGCTGTTCATTAAAAATCGTTCTCATTTCATTATTTTTTTTCCCTTTTGTGCTATTCAAAATATCAAAGAGACCAGATCAGTTTTATATAACATTTTTTTTTCCTTCTCTTGAAAGTAAAAGTGACTATTGCATGAGCAAAGCTGTAAAGGTCAATATATTTTATATGAATTTAGCAAACAGGCCAAAAATAAAGTGGGTGCAAACAGACTTATCAAGAAATACTCAGTGAGGGCCCAGACCCTTCTAAGTTTTCATGGCTGAGGCCCCTGTAACAAAAGACAGAGTAACAAGAGAAAAACATACACATTTATTTCATGTAAGCTTTAATACCGGAGCTTTCATAAGGAAAATGAAGACCCTAAGAAACATTTAAACTTGGGTGGTTGTTTTAGTAATTTGATGGAGTGGAGAATTGTGGAGAAATGTAATAGGGCAAAGATTAAAAGGTGTCATAAACTGGGGGAATTTTAGCAAATCCTGTTTGTTCAGATTCTTCTCTGTGGCCTCTGTCTTAGAGGCAAGGATGCTTTTTTCTTCCAGGCATAAGGAGGACAACTCTTACATGAAGGTCTTGACTGACTTTAGAGGAGTAACAGGATTTCTTTTCTAGGTTTTATTACCTCTTTGGGGAAGAAAAGGGTGCGAGAATATCAGAACTTCCTGCTTCTGCTGTTTGTTTGTTTTTCCCCCAAATAATTTTAGCTTAAAATATGTTTGATGGCTGATTGTATGTTTTCCTTTGAGAAGTGCCAGTTTATGTTCTTTGTTCACTTTTTAATAGGGTTTTTTTTCTTTCTATTCATTCGTTTGTGTTCCTTACAGATCCTGGATATTAGGCCTTGTCAGATGCACAGCTTGGAAATACTTTTTCCCATTCTGTGGGTTGTCTCTTTCCTCTCTTGATGACTTTTTTTTGTCATGTAAGAACTCTATAGCTTAGTAAGACCCCACCTGTCAATTTTTGATTTTGTTGCATTTGTTTTTTGAGAATTTAGTGATGTATTCATTGCTTAGGCTGATGTCCAGGATGGTGTTCCCTAAGTTTTCTTCTAAGATTCTTATAGTTTGAGGTTTCACATTGAAGTTCTTGATTGACTTTGAGTTAATATTTAAATAGGGTGATAGACAGGGGCCCAGTTTCATTCTTCCTCATGTGGTTAGCCAACTCTCCCAGAGCCATTTGCTAAACATGGTTTCCTTTCCCAGTGTTTGTTTTTTATCAAACATGAGTTGGTGGAAGGTCCGTTGTTCTATTTCTGGATTCTTTATACTGTTCCATTGGTCTGTATGTCTGTTTTTATACCAGAACCATGCTTGTTTTGGTTACTATAGTCTTGCAGAAAAGTTTGAAGTCTAAGAGTGTGATATCTCTAGGTTTGTTCTTTTTGCTGAGGATTGCTTTAGCCATTTGAGCTCTTTTTTTTTTTGCACTCTTATGAATTTCAGTATTGTCTTTTCTAGTCTGTGAAAAATGATGCCAGTAGTTTGATAAGGATTGCATTGAATCTGCAGATTGCCTTGGGTCAAACGAGCATCTTGATTATATTGATTCTTCCAAAGCATGAGCATGGGATGTTCATCCACTTGTGTCATCTTTGATTTCTTTGAACAGTATTTTGTCGTTTTTATTGTAAAGATCTTTCACCTCTTTGGTTAGAAGAATGCCAAGGTATTTTATTTTTTGTGTGTCTATCGTGAATGGGATTGTGTTTTTTTTTTTTATTTCGTTCTTGGCCTGCTTGTTGTTGGTGTATAGAAATGCAACTGATTTTTGCACACTGATTTTTGTGTCTGGAGACTCTATCAGAGACTCTTATCAGTGCAAGGAGGTTTTAGATAGATTCCTTAGGGTGTTCTAGGTATAGAATCATATCATCTGTGAAGAAGGATAATTTAACTTCCTCTTTTCCTGTTTGGATACCTCTTATTTCTTTCTCTTGTCTGGTTGCTCTGGGTAGGACTTCCAGTACTAGTATTTCCAGTACTCCCAGTTAAATAGGAGGAGCCTTGTCTTGTTCTAGCTCTTAGGGGGAATGCTTCAACTTCCGCCCATTAAGTATGATGCTAATTGCAGCTTAGTCAAAGATGGCTCTTATTATTTTGAGAAATGTTCCTTTGATGCCTAGGTATTGTAAGATTTTTAACAAAGAGGGATGTTGGATTTTTTTTGAATGCTCTTTCTGTGTCTACTGTGATGATCATGTGGTTCTTGGTTTTACCACCTGTTTATGTGGTGGATTATATTTATTGATTTGCATATGTTGAACTAGCCTTGTGTCCTGGGGATGAAGCCCACCTGGTCATGATGCATGATCCTTATAAGAGAATATTGTCGAGAATTTTATATATATTCATCAGAGAAATTGGCCGCCTAACATTTTCTTTCCTTATTGGGTCTGCCATTTTAGGGTATCAGGATGATATTGGCTATATAGAATAAGCTAGGGAGAAGAGTGCAGGGGACAGCCTGGACTGTCTCTCCTTTAGCTGGGAATGCAGAGGCTTGTAAAAGCTGTTGCTGTCATTCACCCCTTCTTTCTCCAAGAGTGTTCTCCTAATCTTCTGATGGGGCCATTTCTGAAAGTGACTGGGGCTTCGAGTTGTCCATCCTCTGCATCCCCAAGTGACCATCTGATAAACCTCAACTTGGGTTTTCAGGCAGACCCTCAGAGTCCTAGGTTCACTCCTTAATTTAGGTTTCTTTATTGAGAGTGGTTATCTTGCGATGTCTCCAGTCAGCCATCTTGTCCCTGCTCCTGCTTTGGTTATTTTTATCCATGGATTCTGATGCAAGAATTTCTCAAGACCATATATCAAAAAGTGGACTCTCTTGTTCAGAAGGTTTGGGTTCAATTTTATGAAATAAAGTCAAATTATTTTCCAAAGTGGTTTTTAGCAAGGTACAGTCCCACCAGTAAGGTATCAGTTGAACCTATTGAACTACATCCTCTATAACCCTGGTTATTTCCAGACTTTTCTTTTTTCATTGGAGTCTCACTCTGTCTCCCAGATTGGAGTGCAGTGGCATGCTCCCGGCCACTGCAGCCTAAACCTGCTGGGCTCCAGCGATCTTTCCACCTGAGCCTTCCAAGTAGCCGGCACTACAGGTGTGCACTATCATGCCCAGCTAATTTTTGATTTATTGTAGAGATGAGATCTCACCAAGTTGCCCAGATGAGTCTCGAACCTGTGGGCTCAGGCAATCCACTCACCTTGGCCTCCCAAAGTGCTGGGATTACAGGCTGAGTTACCGAGCCCGACCCAGACTTCTTCAATCTTGTTGATCTACTAGGTGTAAATGGTCTCACGTTGTGGAAGTAATTTGTATCTTCTCTATGATTATTGATTAAGTTGAACATATTTTCAAATGTTTACTAGTCAGATGTTTTCTTTATCTTCATCTTCTTGAAATGCCTGTTCAGTTCTTTTGTCTATCTGTCATATTTTTAAATTGATTTGTAGGACTTTATTTTATATGCTAGTCTCTAACCCACTGTCAATAATGTGATGCCAATTTCTTCGTCCAGTTTCTGGTATGAACTTTTAGTTTCTTTATGGTGTCTTCTGATGAATAGTGGTTCTTAATTTTAACACATTTAAGTTTATTAGCGTTTTCGATAAGTTTGTCTTAAGAAATGTCAATGTTTTAAAACTTTAAAATTTAACTTTTCATATTTAAGTCCTTATTCCATATGTAATTACCTTTTATACTTCAGTTTATTCATCTGTAAAATGGGAATAATGATATTTACCTATAAGGTAATAGTGATGATTAAGTTAATTAATACAGAAGGTTCCAAAAAAAAGTATACACATTTTAAGAAAGCAAAAAACTGAATTAAAATTATAATACTCAATATATACCGATAACAAAAGATGAACACAAGTCATGTGTGGCTTCTACAATTATACGTTGCTACCATAATTCAATTCAACTTCGAAAGAAATATATACATAACATTTCTTAAAATATGAATACATTTTTTGGCACTCTTGGCATATACCAAGTGCTTGAAAGTGTGTCTAGCACAAAGTAATAATACAAAAAATCAGTTATTGTTGTTTTTATGATGTAAAATGGAAGTCCAATTTCATTTTTTTCTTTTCTTTTTTTTTTTGAGGTGGAGTCTCACTTTGTCATCCAGACTGGAGTGTAGTGGCTGCTCCCGGCCACCACAGCCTCGACCTGCTGGACTCCGGTGATCCTTCTGCCTCAGCCTTCCAAGTTGCTGGAACTACTGGCGCGCGCTACCACGCCCGGCTGATTTTTTGTTTTATTGTAGAGACAAGGTCTCGCTGAGTTGCCTAGGTGGGTCTCGAACCCGCGGGCTCTGGCAATCCACTCACCTCAGCCTCCCAAAGCGCGGGATTATAGTCTGAGCCACCGTGCCTGGCTCTCATTTTTTTCTTATAAATAATCTGTTATTCTGGCATTATTTATTGTTGAGTGTCTTTGTAACCTACTTTTCATTAAGGTCATCTTAATTATATATAGCAGTTATATATATATTCATGGATCTGTTTCTGGGCTTTGTATTTTTTTCCTTTGACCAGTTTATCTGTATTTGTTCCAATAATGTACTGTCTTGATTATTATGACTTTTCCATAAAAAATTACATCTGATAGGTCCCACCAATTGTTTCTTTTTATTTAATCAGTGTTTTAGCTTTTCTTGGTCCTTTGTTTTTAAAAAATAAGTTTTGGAATTAGTTTTTGTAATAGTCTTTTAATTGTTTTGAATCTATAGGTCAATTTGGAATATTTGGCATCTCTTTGATGCCGAATCATACTATCTATGAACATGATATATCTTTCAATTAATTTAGATTTTCTTTAAAGCATTTTAATACAAATATACAGCTTTTACATGTTTTTCTAGATTTATTCCTAGGATACTTAAGAATTTTGTTGCCTTAGTAATGATGTTATTTTAAATTATGTTTTTAAACTGTTGCTGGAATATAAAAATGTTGTTGTATTTGTATATTGCTTTAATCATGGCCAGGTAAAGTTTAATCTCTTCTATTTCTTAATGCATTTTTAGAAGATTTTCTTTGTAGAGAATAATTTTATTTGTAAAGAATGCTGATTTGGCTTTATTCTTTTAAATCCTTATCTACTTAGTTTCCTTTTCTTGTGCTAAATAAGATCACTAATAACATATTGAATCAGATCAAGTATAGTGGGCAATCTTCTCTTAATTTTAGCAGGTTGCTTATAACATTTTCATAATAGGAATAAGACTTTCTCTGGGTCTTTTTGTAGATACTTTTGATCAGAACAATGGGCTTTGATTTTCAAATGTTACACCATTTTTGCATCCTTGGTAGGATTAGACTTATTATTGTTTTGCTTAGAATTGTTACAATTATTTTTGAGTTATTTTGGTCTGTAACTTCTTTTCTTGTTCTCTCCTTGTCTGGATTTCATATCCGTGTTACACTGACCCAGTGGAATTAGTTGGAGAATATTTCTTCTTCTTCTGTCTTCTGAGAGAGTTTGATGAAGATTGATTAGAGTTTGGTAGTGCTTGTCTCTAAATTGTCTAGACTTGTTGTTTTCCTTATGGGAGGATTTTAAACTATTGATTCCATTTCTTTAATAGTTATAGGACAATTCATCTTTTTTTAATGTTAAATTTGTATACAGTAAGGTTTTTAGTAAAGTTTCCATTTTGTATAATTTCAAGTTTATTGGCATAAAATAATTTACAGAAACCCCTTATTTTTCTAAAAATGTTTTCATATTTGTACTTTTGTTCTATTTATCTATTTCTAATACTATTTATTGATTTTTTCTTTTTTATTGATTAGTTTTGCCCAAATCCTGTCTGTTTTATTCATTTTTTCCCAAAGAACTGACTTTTGACATTTTAGATTTTCTCAGTTTTAAACATTTTTATTTTGTTTATTTTTGCTATTATTAATATCTTCTTTCCTCATACTACTTTGGGCAAACTTTAAGGTTCTTTTATTAACTTCCTAACTTGGCACCTAAATCAAAAGCCACTTTTTGGGAGTATGTAAACTTAACCACCACTTTTATGGCCTCCTACAAGGTTTAATATTTAGTATTTTCATTATTACACGATTTGAATAATTTTAGATTTCTATTATGATTTCTTCTTGACCCATGAAGTTATTTACAGTGTGTTTTCAATATGTCCTAATGTGTGGGCACATTCTGTTATTGATTTCTAAATTTGTGTGTGATCAGAGAACATGCTTCATATAATATTGATGTTCTGAAATTTGTTACTTGGTTTAGTATTTAACCAATTGTTATGAATACTCAAGTGTGCTTGATAATACTGTCTATTGTTTAATTTTTAAAAATAAATCATATTGTGTGTATATAATGTATACAACATGATGGTGACATCATTGAATATATAAAGACAATTAAAAGGTGACTGTAGTAAAGCACATTAACATATTCATCATCTCATAAGTTACTTATTCTTTTGTGTGTGGCAAGAATGGCTAAAAATACATTCACTTAGTATGAATCACATACATAGTACTGTTTTATTATCTATAGTCTTTATGTTGTAGACTTGTAGATCTCTGGACTTGTTCACCCTACATATCTGCTACTTTTTGTAGATTAGAGAATATTGTCTACATTTTAAGTGCAAAGTTCAAAACATCATTTAGATTAAGCTACTGTGTTAAAATATCTTAAATATTTTTGAGTTTTTGTCTCTGACTTATCAGTGAATGAGAAATATGTTTAAATCACTGACTGTAATGATACATTTATTAACTTATTCCTATAACTCTGTCATTTTTACTTTAGACTTTTATTAGAAGAATAAAATTTAGTATACTCCTATCTTTCTTGTGAATTGAATTTTATCATGATATAGCAATATTCTTAATATTTAAATTTTTGCCTTAAAATTTGTTGTCTGATGCTCATATAGGCATACATTTGTCTGATATGTATTTTTTCTCTTTTTTCTACTTTCAAACTGTCTGTGTTCTTATGCATTGTCGGTATATCTTGCAAACACACACACATATACATACATAAACAAATACAATCTGAAAACCTCTGTTCTTTAACTGGCAAGTCAGTCCATTAATATTTATTATGTTTGTTCATATATTTGAAATTTTAAGCTTGTCTTTTCATAGATATTTGTTACAAGTTTAAAATTTTCTCTTTTAAAAAACTGATTGAGTCAAGGGTTATTTTTGCATTCAACTTTTTCTCTCTTCTGGTTTGGAATTTTTAGTCTATCTTTATTATTTTGTTAATCATACTTGAAATTTTTTTTTTGAGTTGGAGTCTCACTCTGTCCCACAGACTGGAGTGCAGTGACCGCTCCCAGCCACCGCAGCCTTGACCTGCTGGGCTCCAGCCATCCTTCTGCCTCAGCCTTCCAAGTAGCTGGAACTACAGGCACGCGCTACCACACAGGCTAATTTTTTGATTTATTGTAGAGATGAGGTCTCGCCAAGTTGCCCAGGCGGGTCTCGAACCCCGGGGATCAGGCAATTCATTCACCTCAGCCTCCCAAAGCACGGGATTACAGGCTGAGCCACCGAGACCGGCTATGCTTGAAATTTTAATGTGCTATTTCATTCCAAGTTTAAGACAGAGAGAAACAATCCTTATGACAGTGTTTGATTATGGACTCTCCAAGGAAAAATAGCTTCAATACAAAGGATATCTTCACTGTTTTGTTTCCATTCATCGAAGCAGATTCCCCCTTGTCCACTGGAGAACCAGAAGAAGACAGAGAAGAAAGAATATTGATACTAAAAGGAATTTGTGAAATATGTAGGACATAAGAAGGAACTGGGAAACTAAGAATTGATTACTTTTATAGAGAGGGGTGTAGTATCCTGGGGAAAAGTGGAGAAGCTGGGATAAAAGATAGGAAGCCATTAAAGGAAGAGGACTATAGAGCTTGAGAGAAGGGAAAAAAGTTGGGAAACAAGAGATCATTTATGTGGATAAATTCCTAGAGTATGAGAAAATGAGGCTTTCCTCTTTGCTCACAAGTAAATGCAAGAATAAGAGTGGGGCTATATGGGAGGCTGAGGTGAAGGGATTGCCTGAGCCCACCCACAGGTTCGAGAACAGCCTCTGGGCAACTTGGCAAGACCTCATCTCTACAATAAATACATTTTTTAAAAAAAGTAGCCAGGTGTGGTAGTGTATGCCTGTAGTTTCAGCTACTTGGAAAGGTTAGGCAGAAGGATCGCTGGAACCCAGCAGGCTGACAGTGGGGTGGCCGTGAACATGCCACTGCACTCCAACCTGGGTAACAGAGTGAGACTCCAACTCAAAAAAAAAGGGTGGAGTTATGAAGCATACTTCTATATCCCACCACCCCAATTCATCTCTATTTGTCTTTATCAAACTGCCTAAACTCTGCAGAAAACAGATTCTTGAACCTTTAACAGAAGACCTGGTAAGAAGGTTGTACCAGAAGCAGGTAGGGAGAAGCTCTTCCCTTCGTGGTTTTCCGTGTCACAATTAGGATTCTTGTTGTGAGCTGCAGAGATGTGGAGACCAAATTATCTGCAAACCAAAATGATAAAAACAGAGAGCAGCTCACTGGGCTTCTATTCTCCAGGGAGCATCTTGGGAGACTAGAAAGAAAGAAACATAGAACATGGTTTATGCAAGTATAGCAACACACCAGATCTCATGAATATTGAGAGGGGAGAAATACAGAGTGTGCTGGGAATGAACAGAGACACAGAGAAGGACTCATTTAGGCTGGGTCTTGCCAAATAAAGAGGCATTGTCTTGGTGAAGATGGTGGTGCTGTCCTAGGTGGAGAGAAAGTTAAAGACATGGAGATGAACACATTATAAAGTTTTAAGGTGAGAGAGTATGGATATGTTTGATAGACTGAGAGAAACTTAAGGGAATGGCATGAGATGTGGATGAAAAGGCAAAAGGAGCCAAATGTCCTTGTGAACGATTTCTTAGATTTGGCTGTAATCCTGTAGGCCGTAAGAAGCCACTACACTTTCTTATTTGTTTTGTTTTTATAGGTAAGTGACACTAGCTATTTGCAGCTTGGAAAATGCATCCTGGCTGCTGTGTGGATGGAAAGGGCGCAGGGATTATGATGTCCATTGTAATCATCCAAGAGAATAATGATGGTTTGGACAAAAGGTGGCAATGAAGGGAGAAGTGAACAGATTTGAGATCTATTTAGAAGGTAGATAAAGTTTGGTGGTGACTAGATAAGGGAAGAGAGAAAGAGGAGTCAAGAATGACTCCTAGGTTTCTGGATTGACCAGCTGTGGTGTCATTCATCAGACCAGTGAACCTGGGAAGAGGAGAAAGTTGGAGGAATGAGATTGAGTAAAAGACAGTAAGTCCAGTTTTGCACAAGTTGAGTTGAAAGGAGAAATCCAAATATAAAAGTCCAGGCATGCTCCCACCTCAGCACTTGTCCTGCTGTTTCTACCTGGAGCACTCTTCCCCCAGATATCTGCATGACTCACTTTCTGGCCTTTGTCATCAGATCATATGTTATATATCCCTTTCTTTTTTTTTTCTGAGTCCCCCAGGCAGGAGTGCAGTGGCACACTCACGTCCACCCCAGCGTCGACCTGCAGGGCCTTGGCGATCCTTCCACCTCAGCCTTCCAAGTAGCTGGAGCTACAGGCGTGTGCTACCATGCCCGACTAATTTTTGATTTATTGTAGAGACAAGGTCTTGCCAAGTTTTCCGGGCTGGTCTCAAATCCGCGGGTTCAAGCAATCCACTCGCCTCAGCCTCCCGAAGTGCTGGGACTACAGGCTGAGCCACTGAACTCCACCTGTGTCCCTTTCTTAGTGAGGCTTTCCCTGACCACCTTATTTGACAAAGCGGGAGACTCTCCCCATAACTCAGCATTCTTTATCTTCCCTTCTTGCTGTATTTTCTTTCATAAGTCTTATTATTTTGATTTTTTCCCATGTTCCCTCTATCTGGAATGCATCCTTTTCCTTTCAAAACAGCCACAGGCTCAGTTCAAATTTGGACTCCTCTGGGAAAACTTCTTTGAGGTCCTCACGGTGGGTTAGAAGCACACTCCCCAAGTGTCTCATTCTTCATTTTTTTTTTTTAAAACAGGATTTACTAAGAGGACAGAAAAACTCCCATAGTGGGAGGGGACCTGAGGCGGTTGCCCTATTCTTCATCTTAAAGATCTCCATCATACTACGTTGTAATGTCTGCTGACTCAGGACTCTCCTCCACTGGCTTGTGAACTCCAAGGGAACAAGGACTATGTCTTTATATTGGACCCTTGACACCTAGCAGAGTGCTTGGCACAGGGTAGATGGTTCAGTAAGTATTTGTTGGATTAAAAAAAAAATCTCAAGAACTACCGTAGCACATTAAAGGATGTTTCTCCTCTCTCTGCCACTGAATGTATGTTTAACTGTCAGACTTTTGATCTATTTTCCTGCCCAGAATATGTTTCTTCTTCTTCTAATAATAGCATCTCCATTACCTTTGGAGAATTAGTTTCCTTCATCACATGCTATATTAGTTGGACTCTTTAGTCAATATATTTTGGTTTCTCATTCCAAGGGATGGAAGCACACACAACACAACTTAAGACAAGTGGCGTCTCTCACCTTAAAATATTGAATAGTGGGTTAGGACTGAATAATCATCTCAGTGTTTCTTTCACTAAGTGATTCTGTAGGTTCTGCTTCCCAGATCACTGGAAATTTCCTGGGTTATGTCATTTCTAAGTTAGGTTTGCTCAGATTTTCCTTTGATTTGATGAATACTCCACTTTTTAAAAATCAATTCCTTTTTTGGGCTTACAGGACCCGAGTTGACCTCTATTGCTAGCATCCAAAAAAAAAAAAAAATGAATATAAACAGAGCTTAGTACTGCTAGTTTGTAAGATGATAAAAAAAGTTGGTAAATGTGGAGAATACTAAACAATGACACGCACACCTGAAACATTTTATTTGATTATAATACACATCAATATTCATTTGCCAACCTTTTGGTGGAGGGTTAAGGCCATTTATATAAGTACAGTTTTGTTTGCTTTTAGAATACCCATACCCGAAATGTAAGACCTGTAATTTCCAATTCCAATTTCTTTACATTGGAGAACTTAAAGACATTTGCAAAATAATTTAAGGACAGAATTCTAGATTTTTACAAAATTTTTTCTGATCACTTTTAATTATCTTACTGAATTTAACTGATCAGGAATTTTCAAAAGATATTTACTGAGCATTTCTAAACTTTCTATTTAATTTTTATGTAAACAACATTCTCTCTTTTCTTCATATTTTATAAATTTACCAAATATTTAATTAAACTGTACAATTATAATGACAAACAACAGGAAGAAAAGGATTTGGGAACATATATATTACACGATTGGTAAGCATGCCACTCAGCTAGAGGGAGGAATGCAAGGGACCTATGAGACACAGCCTGCCAGATGGGAAAGTTTAGCTTGTTTTTGGTATCTACCAGGGAATAACCTTAATACATCCTGGATAAATGGATGTCATTTAAGAACAGTTTTATTAGACTCATATTTAACTTTAGAGCTTCTAAAAAAACACTTTTAAAATTGTATAATACCTCTGGATTTTCCCAATTAGAAGACAATGGACTACTTGAGAATGTGATGAAAATATTTCTTCGGCCGAGCACGGAGGCTCATGCCTATAATCCCAGCACTTTGGGAGGCCGAGGTGAGTCCCCGGGTTCGAGACCAGCCTGGGCAAATTGGCGAGACCTCATCTCTACAATAAATAAAAAAATAAGTGAGTGTGGTAGTGTGTGCCTGTAGTTCCAGCTACTTGGAAGGCTGAAGTGGAAGGATTGCCTGAGCCCAGCAGGTTGAGGGTGCGGTGGCCGTGAGCATGCCACTGCTCTCCAGCCTGAGCAACAGAGTGAGGCTGCAAGTCCAAAAAAATAAAAAATAAAAGAAAATATTTCCTGTGGAAGCATTACTATTATCCATAATGAATGTCTCAATTCATTCTGTGCTGCTATAAGATAATACCTGGGACTGGATCATTTATAATGAACAGAAATTAATTTTCTTACCATTCTGGAAGCTGGAAAGTCCAAGATCCAGAGTCTGGCATTTGCAAAGGCCTTTTTTTGGGTGTGTTACCACTTGGCAGAAGGTAGAAGGTCAAAGAGACAAAAAAGGACTGGACTTTTTGTAACAGTGTTAATCACACCCAGGAAGATGGAGGGCTCATGGCCTAATCACTTCTCAAAGGTCCCAATTCTCCCTGGCAATTAAGTGTCAACATGATTTTTGGAGGGGGCAAACATTCAAACCATGACACTGAACTACCAGTTAAAGGAATAGAACTGTGGTTCCACAAACATGTAGTTAGCCGTTCTAATGTGAGTGGCTCTGTTGCTGAATGCCAGGTGTACATAGATGACTCAGGAGTGGTGTGGGTATACATAAAACACAGTTACTTCAGCACCCAAACATACTGTAACATTCGAAGACCAGATATGCCCATGACCTTGAGTTACCCACAGGTTAGTTGTTTAGATATAGGACAATGACATATGAAACGAGCAACTCAAGACAGTTGGTGCTTCCTTTGGTGCCAAAGTGAGGCAGCAGATAGTGGATGCTCTAGACAGGAGGAATCTGGGATGCCTGTTGCAGGAGGTCTCAGGGTGCTGACTCTGAAGGGCATCCATTTATTCATTCATTATTTATCTGCATTTTACCGTGCACTACCTTGTGTCAGGTAGTGTCTTAGACATTAGGGTTATAGTAAGTCCTCCACATATGAACGAGTTCCATTCCGAGAGCACGTTCATAAGTCCAATTTGTCTGTAAGTCCAACAAAGTTAGCCTAGGTACCCAACTAACACAATCAATTATACAGTACCAGCTACTTCACCGCTGCTTTTATGCTTACTTCTGGACATCCTGGACTTGAAATAAAGATATTGTACTGCTATACTCTATACAGTACTGCACTGAAAAGTACACAAAAGCACAACCACTTGTAGAGGATGCGTGCACATGACAATGTATGCCAGATACACGAGCTAACCAACATGATTGGACATGTGAACACGCATTTGCATCTTTGAAAGCTCTCAACTTGAAGGTTTGTATGTAGGGGGCTTACTGCATAATGGTGGGCAAGACAGGTAAGTTTCCTGTCTTCAGGGAACTTAGAAATACATGAATGTGTGGGGCAAGGTGGAGAGAACCTATGCTGAGCACACAGACAAAGTGAACAGACCTATTTGCTGTTAACAAAGAAAAACAGAGTAATACGTTGGGAAACGCTGCTTTATGGAGATGAACCTTAACCTGAATAGAAGGGGGTGTCATCCTTGTGAAGATTTGGGGGAAGATGCTTCAGGGGGATGAATGAGCTGTAGCAAATGTCCTCAAACAGAACTAATCTTGGCATGTTTAGGGAAGAAAGGATGGGGTGACTTTCAGGGCATGGTTGATTTCCATTTCTACAGAATTGATACAGAGAATTAACAGGCTTTTCCTGCTGTGTGTAACTAGAGAACAACTATGGTTTTTTCCAAGCTCCTTTGGGGGAACCCCAGATTCCCGGGCCGTCCCATTATTTTAGGAAGCTGAACTTCACCACTGGAATTTAATTTCACAAGCTTCTGTGAGGATGCATCAGGTAGGCATACTCTCCTGCATTCCCCATTCCTCAGACTGGGCTTTGATCCATGCCAAACCTCAGAATAATACAGAAGAAACTGCAGACTCTAATAGGAAACTTCAACTCTGTCATCTTAGTTTTCCATTTTACAGCTTTCCTTTCTGTCCAGGCTCTGTTCTGACAAGCCAACGCTTTTTGGCAGTTCAGCTGAAAAGTAAACTTAAGCAAATGAATATGATTATAGGGATTCAGCCTACCAGGATTACTCTATTAGAAAACTTGTTTGGACAAAGACCTGTTTTCTCACTCCTATAACTGACAAAACTGTAGGAAAATCACTCATATTTGAAAGCAAAGTAAATTAAAATGCTATATTGTGCCACTGGCTTCATCAAAAGGAAAATAAACAAACCAACCATAAGCAACACTCTGTTGCTTGAAATGATAAGTCAGGGGTTTATTTAAAAAAGAGGAAAAAAATCAGTAGCGTGATGTCAAAGGTCAATTATAAATGTGAAATGAGTACTTTATGAAGAGAATACCATGATTCTTGACTTTGTGGTTGAGTTAATATCAATATAGCAAGAAACAATAGTTTGGAGTAATCTGAGTCCCTTATCATAATCTCAAATAAGTCAATAGCACATTTGTTTCTCAGTGGAAGAAGTGAGAACAGCCTACATATTTCATTTACATGCTAACCTCTAACTGGAGGTCTGGTCTAGACATGAATGCTTTTCTTGATAACTTGGTTTAAAAATAAAGTAAATAGCCGGGCTCGGTGGCTCAGCCTGTAATCCCACACCTTTGGGAGGCTGAGGTGAGTGGATTGCCTGAGCCCGCGGGTTCGAGACCCGCCTGGGCAGTAAGACCTCATTTCTACAATAAATCAAAAAATCAGCCGGGCGTGGTGGCGCATGCCTGTAATTCCGGCTACTCGGAAGGCTGAGGCGGAAGGATCACCAGAGCCCGGCAGGTCGAGGCTGCGGTGGCCGGGAGCGGCCACTGCACTCCAGACTGGGCGACCGAGTGAGATTCCAACTCAAAAAAAAAAAAAAAAAAAAAAAAAAAAAAAATAAATAAATAAATAAATAAATAAATAAAGTAAATAAAAAATTTAGTCATCAGAAGTTTTCTTGGCAAATATGGAACTAATGAACAGTGGATAGAGTTGGTAATTTGGAAAGATTTAATAACAACTATGTTCAGGGTAGACATATGTTCCAGAGACCCCAAGAGAGTCCTGCTTCACACCTGTTGTCCCAACATAATTAATGGTAGGCCTCTTTCATTTTCAAAATTGTTCCCTAGCTATGGGGGGTCCTCAAAGGAACATTTCTTCCCCAAGATGAAATCTGTGTAGCAACTGTGCCTTCTGCTCTAATTTCAGTGTCTGCTTCATTCATTTATTTACAAGTATTTCTGAAAACTACAATACCAGATTTTTTCTAATCACTAAAAGTACTTTAAAAAATGATACCTCTCAAGGGGCCCAAAGTATATAATGATCAGTGCAAGATGAATGTACACTGTTTTCCTCAATCCAATGCAATGAGCATTACTAAGAACACATCATGCGATAATCAATGACAAGGTGTCACGGGGAAAAAGAGGTGATATAATTTGGATTGTCTCCTCCAAATCTTCAGTTAAAATGTGATCCCACACAATGGAATATTATGCAGCCATAAAGAAGGACAAATATATGGACTTGGCAGCCACTTGGTTGGATTTGGAGTCCATCATACTCAGTGATCTATCACAGAAACAAAGAACAGAGTACCATATGTTCTCACTCCTAAGCAGACCTTGAACAATTATACAATAAGAAAGCATTTGGCAGTACTGGGAAACTGTCAGGGGAGGGGGCGTGGCCTGGGCGGTTGAGGGAAACTGCTAGGGGAGGGAGGGGCATGCCTCATCAATAAGGGTACTTGCATACTCAATGTTTGTATACCTAACCCTGAATTGTACCCCACATCTTTATAATAACAAACATTAAAAAAAAAAAAAAGAAATGTGATCCTCAGTGTTAGAGGTGGAGCCTAGTAGGAGGTGATTGGCTCATGGAGGCTGATCCCTCATGAATGGTTTGGTGGTGTTCTTGCAGTGATGAATGAGTTCTTGCTCTGTCAGTTGACATGAAAGTTGATTGTTCAAAAAGGCCCAGCACCTCCCTTCATCCGTTTCTCTCTGCTCCCACCATGTGACATGCCTGCTTCCTCTCTGCCTTTAACCCTGAGGGTAAGCTTCTTGACATTTCATCATGAGCAGATGCCAAAACCATACAGAACTGTGAACTAAATAAACCACTTTCTTCATAAGTTACCCGGTCTCTGGCAATGCAAAATGGACTTATATAAGAGATGAGCAAGATAAGGTCTGTATCTTTAAAAAATTTTTATTTTAAAAATAAAGGGATGCAATTCAGGATTAGATAGACGAGTGGTCATCGTACAGGAAAAGTTTGGGCCTCCCTTTGGTCCCCACTTCATCTGGTTTGAGATCAAGCATGCTTGTTGATGTTATGTGCCACACCACCCAGCAGAGTCCCGCTACTGCCAATCCCTTTCTTACAGTCTTATGGTAAATGTTCTGTTTGTATCTTTAAGAAGCAGTCATACTGGTGGATTGTCTTATCTCCCCTTATTCTTCTGAGGATAAAAGCCTCCAATGGCTTCCAATTTCACTTGGAATGATCTGAGCTCCTTGTCATAATTTCAGAGCCCTGATCTGGCCTCTGCCTACCCCTGTGGTCTTATTTCGCACTGCTTTTTTGGTTCACTAAGCTCCACTAAGCATACGAACCTTCTCTCTGTTCCTAGTATAGTTCAAGCTTGTCCCCATCTCAGGGTCTTTGTACTTGCCATTTTCTCTACATACAAACCCTTCCCCCAAGTCATCCTGTGGATAATGCCTTCTCACCAATTATGTCTAGGTTCCAAAGTGACCTCTTCTGAGAGGCTTTTCCTAACTACATTATCTGAATTAGCCTCCCCACCCTTTGCCCCATTTCACCTTGGTTTGTCTTCTTCATAGGCTTGATCATCCTCTGAAAGCAACTTGTAAGTATGGGTTGCTTTTTGTGGGATATCTTCTCATGATAAAGTGTTGGCAGACCCTTGTCTATCTTGGTCATCCCAGAATATCTGTACCTAGAGCAGTCCCTAGCACATGGTAGGTGCTTAATGTGCATTTTTTTCTGAGTTGGAGTCTCACTCCATTGCCCAGGCTAGAGTACAGTGGCACACTCACAGCCACCACAGGCTTGACCTGCTGCGCTCAGGTGATCCTCCCGCCTCAGCCTTCCAAGTAGCTGGAACTACAGGTGCATGCCACCATGGCTGGCTCATTTTTTATTTATTGTAGAGACGAAGTCTCACCAAGTTACCCAGGCTGAACCCAAATCCCTGGACTCAGGCAATCCTCTCGCCTCAGCCTCTCAAAGTGCTGGAATTACAGGCTTGAGCCACCAAGCCCGGCCTTTAATGTGTGTTTTTGAATAAAGACTAAGTAACCTCTGTGACTCTTTCTTAGGTTTATGTTCATGTCTCGTAATTCAACATGTGTTCTTGAAAGCTTTTTTCTAGCTTTTTAACTTTCTCTTTTCATATGATTCTTTCTGCACTTTGAGTCCCGGAGTCTGTTACTCTCAGTCGATCTTCTTGATAAGGGAGTTATCTTATGTAGCTTGCACCAATACACCAGTGTTGGCTTCTGAAACTCACACAGGTGCAAAACTATTCTAGTTGTTATCTCCTGTACCTTCCTCTCTAATAAAATACAACCTTGATATTTTCAGTTATTTTTCTTGCCTCTTTTATATCAAGGGTAACTCATATCCATTTCAGTCTGCAGGGGGTTATTGAGAAATCTGCAATGGTAGATTAGAAGATGACACCCTTAATAGTGTAGGAATGATATGAATTTTGAGTATTTGTTCCTGTAATGGTGACAGTTTATCTGTTCTTTTGGAAGTAGGGCTGTTGACATAGGTGAGAGATGCCTTGTTTGTCCTCAGTTCAAAATAAATTGGTCGGTGAAGGGATCATGTTTGCAATGTTGGCTACACTATCAACACATCCCAACTAAGGACAATGGCCAGCCTGGACAACTTATTTGAAATACACGTAAGCTTAGCTATACCTTTACATGGAACAATTCTGTATTTCCTGTAACATCAACAATTCAACTCCTTAATAAAATGCTATGGACCTGACGAGGACTAAAAAGAGGCACAATGATTCAATTGTGGTCATAATCACAGTGATGATGTGAATTACAGTGGTTTGTTTTGGACCATCCGGTGAGGTAGGCAATGTAGAATGATCCCATTTCTCAAATGAGTTAAAAGCCATAGAGCTAAAAAATGGCAAAGGGCAAGAAAGAAAATAGGACGAGAAAATGGCAAAGCAAGAGCTTGTCCCAGGTCTTCTGAGACCAGTCCTTTGTGATTTTCTATTGCATCATGCTCTTTTCCACCATATATTGTATTTAACTTGCACATGTGACTTTGTTTTGTTAACTTATGCATATTGCTTCACTTTATTCTCTGGGATGGGATCAATGGAGCAAACTTTACTTTGTGCCGCATTTTATTCATAATTTACACAAATATCTACTGGCAGTCAATCAGATTGGAAATAAATGCCATTGTGTCTTCAGAGTAGCAAACATCAACATGGTATGAGATATGCAAGAGATTCTTTTTTTAATTTTAAAGATGTGGGGTATAATTCAGGGTTAGGTATACAAATGCTCATTATGCAAGCACCCTTGTTGATGAGGTGGTTTTTTGCTACTGCCAATCCCACCCCTCCTTCCCTGGCAGTTTCCCACTACTGCCAATCTCTTTCTTATAGTATTATGATAATTGGTCAAGGTCTGCTTATGAGTGTGACCACGTGGTATTCAGTTCTTTGTTCCTGTGATAGAGCACTCAGTATTTTTTCTTTTTTCTTTTTTTTGAGAAAGCAAGATTTATTGAGAGGACAGAAAAGCTCCCAAAGTGGGAGGGGACCCGAAGGGGTTGCCCGATCACTTATTATTATAGACTCTAAGTCCATCCCAGTTGCTGTGAAGTTCATAATTTTGTCCTTCTTTAAGGCTGTGTAGTGCTCTATCGTGCATATGTACCACATTTTTAAATCTAGTCCTCTTTCGATGGGCAGCATGGTTGGTTTCATGTTTTTGCTATTGTGAACAATGCTGATGTTATAGGAAATATAAAACTGTTCCATGTAAAGGTATAATATCTAAGCTTATACCTATTTCAAATAAGTTGTCCTGGCTGGTCATTGTCCTTAGCTAGAACTTGCTAAAAATTATTTCCCTAGGATTTGACTTGATCAGCTCTGCCTTAGACAAAGACAAGGTGCTGAGCAAGGCACAGAGTGATGCTAGAAAGAACACTGGGTGGTCAGAAGACCTGGAACCTTGTCCAGCATCGGCTACTTATTATCTCTGTGGTATGCGATGTCCCCTCTCTGGGCTTCAAGAGTCTCATTCGTCAAATATGGGGTTTGGACTAGAGGACTGTTCCTTCCTTCTACTTCTAACTGCAATAAGAGTGATAATACAGAGAAGTACTAGTCAATACAGAGTACTAGTGCTAGTACTAGTGCTAATACAGAGAAGTACAGTGGACCTCAGTCAGTGGCTGGATTTTTGGAGGACTAATCTGGGGAAAGATGACCTCGTGTGGACTGGAGGTGTCCTCTATCTGGTGTGGGAAAAACTGTAGTAAGGAGATACTTGAAATATTTCAACAACAGATGTCAGTTCCCTTTTAAGTGTCAAAATAAGCATGGTCCTATTTAGGGGGATGGTCAATGATTGAATGCTGTGGCCCACCAGTGGAAGCAACCAGTAAAGCAGACAATAGTGGTGCAGTCCTAAAAAGCCTGGGAGGTGTTCACAGGAGAACCCTTTTGCTGGGACCTATAGGAGGTGCACTTCTGCCTGCTTACAAGATCTGTTGTCTTGCTGGAGGGGAAAATGAGAAGAACATTAGCTTGTCACTTTTGTGTGTATGTATGTGTGGGTGGGTGGGGAGGGAGAAATTACACACCAGGGCAGTTCAGGAAACATCACCGTCTATCTGGAATTTAGACACTGAAGGTTTGATATATGTTTAATGTAGATTGCACTTGTTTTGAACTGTGATATGTAACAGTGTTAGTGTCAAATCCTAGATATTCCCAGGAGAGATAGGAGGGTTAACAGCAAAGACAAACAGTCTTTACAGTAATAAAGGGTTGCTAGACCTAGAAAATAAAAATACAGGATGCACAACTAAATCAGAATTTCAGATACACAGTGAATAATTTTTTGAATGTGTGTCCCATGTAATACTTGTATTTTGATTTGGCAACTCTAGTTGAATGAAATCAATATTCTGGAAAAGTGAATGGAGTCAATTTCCGTGATATGTAAGTGTTTAAAACAATCAGTGGGGCTGGGCTCAATGGCTTAGCCTATAATACCAGCACTTTGGGAGGCCAAGGTGAGTAGATTGCCTGAGCCCGTGGGTTTGAGACTAGCCTGGGCAACTTCGTGAGACATCATCTCTACAATAAATAAAAAATTAGCCCGGCGTGGTAGCATGCTCCTGTAGTTCCAACTACTTGGAAGGCTGAGGAGGAAGGATTGCTGGAGCCCAGCAGGTCAATGCTGGGATGGCCGTGAGAGTGCCTGCTGCACTTCAGCTTGGGCGACAGAGTGAGACTTCGACTCAAAGAAAAACAACAACAAAAAAATCAGTGGGTCCTAGAGTGGGGGTAGCCACGATCATTTAAGTGTCTGACTTTTCCATTTTTCTTGTCTTCCTGCAGCCAAGTATGGAATATATTTTTAATGATAAGAAACAAAACTTTAACTCTACCTTATAAGAGTTTGTTTGCAGAACCTTCTAGAACTTTGAGTTCAGTTGTAATTACAGAGCAGATCCAGACCATATCAGACATTGAGATAATTGAGTTTTTCGAGTCAGAGTGAGAGTGAAATGGAGCACGATATGATGGCTGAGGTAAGAATGTAGTCTGTCATTTCATGGGAAAATAAACTGTCCTGGAAATATAAACACCTTTTTTTGGACATTTTCTCAATCTTACTGAACTCACAATGTGAAACTTTTTACTTGATTCAAGCAATGAGGAGGAACTTCACCCCTAGACATTTCTTTAACTAGCAACTAGACATAGGAAGCATTGTCACTTAGAGCAGCCTGGGGTACTCGAATGTTTTCCTTTACTTGTTAAATAAGTTCACTGTAAAAAATAAAAATAAAAAAACTTCCCATCATGAGCAGAAAAACATTATAAACTTTCTTTTTCAATACCTTTTCCTAGTATTGTTTGTTGTAAGTTTGTGCTTATTTCAGCACAATTTTGATAAGGCTCGAAATATTTGCAACTATAATTGTAGGAGTCTTCCTTCAGCAAAATAAAGTTTGATTTTGATTTACATCGAGTAGTAGAGATTTGCTAGATTTAAAGAATCATTGTGAACACATTACCAAAAATAGGTCAGTTTAACTGAGTTTCCTCACTTAAGTGGCACAAAGAAATTAACTAAAAAAATTTAGCCTTCATAAGGTTACATGCTGCCAGCAAATTTCCCAAACACTATGAAATGTTTTGAGGTATTTTGCCCCCTTTCCCCTCACTTTGTTTCTCTTCTTTTCATCCAATAACTTTTGTCCCAAGGCGTACTCTTCCCTTTCCAGTTCCCTGTCCCTTTATTGCCAAAATTAGTCTCATAATTGACCCATATTGTGTTTAACTGTGGGGGACTCTAATTTCTCACCAAATGTTGCTTTAAAAAAAATTCATATTCTCTGCTCATCCTATGCTCTTCCTAACTTCAAATCTGCCCACCTTTCTTAGATAATGCTCAGGACGGGTCCATTTTGCTGTTAGTCTGCTGTCTTCAAGTCTCTGCCATGGAGTGTGTTTACCTCCGCTGCTGTGTAACAAACCATCTGAAACTTGATGGCACAAAACAGCACTGTTTCATGGTGCTCACGGATTCCATGGATCAGGAATTCACACAGGAAATTGTGGACATAGCTCCTCTCTGCTTTTAGATGTCTGGGACTCAGCGGGGAAAACTCAGACAACTGGGGGTGACTCTTCCCTCCAGCACCACCAACTCCTCCCACAGCTCATTTTCATGCAGCACTGGTGCAACTATGTTGGCTATTGAATGCTAGTGTTACCTGGTGCCCACACCACACTAGCTGTTAAATCTTTTGATCTTTATCCCATACCCACCAGTTCACACATCCTTCTGCTGAGAACCCACTTGCCTTGCTCACCTGATGAAGCCTTTCTTTTGCCTTTTAAGGTTCAGCCAAGGCACCTATCCGGGTTCCTGTAACATCTTTGGTTCCTGTTATAGCACCTGCTGGACACACTGCATTGCAACTATTTATTTTTTAATTTTCCTCCTTACATTGTGAACTCCAAAAGAGGCACTCTTTTTTTTGGTTGACTCTGCACCATGTGCCTGACACATAGTAGCCTTCAAGGGATGAATGGGTTGCGAGTATCAAGCAGCCTTCTTAACTGAATGTGCTTCTTGACAAATAAAACTGAGCTTATCATTTTGTCTAATATCTGTGAACATTGTCACATCTTGCTACATCAGAGAACTGATCATGAACTTGTTTCCTTTTATATTGCACACAATATTAAACATTTCCTTTCCCTTCTAAAAAAAAAATACAAATTATAAACTCCCTGAGGGCAAACATCATTCTTCCAGAATTGAGCACGGAGCCTAGACCTGTGCTCAATAAATATTTATTGAACACATTATTCATGCTAAGTGGCGTTAAATAGGCTACTGCTAATATTTTCAGCAAGATGTATAGGGAAAATACTTGCATTCTCTCATTAATATTCTTAGGAGGGCTACTTCTTCTTCTTATTTTTTCTACAAAGATTTTATTATTTGAGATAGGCTTGGGAAGGTTAAGTATGTTACCAACATCAGATGACCAATGAGCAGTAGAGTCAGGATTTGAGTCCAGAATACCCAATGTCAGGAGCTGACTTCTCATCCACCACGCTTTTTAAATTACCTTAGGTAATTCATTGTCAACAAGCCTTTACATCATTCTGGATTGTGGCCTTCTTAGTACCATTCATGTTGTCTGTCTCTGCTTATTTACCCTGACTTCTAACTTTTTTTTTTTTTTTTGAGTTGGAGTCTCACTCTGTCGCCCAGACTGGAGGGCAGTGGCTGCTCCTGGCCACCGCAGCCTCGACCTGCAGGGCTCCGGCGATCCTTCCACCTCAGCCTTCCGAGTAGCTGGATTACAGGCATGCGCTACTATGCCCGGCTGATTTTTTGATTTATTGTAGAGATGAGGTCTCGCTGCCCAGGCGGGTCTCGAATCCGCGGGCTCAGGCAATTCACTCACCTCAGCCTCCCAAAGGCGCGGGATTACAGGCTGAGCCACCGAGCCCGGCATGACTTCTAACTTTTTTACCCACAGGAATGAATTTGGTATGTTCAAGAAATGACAAGAAGGCTGGTGTGGTTAGAGCCTCGGGAACCAGAGGAAGGTGAGTAGCAGATAGGGTTAAAGAGAAAAGTGGGGGCCAGTGCAAACAGAGCTTTGGAGACGTTTGGGTTTTATGTAAGTGAAATGAAAGCCATTGGAGGGGTTTTGAGTTGATCTAATTTGGGTTTATACATTTTAGCTACTGCTATAGGTAATACACTGTGAGGATGGGGAAGGGGAAGTTTTCACAGCAATTGGAATCAGAGAAAAGGGAATAGACTTGTGTGGTCTCAATGGTGATGATGACAAGTGGATGAAGTTGGGACACTTTTGGAGGTAGGGTGTCCTTATTAAGTATTTATTAAATTAACGAGTCTATAATAAGTATAAAACACTTAGCATAGCTATTGGCTCACAGCAAGTGCCCAGTAAATGGTGTTTCCTTTTAGCATTATCGTCATTATCTCTTCTACCTTCTGAGAGGTATAACTACGGAGTTAATAGTCATCAATGAGCAGTTTTTCACTCTGTACATTATTCTGTGTCCCTTTGGTTTTTACATCTTACTCTACAGAGGCTACTCTCTTCAAGTGACCTCCAAGCAGTTGAATTCAGTGTAATTGTCTTAGTTTTCATTCTGTGATGCCTGTCTGCCCCCTCTGACTTCCTACTCCTTGAAATGCCTTGACACCTGGGATGATATACTCCTCTAACTCTGCTTGCCCATCTCTTGGGACCTCTTCTCTGTGGCTCTTTTTTTCTCTTCCTAACCTCTCAGTAGAGAGGTGACCCAAGGATTCTGATCTTGAGACCCTCGTTCTTGTAGGTCAGGTAGAGAAGACCAAATCCTCATCTTTGACTGTATTTCAAGGTCAACCCTTCATTTCTGATGGAGATCTCTTTCTTCCAAAGCCATGACATAAAACTAGAAGAGATGGGAATTTCATCTGTGTCCTTCAGTTTCCTGCCTAAGATGATCAAATATATATAATTGGAAATAGTGGGAGGCACACACAACATAACTTATCAAGGATAGTATTCTTACAGAGAATTAATTTTCTATTGAGGAAATTAGAAAGAGTTTTGAATTTGGCCTAAAATATCAATTTCTAAAATTAATCTTACATGTGCTCTTTTTTTTTGCTAGCCTATATGTTATTCATTTTTACCTCTTGAATAATTCATGTACCACTGACCAGCACAATAAAATATTTCCCTTTAAGCACACAGCTACATTTCTTAACTCAGCTCTCAATTCTAATTACTATACTCAATTTCTGCTTCTCGATGGGAAAAGGAATCCTACATGGAACTGAACAACAGATAATGAACTCCATTAAACAGGGCTGACTGAGTAGAACTTACTGAGAAGATTTAAGCATAAATCAAATTTTCTTTCCTGAGTTAGAAGTTCCACAAATGATAAAATAGGCAAAAGTTTATCCACTGAGCAGGTAGCCTTTGAGGGGAGGATCATACCCTAATGTCTTCCCTTGTTTCCTCTTACATAGTTCTCCATTCTCAGGGGCTTTCTGGAATCCATGAAGGAGAGAAAGACTCTCCCCTCCTGCTTGATCCTGACATACATCTGCTTTTCCAAACTATATTTTTCTTTATCTAGGATGAGTTTGGAGAGAAGGGAAACAGGAGAGCTGGTTGGGTGGCCTTCTCATTCTCCAGTCTCCTAGCATGTGTTTTTCTCGGGAGAAAATTTCCTGATTTTAAGAAATCAAGAGATTCTCAGAGTATTTCTAAGAACCTCTGAGGAGATATAAAATGCTAAACTGTACTGGGAAGAAGCAGGGAGGAGAAAGCTGTCCGTGCCATTTATTCCCCCAATTTCCACTTTGGGTACAAGTTGCAGTGTCCGGGCTACTAGTCTTGCAGTGGAGGGGAAGGTCAGGCAGCTTTCAGATTTCTCCATCAGCATATAGGCTCTATGAAATAGTGTCCGCGGTAGACCTGAATAGTGCTTCACACATAAAGAACACTTAATTGTTTAGTAAGTGAGCAAGTGAGGAGAAATGGCTTTTTTTAACTTTGATTTTCAGAAACATCAAGGATGTCAAAATTTACTGGTCCTGACTTGATTTGTGTTATGTCAATAATCTGATTTTGATCTTTTGGCCATTCTCTGTGGCCTCCTGGGGGTGTGGCTGACCAGTCCCCTGGGCATGCAGCTTTGCCCAATACCATCTTGGGTGCAGGGAACTCTTGGAGCTCTGAGGGAAGGCCAGGACTTGCTGATATCCTGTAAAGTCTCTAGGCCTGGTACCCTCTCTTCGCTGGTATCCTCTCTGTGGTACCTAGATTTTCACACTCTTGGAATCTGAATGTCTCAGGATTCTAATCCCAATGAAATGAAAAGGAACAAGACTGCTCTTTTTCCTTCCATCTCAGGCCCTTTCTGGCTAGATTCTCAGCATGCTCCACTGTGAAAATTCCTAGCTTACAAAGCTCCCTAGACTAGATCCTTCTATAAGAACAAGGATCTTTTGAATGTTGTTTATTTCTTTTCATCTCCATTTCCTATTTCTGCTCCCCCATCCAATCTTCCATGTGTAACCAAGGTCATATTTGGTGTGATCCTTTTGCTTCTGTATTTTGTAATCTGTGTGTTATATTTTGGGCATTTTAATTTTTAATTTACTTTATATCGTGCCACAGATCTTCTTACTATTAACATTATTTAAACTTTTTTTTTCCTGAGCATTGTGGTCTACTGTATAGCTGAGTGTACATTTAATTCGATAGCCTTTAATTGCTACTTAGTCCACCATGGGGTTCATCCATGATATTTGATCTATTCAAACCTCCATGTTGGATGCCCAGATTGCCTTTGATTTCCTGCTCTTAGAGTGGGATTGTGGCCAACATCCTGGTACTTGTTCTCCTACAGATGCATATGATAATTTGGGGGGACATATATTTCCAGGAATGAGATTAATAGGACATAAGTGAAAATTGGTATAGTTAACTAAACCAAATGTGGCCAACTCCTTTCCAGAATGATTTCTCACTACTTTCTCCCAGCAGTGATGAGGGGTCCTCCCTCCCTGTATTCCCACCAGCATGTCATTATCCAACTCTCTACTTTTTGCTCATATAGATATAAAGTGATATCCTATTATTGCTTTAATTTACATGTTTTTTAACTAATGTGTTTTGGCTAACGTTTCTCTTTATGTTGACTTTTTACGCTGCATCTTCTGCAAATTAATTGTCTTCTTTGCTTCTTCTCTATTAAGGTTTCTGCCTTATTCTTGTTGATTGCTGGAATCACTTGTCAGTTTTATATGTTGCAAATAGCTTTTCCAAATCTGTCACGTATGTGCTAACTTTGTCCATGACATCTTTTGTTGAACAAAAATCTTTAATTTCTGTAAAATAAAATTCTTCTTTTTTTTCTTATGTTTTATGCCTCTGGGTTAAATAACTTTATTAAAGTCATATTTTAATGATAATACAAGGGATGGAGAAGTTGCTTTTTGATAGTTTTATGTCAAACAACAAACATTTCTACAGAAAGGAAGATGCATCTCTTCTAATGGTTTAGGCATTACTATGAGTAGCTCTAGATTTCTGTAGACCTGCATGGAGAAAGTGGTTTGCTTGTAGCATGCTAAAGAGCTTTCTCACCTAAATGGAGAAAGCCTTTTGAAGAGATAATCTTATTCCTGGAAAGCTCTAGCTATTTGGCTCAGGCTTGCCTGGCAAGGAAGCTTGGACCTGCTCAGGGGCTGAAGGATTTAAACGCCTTTGGGTCTTCCATTCAGTCTCTACTGAGTAACTTCATTTTTCTTATCAAGCATTATTAAAGATAGAAAATGAGATAAAGACTGCACTGTAGAAGTTTCCACAGTGCTTTATACTGATTAGGTTTTTATATTCCTTTTTGAGCAAGGATTCCAGTTATCCAGAAGAAAACATATATTTGTTGGGAAGTAGGTGGTGAACACGTTCAAATGTTAATCACTATTGCAATAAGTAATGCTGTTAGGCAGTGCTGTGGAATGATGTCCCCTCAGAATTCATGTACACTAAGAACCTCAGAAGGTGATGTAATTAGTTAAGGATCTTGAGGTAAAATCACCTGGATTTAGGGTGGGCCCTTAATCCAGTGACTGGTGTCCTTATAAGAAAAGGAAAAGACACAGAGACACACGCAGGGAAGAAGGTCATGTGAAAATGGAGGTAGATTTTGGAGTTATGCTTCCACAAACCAAGGAATGCCGGGCCACCAGAAGCTGAAAGAGAAAAAGAAAGATCTTTTCCAGAGTCTTCTGAGGGAGCATGCCTCTGTTGACACCTCTGTTTCTCACCCTTGATTTTGGATTTCTGGTCTCCAGAACTGTGAGAGATACATGCATATTGTTTACGCCACCCAGTTTGAGGTAATTTGTTACAGCAACCTGAGGAAAGTAATACAGATGGAGTAATGACACGGCAAAGGTTGCAGATGCCCAGTGGTTACTGGTATCCTAATCAGGACTAAGGACCATAATAGGGATGTTCTAAACTTCCGGGGAACTCGCCTGCTAAGAAAGTTGTTTTTATTATAGTTATTACCAATCAGCAAGTTACCTGGCTTTAATGCAAAAAACCGACCAAGGTAGTGGTCTAATTGCCTACCCTACAAATCTGAGAGTTTGGCCACAGTTTAACTCAAGCTCCACACCAATCTCCAGCATTCCAGCTGGTGGACAGTCCTCAATCTCTTCTCTTTGTATAAACCTTCCCCTTTCTCTCAGCCATTTAAATTGCACCGGATCTGGGAAGAGGAAGAACCAGGAGTATTCGTATGCCATGATCTTTGGGGAGGGGTTTTATACAGCAGAAGCCTCATGGACACCATAGATTCCTGTCTTAGTCATTGACTGAGAAGCTGCTGCATGTCAGGCACTGAAGAGGCGCTGGAGAGGGCCGACCTTTGGCTTAGTGATATTTTCAGGTTCGTTCTCCTGGGGTTTTCTGGGTCAGTGTGACCCATGTGAATGATTGCTAAGCCTTTCTCAAGTTGTCTTCCCTCTGTGTGAGTTGTCTCTTTGTACAAAGGGATGCCCTGAGCTTTGGATAATGGCATGACGTTTCTTTCCTATGACCCCAGTAAACTGTGTTTGACTTTGATCTTTTGACACTCTCAGTGGCCTCCTGGTGGAGGGGTATGGCTGATCACTTCCCTGGGCATACAGCTTTCTATTGCTTGTGCTCACACCTTCGGTGCAGGGAACCTACAGAGCACGAAGAGAAAGTTGGATCTTACTGATTTCCTATTGAATCTCTGGGCCTGGTACTCCATCTCCTCTGATATCCTTTCTATGCTACTTAGATTTTCTCACCCTTGAGTTTCTCAGGATTCGAAACTCTATCAAATTACTATCTACTTTAGGAGTTTCTTCTTGGCTATCACTTTCAAGAGCATTCCAAACTCTCTGTTAAAGATAGAGGCACCAGAAAGATACTGCTGTTACTGAGAGATGAGTGTGTCTAGAAGTAGAAACTACAGCATTCTGGGAGGCAAAGCAGATAGGATTTAATTTAATACATAGTAGGAAGGTGGAATGGTGCAGTTTTCACATATTGTCTAGGAGAGAAAATTTACAACAGGGAACAATGAATGTGAAGAATGGTTTTATTACTGAAAGAAGTATCTCAGCCAGGCTGGGTGGCTCAGCCTGTCATCCCAGCACTTTGGGAGGCCGAGGTGAGTAGGTTGCCTGAGCCCGCGTAGAGACCAGCCAGGGCAACTTGGCAAGGTCTTGTCTCTACAATAAAAAAAAATTAGCCAAATATGGTAGCACATGTCTGTAGTTCCTGCTACTTGGAAGGCTGAGGCAGAAGCATTGCCGGAGCCCAGCGGGTTGATGCTGGGGTGGCTGTGAGTGTGGCATTGCACTCCAGCCTGGGTGATGGAGGGAGACTCCAACTCAAAAAAAAAAAAAAAAAGCAAGAAAGAAGGATCTCAGTCAGGCTCGGTGGCTCAGCCTGTAATCCCGTGCCTTGGGAGGCTGAGGTGAGTGGATTGCCTGAGTCCACGGCTTCGAGACCTGCCTGGGCAACTTGGTGAGACCTCATCTCTACAATAAATAAAAAAATTAGCTGGGCGTGGTAGTTCGCGCCTGTAATTCCAGCTACTTGGAAGGCTGAGGCGGAAGGATCGCCGGAGCCCCAGCAGGTCGAGGCTGTGGTGGCCGGGAGCGGCCACTGCACTCTAGTCTGGGCGACAGAGTGAGACTTCAACTCAAAAAAAAAGAAAAGAAAGAAGGATCTCAACTGAGAAGGTCTGGGTGGTGCTGGGCTGGCTTGGATCTCTCCAGGACTGGGTGAGCCCAAATCAATGAACATCACAGGGATGTCTAGTCATGCAGCCTGCATTTCCTTCAGGGAGACCTTTCTGAGTCACACTCCATCTGCGGAGAGTGGGACTTAGGACTGGCCACATGTTGACCCACTGTCAGTCTTTAAAGGAGGATGAAGAGGCATTGGTTGACCCATGTTCTGAGGGGCAGCAGGGCTCATCCTTAGACCTCCATGTGATCGTGGAACTCAGGTGTAACTTTTGCCTAGTAACTGCATCTGTAGTAATCTATTATATCAGAGTCTACTGACTCCTGGTGCTGCCCGTATTGCAGCTTACTGGCAAGTCCACTGTTGACTGAGAGATCACCTAACTCTTCAGCCTGTCACTTAAAGCCCTCCACAATTTGGCATTTCTCTTTCTTTTCTTGTTTAATTCTCTCTATGCCTCTATATACCTGTCTTTGGTTGCAATCATCCACTCACTATTTCCCAGATGTGGCCTTCAGTCAATTGAAGCTCAGCCATTGTTCAGACCATTTCCTCCACATAGAATGCCTTCTCTTACTTATGCCTGTGGGAGCCCTTCACATCCTTTGTATCTCTGCTGAAATCACTCCTTTCTCCCAGATTCTCCCAGGAGAATTTAATATTCTCCCTTCTAAAGTTTCAAAATCTTTTGAACTTCTCTTTTATAATGTATTGTATCTTGTCCTGCACTACATATTTTATATATTTCTGCTTTCTTATTCAATTTGGAAGTCCTATTTTAAGAAAAAAATTCAACATAAGCCTATTACGCTTAGGATAGTGGCTCGTATTTAGAGGCACCCAATAAAGCTTATTGAATTGAACTCTTTGGAGTTTAGGAAAATCATAAATGTGATTGGATATTGAGTATAGACGATTGAATGAATTTTCAATATTCAAAATACTGTCCGGTCTTTTTCAGCACCTGGCACAACTTTCTATAAGACTTCAATGTATTTTCATGGCTCCACCTTACTTCCCCACCATAGTTCTAGACCAGTCTCTGACTTTGGCTCTTCCTCCGTCTCTGGAAGTGCCGAGGTGTAAGCTTTCTTTGGATCCTGGTTGAGCTTGTTGTACTGGCACCTGCCTGGCTCACCTTGCCAGCCTAAGAGGTGCCCACACACTCTCCCCACAACAGCTCTGGGCAACCTGCTCTTTCTTCTGTCTTGCGGTTGGGCTTTTCCTTTCAAGATGAATCTTCTACCTCTATGCTTCTAATTCAAATCCTCTGGATCCCAGGAGCCAGAGTAGTATAACAGTGAAATATGTGTACTTCAGAGCCCCATTGTCATGGCTTGATTTCTATCCCACTCACCTACTAGGTATTATCTTGGGACAGTTGCTTAACACTGCCAAAGTAACATTTTCAATGGTAAAATAGAGATAATAAGACATTAGCTCCCAGTTTCCCTGAGGATTAAATAAGATGCATACAAGCACTTAGCAGCACCTGAAGTATGGTAGTCAGATACTTAAAAAAGTGATTGGTACTCTCATTCTTCCTTTCTTTTTCTACATATTTATAAAAAAATATTGTTTGTTACTCTAATTTGTATGATACCCTCTAAGTACAATTTATCCCTCTGCAGTGTCACCAGTCAGAGATACTTAGCACATTCTTGCAAGATAAAGACAACCTCCCTTTTCTGGGTAATCCCCATCTTATTTTTTTTTGTTTCTTTTCATAATATTGCTAATGTCTGAGGCTTCTCATTTATATTTTTCACCTAGAAAATAATGTCTTTGCTGTGGACCTATTTCCTCAATTTCACGCTAACTTTTATGGAAAAGATACATTATGACTATCTTCTCTAATATAAAAGTGCAGAGATATAAATTAAACATCAACCACAATCCTGTTCCCAAAGCACACCAGAACACACCAGCAAATCATAAACCTGTAACAAATTTAGGTTAGTAAAAACAAGACTCTCTACGTAAATTCCCTTTGTATTTAAAAAGCCTTCACAAATGTTAAGTGAGTAACTCTCATAGCAGCGCTTTCAAATAAGCCCTGAGGTGGACACGTTTCCTCTCACAATTTTTGAATCCAAGTCAATACTGGAGACTGGCTGGCCAGCCTGTTGTCCTGGGCCTGAATTATGTAGCTCATCCAAACGAAACCTGAAGTGATGCAGGAGGTGATCAATAAAAGGGCTTGATCAATGTTCAATGGAGGAAGGAAAATCTAATGAAGAAAATAGAGGGCTGTTTACTGAGCCAGATCCTGATTCCAATAGTCTCTTAGCTTTATAAACAGAAGCTTAACTAGGTGATTTCACTCCTGGGGTCCTTTCCTATAACTGTATCCTCACCGGTGAGCTATATACCGGTAATCTTGACAATTCACTCAGGAGTATTCCAGAATGGGTGGGAGGCATGGAACGTGGTAGGGAGTGTCATGAAAGTGCAGCCTATGAAGACAGATTGCTGAGGGGCGGACTTTGTGCCATGTCCAGCTGGTGACCAGTGAGTCAGCTAAGCTACCTTGGACAGGAAGAAGGTGGGCCAGACCCTGAAGTTCTCTTTCGGTCAGCCCACCCCATGTTTCCAGCCCCTCCTCTTGCTTCCTCATTTGGGGTTCTGTGCAGTGAGGGAAGCCTAGAGAGGTAAGAAGCTCTATAGCTGCCAAGCTTGTGGGTGCTATCAGTTGAGCATGTACCCATTCCTAGTCCTTAGCTGGGGAAGTTTTCCAAGGACTTGGGCCTTCATTGCAGTGTCTCCAGACAGGTGATCAGGATCAGGGATGAGGCCTTGCCCTTAGGGGCTGTCCTCCCTCCGTGGCATCACAGAGCTTACAGGAGATGCTGAGCAGCATGTGGCCTGTGGCCTGCATGCCCAGCAAAGGACTTCCTTCATGATATGCTTGGCCCCGTAGCAGTGCAGGTCATAGGAGAGGGAGTCTGTATCATAGAAAGTCACCTTGGTCGGGCTCAGTGGCTCACCTCTTAATCTCGGCACTTTGAGAGGCTGAGGTGAATGGATTGCCTGAGCCTGCGG
This sequence comes from Carlito syrichta, assembly GCF_000164805.1. Lineage (NCBI taxonomy): Eukaryota > Metazoa > Chordata > Mammalia > Primates > Tarsiidae > Carlito > Carlito syrichta. The sequence goes on along the minus strand of NW_007258397.1, from coordinate 379,063 downwards.
GTTCGAGACCAGCCTGGGCAACTTGGCAAGCCTTTTCTCTACAACAAGTAAAAAATTAATCGGGCGTGGTAGTATGTGCCTGTAGTTCCGGCTACTTGGAGGGCTGAGGCGGAAGGATCACCGGAGCCCAGCAGGTCGACGCTGGGGTGGCCGTGAGCTTGCCACTGCACTCCAGCCTGGGTGATGGAGTGAGACGCCAACTAAAAAAAAAGAAAGTTGCCTTCACCTTTAGGCAGCTGATGAAGTCCTGGGAGTTCGGCTTATACAGGTCAAAGGTTATGCGGGCCACATCTATCTTCTTGACAGGCTTATGAGACAGGCAGAGCTGGTACCTCATTCCCTGCCCTGATGGGGGCTGCCATTTCTGCCCCTTCTGGAGGACCATGAACGTATTCTCCCCTGCCAGTGAGTTCTTCACAGATCCTACTGTGTTCTAAACCTCTCATTCAAAGGGGCCAATGGTTGAAGAGATCAAGGGAAAAAGAGATGCAATAGCTGCAGAAGCTACATGAAGCCAGGGCCTGTGTTTTCACCATTGTTATCCCTGGCTGTAGATCTTGTGTGTGTGTGCCTGCACGTGTGTGTACTTGCATGTGCATGAGTGTATGTAACTACTCGCATGCCTTCCCTGAGTCTCTATGTTTACTGACTCTGTCTCTGACCTTTAACACCCTGACTGATATTTGTTCAGTTGGTGTCTGTTTACTGTGCTCCACTCTGTGGGGCTGTGCTGGTGACCAGGGCTTCAGTCATGGACAAAACGTAAGAAGAAATCTTGCCCACAATTCTCAAATGTCCATTAGACAAGAAGATTTGACTTTTTATTTTTTTACTTTTTAATTGTAGACATTTTTCTTTTCTCTTTTTTAGAATAGAAAATATAGTTTATTTAGAAAGTAAATTAGGGAGAGAGAAGAGAGAGTGATCCACCTCCCCAGGATAGGATAGGGGGCCAAAGCCAAGAAACACGGCCACCATAGCTCAGAGTCACGTGGACACACAAGAGTTTAACAAAGCAATGTCTAGAAAGTAAATGAGAGAGAGAGAGAGACAGAGACAGAGAGAGAGAGAGAGAGAGAGAGAGAGAGAGAGAGAGAGAGAAAAGAGAGCAGAGATTTACCTCCCCAAGGTAGGAGAAGGGACCAAAGTTTGGAAAAACATGACCTGGCCATAGCTCAAAGAGCACATAGCTGGACCATAGCTTGGTAAGGCAATGGTCTGACATTTTCAAGCATACAAAAAATGGGGGGAAATAGTAAGAAAAACACCAATGTACCTACTACCCAACTTCAAAAATTAACAACAAATATCTAATCTTGCTTTATATCTACCTTTATTCGCCTCATGCCCATCCCTTACTGCCCACAAACACTAGATGATTATGAAGCACCTCCCTGCTGCCATGCTATTCTGGCAGGACAGTTTTGGTTTTCACGGATGGAGGATAAAGAGAGGAGTTCTGTCTTGCCAATGCTCCTTGTTGGTGCCTTGGCCATGCCCCTTGTATAGGAGAAAAATCTCTCAAACTAGGATTTTCTTTTGTTCTTACACCATCACAACAATCATCAACTCCGAAGACTTCTGTGACCAAATGTGTGGGGAATTTTCCCCAGACACCAAACAGCAGACACCAGCTGGGTGTCCTCCTATTCAGTTTTGACACTATCTACCAGGAAACATGTCAAGGCTTAGTCTCCAAGACTGTTCCCCCTTCCACCGACATCAGTTGCAAGTCTGGGCCTGCAGAACTTCTGGCCAACCAGCTTCAAGTTGGGATTCCCACAACCCCTCTTTGGGTTTGGTTAATTTGCTAGAGCAGCTTGCAGAACTCAGAAAAACACTTACTTTCATTTACTGGTTTATTCTAAAATATATTATGAAGGGTACTGATAAAGACATGCATAGGACATGTATGGGGGAAGAGGCACAGAGTTTTCTTGTCCTCCCTGGGTTCACCATCCTCTGGGAACCTCCACGTGTCCAGCCAACTGGAAGCTCCCCAATTCTGTGCTTTTGGGGTTTTGTGGAGGCTTCATTACCTAGGCATGATTGGCAACCATGTCGAAATATGATTGGACATAAAACACATGATCTAAAGCCAGCAAGACCTGCTTTTTAGACTTTTCTTGGCCACTCTGTGGAGCATTCCTTTCTCTAGGGTATGGGGCAGGACCTTCTCTGGAATGAGGGTCTTTTGACCTACAGTCAGACTGGAGTCCTGCCTTGGGCCGGTGGAAGGAGGACAGGAGAAGGTCAGGAGAGTCTGTCCCCTGAGTCCTAAACCCAACATTATAACAAGGACTACAGGAGCCAGAAACTATGAATGAAAATCACTATATATATCATAACAGCTCACTCCTCCTCATCAAGTGTTAGATTTCGGACATTGCAGAGCACTACTGAGAGGACTTTAGTCACACCAACCCCCTAGCAGAGCTCACTTACCCCTAATGCATTTGTTGCCAGAGAACACCACAACCCACAAAAATTACCAGTTAGAAAAGGCAATGGAATTAGGTTTGGGTGTGGAGTGAAACAGGGATATGACCTCCCGACCTGATGTTCTTCTGCCCAAGAGGGTAGCTTTGCATGGTTATTTGTCCACTGCTCCTCTCATACCTCACAGAATCCTCTCCAGCCTTTTGGGTCTAATTTTAACTAGAAGTCTCAGGTCCATCCTGACCTGAATTCTTGACCACTGCTCTTTGTGAGTTTTTTTATTACTCTGCCACTGGGTGCTTGGTGTTTGGGCTGGAGGTCAGATTGGCAGGGAGGGAGCTTGAGAAATAAATGAGGGAGGAATAGTAGGAGTAACAATGATTAAAAATAATAATAGTAATGGCTGGGCTCAGTGGCTCAGCCTGCAATCCCAGCACTTTCGGAGGCCGAGGCGAGTGGATTGCCTGCGTCTACAGGTTCGAGACCAGCCGGGGCAACTTGGTGAGACCTCGTCTCTACAATAAATCAAAAATTAGCTGGGCGTGGTAGTGCACGCCTGTAGTTATGGCTACTTGGAAGACTGAGATGGAAGGATCGCCGGAGCCCAGCAGGTCGACACTGGGGTGGTTGTGAGAGTATGTGCTACTGCACTCCAGCCTCGGTGACAGAGTAGGACATTAACTCAAAAAAAAAATTAATAATAATAATGGTATCGATGAAACCAAATCCTATTGCATCTACTATGTGCAGGCACTCATTTGATATAACATTTCTATAAGGTGGGTAGTATTATTATCTCTATTTTATGAATGTGGAAACCAGAGATACTTTGACCAAGGCCACAGGCTGCAAGAGGCAGAACTGGAATACAAACCCAGGCAGCTTGTTCCAGAACCCACCCTCTTCACCCCTTGGCTATGCTGTGGTTTTTCTGGTGTCTCATGAACAAACACAAGCCTCTGGGGGAAAAGACTTTGGTGAATATAAGGCAAGACAAAGATGAGAGAAGACAATATGAAGAACTGGAAAAACAGGGAAAATGCTCGTAACAAATGTACCATACCAATGTGAGATGTTTTTTGCAGGGGAGTAGGGAGTCTATGGGAACTCTGTCTTTTCTGTGTAATTTTCTTGTAAACCTAAAACTGCTCTAAAAAATAAAGTGTTTTTTTTTTTAAATTGAGTCTTCCTAAGATAATATTGAATGATACATTGGCACAATTTGACAAAGCATGTTTGAAAGCAGAGGCTGGAAAAACTTCCATGTTTAGATAGCATTGGAGGAGACTTCTGAAAAACCTGATGACTCATCACTTCCAATACATCGTGAAGATCAAATAGGATTTCTATATGAGAAAGCACTTAGTTATGGAAAAGCATTTGTGTTTCTGCTGGTTTATGTGGTCTTTCTGTGTCTGTGACTTTTCTCTTCTGGTTTCTGCTTCCTGCAAGTATTTCCTGCCAAGTCAGTCTCTGTGCTGCCAGAAACTGGTTCCTTGCATTCTGTGTTGTACCCATATTTTCATTTCTGACTTCATCCTGGCAGGATCAGGATACCCCAGAATCTTGCCCAAAGCATCTCTGTACCATGGTGACTCTAAATATACACGTCTATCTTCCCCAAAGCCAATATTTGCATATATTATTGCTGGAGTCGAGGGTCAAGGTGAGTGTGCCCCTGGGTAGTGTGAATGGTGTGGATTTTCAAGCAGTGCTCCCTCCCCATGCATTTTCATGAGTATGACTAGATAGTCATATGCCCCATAATTATTGACTTATACATTTCACTTTTTCTCATAAAGAGAATGGCTTATTGGGTAATAAATTCCACTTCTGATTTTTCCTTGGGGCTAAATAGAATCAAGAACTAAGATATCTGGATTAGAGTATTGTAAATAACAGTCTAGATAACTTTAAAAGCAGCTAGTTACTAATTTTGCTTACATGTATGACCCAAGAGGAGATCATGAATGATTCTGAGTAGTTGCATCATGGTTTGTACTTAGTTAGATGGTTCACTTTTTATGAGTAGATTATAAAGCCACAGGGTAGAACTTTGACATCTCCATTCGGTTTTATAGCTCTGTGTAGGCAGTGCTTAATAAATAACAAGGGCGATACTGCTCAATTTATCAAAATAGATCTTACCACACATAGAGCATTTGGATGCCATGAGGATTAAGCCACAGTTTATTCTGTGTATTGTAATTTAATCACGCTTTAGAAAGCTTAGCTGTGAGAAATTGCTAGAACTATAAAAGCAACAAGTCACCCCTCTTTCCTTTATCAGTTTTGAGGAACATATAAAATAATCTAAGAATAAAAACAAGGGAAAATGAAGCTTACATGTGTGCCAAAGGAAAAATCCCAGACTTATAGTTTAGAAGAAACAAAAGCATGACTTTTGAGAGTATACAAATTTTTAGAATTGTTTCCAGGTGCTACAAACGAGATTAAACTCTTTTCTTTCTTTTTTGAGTTGGAGTCTCACTCTTGTTGCCCAGGCTGGAGTGTGGTGGCATGCTCACGGCCACCGCAGCCTCAACCTGCTGGGCTCAGGTGATACTTCCACCTCAGTCTTCCAAGTAGCTGGAACTACAGACGCATGCCACCACACCTGGCTAATAAACACTATTTCTGGACACCGGTTTACGAGAGTTGTTTTATTTGTTGGCAAGATGTTTGTGTATGCACACACCCGTGTGTGAATATGCAGTTGTCTTTGCATGAGGATCTGGAAGATTCTGGAGTGTGTCTTGCCAGGGCTCTGTTTCTTACCCAGGGGTCAACCCTCCTTAAGTGCCATCAACATATGAATATGTGTCTTAGAAGCTCAGATCCTCCAACAATGGCTACTCCTGAAATTGTAGTCCTGATGGCTCAGCCTCTTTTTTTTTTTTTGAGTTGGAGTCTCAATCTGTCGCACAGACTGGAGTGCAGTGGCCGCTTCCAGCCACCGCAGCCTCAACCTGCTGGGCTCCAGCGATCCTTCCGCCTCACCTTCCAAGTAGCTGGAACTACAGGCGCGTGCTATCACACCCGGCTCATTTTGATTTATTGTAGAGATGAGGTCTCGCCAAGTTGCCCAGGCAGGTCACGAAGGCTCAGCCTCTTTCCTCTGCTATCTGCTTTGCTTTCTCATTGGTGAACTTCACTTCATGACCTGCTCAAAAAAGAACACGTTCTGCATGCTACATTCTCTGAGACTTCAAGTCATAGCTTCCCTTCCAGGCTTTACCACCAGCCCCTCTTCTATTTTTCCTCATTATTTTGGTTCCAGATGTAATGTTTTCTAAGGCCCCTCTTGTCTCTTTGTTCGGCATGTGTCTTTCAGTGGAAAAACCCAATTTTTTTTGAGGGCCGTTGCACTCTCTGGCCATTTTAAATGTGTGGGTCACATTTACACGTTTGCATGTGATGCTGATGTCATATAAATAAAAACAAGCAAGCAAATACAACTAAATGCATGAAGAAAAGACACTAGGCCATGCCAGGAAGTTTCCAGAAGGTGGGTTTGCTACGGCTTCTTCTGCTCCAAGACTCTTCAACTCTATCTGCTCAGTATCTGAGCACTTATTTACGGTCTAATCAAAGTACAAGATCTTACTTTTGCTTTAAGAAGCATTATTTTTCCACTATAAATACACATGAGACCTGAATGAGTGATTTTGGATGTTTGGCTATTTTAAAGAATATGAAAAAGGAAAGAGGGACATGTTCTAATTTAGGATTCTTTAAATAACAACAAAAAGTTTACCAGAGACATTTTGGCTTGGAAAGATAGAGGTATCTTATGTCTAAACTCTTTATTTCTCCTCATTCTTTTCTGGCCTCTGCAAATGCTCTTGCAATTTTATTTATATATCAATGAACTTGGTTGTTAAGGATATACACATCCTTTAATAACATGAAAATAAATGATCACATTCCATGCTGATATTTCCTCTCCTTTGAAAAAACTTTCCAAGCTACCTATTTCATAAACTAATATTTGCAGATAACTGCTTTATGTTTCCATGTATTGAGTCATTTCATATCATGTCTCTCGTTCTGTTACCTTGATTTTAGTCTCAGCATTTTCTTTCTGCAGAAATCTGGTTTATCGATCACAATTTCTGCCAAAGTCATTTACCCCTAAAAGTTCAAATGGGCATTGCTACGAGAGTGAAGATTTCATCAACTAATGCCATATATTTTTCCCATTACATCTACAGCAAGCATGTGCTGCCTTTGTTTTTTTCAAAATCATTTTTGTTTTGCTCTTCACTTATTGCTGAAGAAATTCCAACATCTTTCTTAAGTCTTCTGATTCCTCAGAATCATTTCCTTTTTCTCTCTTCTCCACACGATGCATGCACTCATCTCAATTCTTATAACCACATCCAGTCATTTGTTTTCATTTTATGACCACACGTCCAGTAATGACAGATAGAAGGATTTTATAAGAGCTTATTTTTCAAATCTCACATGAGCCCCTGATGATTTGTTTTTAACTCTTTAGAGCCAAACATTTCTCTGTTTATATTGAGAAAAAACAAATTTTGAACAGTAGTATAGAATTTTTTTCTCAAATCAAAAATAGTAGAAATTCACTTCAAAATGAAAACAAGGAGATTTTCCATGATCCTAACTCTTTGTGCTTTTGTCCTTAACAATATTTTAGACTACAAGTGGTATCAAACATGTCTTTGAATACTCCCACTCCAATCTCAAATCAACCATGTTTAGTATCACTTCATTAGATTTTACAGTCAATACCACCATTACAGACTTGATTAGATGAACTCCACTGGGTTCTATAACATTAATTATAGCTGCACAACTCTTGCGGCCATCAGAGAACATTCATTATGTATGACTTCATCAACAGAAGGAGAAATTGCTGACTATTTGGGCAATGTCTTTTTAGAGATCTTAGAGCCTGTTGATCTCCACATATACAACATATTTGAAAAATACTCCAATAATAGAAAACAATGTGTGTCATATAGATAGATACTTCAAAATGAGACAGCAAAAGCAATGTGTTCTAACACCAGTGAGCCTAGTTTAGGTTTTGCACCCTACTTCAACTTTGCCCAATTCTACTATAAATAGTTTTCCCCCAATTAACCAGTAATTCAATAAATTACGAGCAGCTATTATATTGCCTACTTACAACACAAAATATGCAGAGATAATGTCCCAATCTCAAAAAGTTTTTATAGGCTACAATATCAACTATGTATTCAAAATAAAGTTTACAATGTGTTTGATGGAGCAAAAAAAGTGTGGATTCAGAAACAAAAGAATTCTTAAAGTCTAATGCTATCTTTTGGCTCCTGTTACTTTCCATATAGGAATAATTCATGTTTACAGTCAATTCTGGGGTGGATTCATGGAACAAGTGACCTGGATGTCCAAGACTACTTGGATTTCATAATAGTGATGAGCTAATTCATCCCAGATTTGAGCTTTTCTGCTTGTAGAAACAGTCTCAAATAGAAGAGACGTTGGAAGCAAAGACATTAGTTAAAAAGAGCCAAAATATTATGAATAAAAGAAATAAAAGAAATACAGTCACCCCTTGGTATCCATGGGGGATTGATTCCAGGACCCCCATGGATACCAAAATCCTTGATGCTAAAGTTCTGTATGTAAAATGGAGTAGTATTTGCATATAAGCTATGCACATCTTCCTGTGTATTTAGATCATCTATACTTAAATTTATAGATTATTTATAATACCTGATATAATGTAAATGCTATATAAATAGTTGTTCTACTGCATTGTTTAGGAAATAACAACAAGAAAAAAAATCTGTACATGTTCAGAACAGACACAACCATCATAGGCCCAACTACATTTAATCTGTGGTTGATTGACTCTGCAGATGCAGAACCTGAAGATAGAGAGCTGACTGTATGTAGTTAGAAAACAGTTAATTTAAAACTATATTTGCATCCATAGAATTATTTACACCTGAATTGTGCAGGCGCGGCTCTTGGTTTCCTCAACAGTGATGCTCACTTGAGATCTGTAATCTCTCTCCAGCAAAGGACCTCTGGAGCCAGATTTGGTCCTCCTTTTGGCTCTTTGTCTCTTCTTAAATGTCATCTTCTTCCCTCCTGACTAGGTCACCCTATTCTTTCCTTTACTGGCTATGAGAACTTAGACTCGGACTGTGCTTAATAGACTGTAATAAGATTCTGAGCTATAAAAATACCATTGCTACTATAAGTATTGTTTTAGTTTATCCATTATTCTTTTACTTTAAATTTCATATAATTTTGTCCTTCTTTATGGCTGCATAATATTCTATCATGTATATGTACCACTTCTTTTTCCATCCAGTCCTCTTTCAATGGGCAACATGGTTGGTTCCATGTTTTTGCTATGGTGAATAATGCTGCAATAAACATGCAGGTATTACCTTTTTCACAGAGTGATTTGAGTTTGCAACTTGGATGGACTTAGACTCTATAATACTGAGTGATCTATCACTGAAACAAAGAACTGAGTACCACATGTTCTCACTCATACGTGGACCTTAAACAATTATCATAATACTGTAAGAAAGGGGTTGGCAGTAGGGCATACTTCATCAACAAGGGGACCTGCAAATCGAACATTTGTATGCCTGACCCTGACTTGTACCCCACATCTTTAAAATTAAAAATTAAAGAAAAAATGAATGTAACACCAAAATTCTGACTGTAAGTGGAATATAATTTTATTTTCATGAGAAGAACGCAACATACTTTTCTTTCTGTAGAAGAAGCCATGTATATTTGACATGATCTTGATTTTGAAAGTCTTATGGTTTCTAAACCAAGCCGACACCATCTCTCATTTTTTACATAAAAAAATCTTCCAACACGCCAAGACAGCGACTGCTCTGAGTTGCAGCTATTGGCTTGAGGTCGGCAGAGGAAAAGAGTAACACTTTCCTGCTCATCATACAAAGATCACACTAACTCACAGAATTGACTTCCAGTGCTGACCACAGCCTGAGCCATAACATTTAAGCAATAATTCATAGGTAAGTTAAAAAGAACTGTTTCTTCTTTTCAATACATGGGCCAAAGGGCAAAGGAGATATCCTCTACTCATCTTGGGCTCAGCTGTACACATCACCAAGAAGAGTTTCAGACCTAGTCCACTCTTGCCCCTTATTTGGGCCTATGACTTCCTCCCCCCAGCAATTTCTTGCACATTAAACACAAAGCAATTGTAAAGAAATGCTTCAGAAAAGTCAATCTCTTTAAAGGCAAACATCTGCTTATTCTGCATCTTCTCCAACTGCAAAGCCTATCACCTCTCTGCGGCCTCACTGGGAAGAGCTCTTTGGAAGTGCCCTTTCCAAAATGAACTTGTGATGAGTCATCAATACCTCATTCTGTGTGTCAGACTTCATCGGGTGCACTTGTGAATGGAGAGGTTTCCAGAGCCAGCTTCAAGGAGAGTGTGAGCTGTCCCCTGAGATTCATTGAGTTATAGCGACCACGGTCACCCCTCGAGTCATGAGACCTACAGTCTAAAATCAAGGCAATGTATCTGCAGCAGGGCCGCAAAAGGATCCAGAGCCCACTGACAATCAGAGATGCTCCTTGAGGCTTTTGAAGGTCTTTTTATTCAACAGTGTGCATTCTTTTAGTGATACCTAATTATATGTAAATTTAGTCAAGAAGAATGGCAACAGTATTATAATGAGCAAGCAAGTCCTCAGGTCCAGTGTTTTCCAAATATGTTTACGAAAAACATATTGGGGGAGCCCTTAAGAACACAGAAACTGGCTGGGCTCAGTGGCTCAGCCTGTAATCCCAGCACTTTGGGAGGCCGAGGCGAGAGTATTGCCTGAGTCTGTGGGTTCAAGACCAGCCTGGACAACTTGGCGAGACCTCATCTCTACATTAAAAAAAAAAAAAAAAAAAAAGAACACAGAATCCTGGCCAGATGTGGTGGCTCAAGTCTATAATCACAGCACTTTGGGAGACTGAGACAGAGGATAGCTTAAGCCCCGGAGTTTGAGACTAGCCTGGACAAAATAGTGAGACCTTGTCTCTACAGAAAAAAATTAAAAAGTCAGCCAGATGTGGTGGTGCATGCCTGTAGTTTCCAATTACTCAGGAGGCTGAGGTGGAAGGATTGCTTGAGCCCAGGAGATTGAGGCTGCAGTGAGCACTCCAACCTAGGTGACAGACACTGAATCAGAATCTATAAGTGAGAGCCTGATGATTTTTATTTTTATGGAAAGTCTTAAGTGAGTCCTAAGTTCAAGCTAGACAAGGAAACACTATCTAAGCCAATCATCAGGGAGTCCAACAGGAATAAATAATTGAATATTGAATAAAGTTCAAGCTTCCTTAGCCCCAAATTCAAAGTCCACACCATCTGACACTAGCCTACTCCCTACGTGCACTCATCTCGAAGGGAAAGGCAGTTGTGCTACTATGAAAAAATCACTGGAATCAGAGCCATACCTCATACATTCTGTCTCTGAACTTGTCTGACTTTGTGGCCTAGAGTAAATTACCTAAACACACTGAGTTTCAGTTTGGTTGTCTGCGATCTGGCAATAATAGTTCTTACCTCAAAGTATTATCTTGAGAATTAAATTTTATATTCGAGTAATATTTGATAAATATTTAGTATCTGTCAAATTCGATGCTAGGTGTTCTTTCTTCTGGTATCTTATGTGCCTAATGCACCATAGTCATCAATAATAATAATAATTATTATTATTATTTTGAGTTGGAGTCTCACTCTGTTGCCCAGACTGGAGTGCAGTGGCATGCTCCCAGCCACCGCAGCCTCAACCTGCTGGGCTCCAGCGATCCTTCCGCCTCAGTCTTCCAAGCAGCTGGAACTACAGGCGCACGTTATCATGCCTAGCTCATTTTTTATTTATTGTAGAGACGAGGTCTTGCCAACTTGCCGGGGCGGGTCTCGAACCCGTGGGCTCAGGCAATCCACTCGCCTCGGCCTCCCAAAGTGCTGGGATTACAGGCTGAGTCACCGAGCCCGGCCCATCAATAATTATTAATACAATAAATGAATGATAATAAATAAGCAGTTTAGTATAAAATGCACAGAAATAACATGAAGTGTTCCTATGGCACATTATAATTTTAAAAATAGTTCTGCTTCTTTACATTTACATGTCAAGTGTTTGTAAAAGAAAAAACATTTTGATGGGGGGATGGTGGTGAAATCTATTGGCATAGAATGATGCCTCCCTTCTTACAGAGTGTCCTTTCATAGCAAGAAAATAATAATTTATAAGTAGGCTGTTCAGCACTGGCCTAGCTTCTGGGCACTGTCCTAGTTTCTAAGCACAGAGGTAACAAACCCTCAGAGTAATCAGATCAGGAACCAGCAGTAGGAAGAATTTCCTTGTGGGGTATTTTACACGTGAGATATTCTATTTCATTCCAGGTACAACATACCGAGTCACTCTAGCAGACTAGAGGATGGTGAGGATGCAATTCATCTAACAAATGCCACTGAATTTCTCCTAAATGCTACTATTGGACTGGCTCTTTGAAAGCACAAGGTCTTTTTATTCAAAAGGCTCAATACTCAGTTACTTGGAGAAACTCAAGGTCTGTGAGGGAGAAAGACAGACAGACAGTGACAATATAGTGCTATTCTCTACACTGTCCCTTTAACAAGGGAGCTCTGTTCCTCTCCCCAGGATGGAGAACTCCTGCTCTGGCTGGTCAGATTTTGGGGACATTTTCTAGGAACAGAGCTTTCAAGTATCAGTAGAGTCCCATGGATGTTTTATCTTCCCCTTCTATCCCAGCAGTCACAGCACTAAACTGGTAAATCTGTCTTTCCCCCCTGGCTGCTGGGCTGGAAACACTGGTCAGGCCCAGACTCAACTCAGCATGAGGTTTTGGGAGCAAATTTGTGTGTCTTGTTCTCCAGCACTGGTAGGTGGGTGTTGGACAGGCACTTCCTTGCCCCTAATGTTCACATCCTTGGCTTGGAGTAGGTGGTGGGGAATCTAATAAAACAGACCTCGTGGCCTCTAGTTTGAAGTAATTTAAGCATAACTAGCTCGAGGATTGGGGGGAAAGAGTTTTGTATTTGGCCAATCTAATCTATTTAATTTCTACTGTGGAGTTTAGAGCCAAAGTATTTCATGAGGAGGAAAGAAGGCACAGAGAAGGTGGACCCAGTCCCAGCTGAGAAGAAGCAATGAAGGAGGTCTCCGGGAGGACAGCAGGTAGCCAGGTGAGGAGACTGCAAAGGATGCCCCAAACGGAGTAAGCACCAGGCGCTGGGCCTCCAAGGTTTAATAGAACTGCGCCTGACGTGAGGAATTTGGAAACAATGTTCCAAAAGAAATGTTTGAAGGAAAGGTGGATGGCTCATCTTTTTTATGAGAAATCTTTTTTACGAGAAAGCTTTAATAGAAGAATTCTTATCTTTTAAGGATGTCTTATGGATGATATATTGAAGTCACTGTCATTTTTCTGGTGGAAGGAAATTAGCAGCAGCAAGGAAGTGACCAGATGGTGGACTCTGCTCTGTGTAAAGGAGTCTTTCTTGCAGGATCTAACGAGGGACTGGCGGCCCTGGTACAAGTCCAGGGGGAACCAGAGAGACGTGCATGAATGTGCTGAAAAGGACATTTCTGTGTCAGCTGGGATCCCACCCTGTGTGAACTCCCAAGTCTTTCCAAGTCATGATGCTATCACCATCCCATTCTTGGACAGGATTCCATGCTGAAATAAGAGCACACATATTCATTCTCTCTCTCTCTCTCTCTCTCTCTCTCTCTCTGTGTGTGTCTCTGTCTCTCTCTCTCAACAAAAAGATGAATATGGCATTAAAATATTGCAAACTTTTACTCATCCTGGTTGGAACATAGTTGAAAGGAGGTACCTATAGAAACCTAGAATAAACTTAGTTTAACGTAGTCTTTTTGCCTCAGTATAGCCATTTTTGCTTAGACTTTACCCCTGAAATGCTTTGAAACTAGCATAGGTTAGATATAGATAAATTTCCAAAAGGCAGGTTTTAGGAAGCATGCAGACATTCTACTACAGGTCAAGCAGCAACCTACCCTACCCCCTCAGCAAATCTCCATCAGATGCAAGACCAGGACAGCCGAACCTTTCAGTTAATGGTTTAGCACAATAATCTCTAGGAAACTTTGTTTCCTTGAAGAAGATGGAAGATTAAAGATCTCCCCTTGACTGGCTGAAGCCATGGAAATGATAATAAGACCACCTTTTGGTCAAGGAGTTTGTGGATTGCAAATGTCTGACAAGTCTCTTGCAGGAAAACCCCCTCCCCTTGTCTCCTCCCATCTAGCACACCACCAGAGGGCATGAGATGCTAATGTCTGGCGATGTCAAGATCTAAGACTCATGTGGCTACAATCAACATCCAAAACCAGCAGCTCTGGACACTCCTCTGGGCTTATACCCCCTTACCCCAAAGGCCCTTAAATATACCCAGTTCTTGACTCTTCCAGTTCACATTTAACCTCTGAGTGTTGGCCCCCTTTCCAATCTGTGAAAGGTGAATTATAAACTTTACTTCTTTCTACTTTCTTCCTTGTTGCATCTTGCATTATTCCCATGTCATTGCCATTGGCACCTGCCCACTACCCTCAGTGGACCCTTTCAATAGTTAAAGGGGATTTATCATGTGTTCCAAATAACAAGGTACACTTGAGCTAAAACTGTTCTTAAAACAAGTTCCTATTTCTTCAAAATTCAGAAGATACTTCTAAACCTTTCAGGGCTTCACACTTTTAATATATACCAGGGGTGCTAAAAAATGTATACACATTTTAAGCGATGTTTGCCATAATCAGAAGTATCTGGATGCCGATGGTAACCACTTTGAGCACCTCCTGTAATTGCAGAAGTCAGATGTGAATAGTATTCATCTTATGGAGTATAACAATTTTTTTTTTTTGGATTGGAGTCTCACTCTGTTGCCCAGACTGGAGTGCAGTGGCCGCTCCCGGCCACCGCAGCCTAGACCTGCTGGGCTCCGGCGATCCTTCCGCCTCAGCCTTCCAAGTAGCCGGAATTACAGGCATGCACTACCACGCCTGGTTGATTTTTTGATTTATTGTAGAGATGAGGTCTCACTGCCCAGGCGGGTCTCGAACCCGCGGGCTCAGGCAATCCAGTCACCTCAACCTCCCAAAGGTGCGGGATTACAGGCTGAGCCACCGAGCCCGGCCTGTATAACAATTTTAATACAGTTTTTTCTTTCTTAAAATGTGTGTGCATAGTTGAAAGGAGGCACCTATAGAAACCTAGAATAAACTTAGTTTAACGTAGTCTTTTTGCCTCCGGCATTTTTGCTTAGACTTTACCCCTGAAATGCTTTGAATCTAGCATAGGTTATATATAGACCCTCTGTATATTACAACACTAGCAGCATTGTATTATAATTTATCTATTCACTCTTTTGAATAAACCATGAGCTCTCTTAAAGCAAAGACGTACGTTTATCTCAGAATCACTAGTGTCTGTTATGTTACCTGGCTTCCTGGAGGGTCACAGTAAATCAATGAATCCATCTCTTGATTATCACAAATTTCTCAATTTGTGGCATTCTTGGTGCATTTGTTATAACACAAGATAACAGAGTTCAATGCAATGATATTGACACGTGTTCATTTTCTGTACCTTTGCAACACAGTTTTTATTTTTCTTATTATGAGCCAAAGGATGAAGCATCCCCACATTGAAATCTCAAATTTCCAATCCAATCCTTGCCTTTCTCATTTTTTAAAATTATTGTTGGTAGTTTTTGAGAGTTTACTTTTTCGGTTTAGATTTTCCTTGTTATCTGTCAGGTGGAGTGAAATTACCAGCCCAGTAGCATGTGGGTGTATGTAAGTAACCGATCTGGGTGTGCATAAAAGCTTCAATAACCTTTCCCTGGCACTCTGATAAGTTCTCTGAAGGATGATCAGCCCTGTTCATTTGGTGATGCTATCTGATATGTGATTGACTAGGTCATTTACACTCTCTTACCTGGTTTTGTTTGTTTGCATATTCTGCCAGCTTAGGCAGGATGAAACTCTGTGTTGAGTCCCTTTAATAATTCAGAATGTTCAATATACTTCCAACTTACTATTTGTGTGGGAGTTTTGTTGTTTTTTTTCTCCCTCATGACATAATGTAGTTTTCTTTCTTTTTTTTTTTTCTGAGTCGGAGTCTCGCTCTGTCGCCCGGGTTGGAGTGCAGTTGGCATGCTCATGGCCCAGAATTACTCACATGGAATAAAAAAAAATGTAGAGGCAAACAAAACCAACTTTATGTCAACCAGTCCTCTCTGTGTGTCGGACATAGCCTCCTGAGTTTACAAACGAAGATTTCAGATGGCGGCAGGCACAGTCAGAGGAGGGAAAACATGGAACTTCACAAGAAGTTGTGAAAAACACTGCTGGGCTCAGGTGATCCTTCTGCTTCAGCCTTCCAAGTAGCTGGAGTTACAGGCATGCGCCACCATGCCTGGCTACAATGTAGTTTTCACAAGAGCTGATGGATCACAGGGTTCCCTCACATCTCTGCGGTCACATGTCTTATTAGGATCCTCATTCTGCAACAGAAGGCGATGCAGCTCTGCACATCTTCTAAATACTTTAGCCTCTGCTTTCTTGTGGGTAGGTGTGGGTATTTGCCATATTACATTTGAAGGTTGGCTCTTGTTTCTTGGGGAAACTTTGTAAGCCCCTTACACATTTAAATATTATTACTAATATTAGGTTATCTCCACGTGCAGAGCCTAGTGTCAAGTGACGCATGATAAATGCAGTAACTATAAATTCTTATGCCCCCAAAGCACTGAGACTCCCAGAATTACTCACATGGAATAAAAAAAAATGTAGAGGCAAACAAAACCAACTTTATGTCAACCAGTCCTCTCTGTGTGTCGGACATAGCCTCCTGAGTTTACAAACGAAGATTTCAGATGGCGGCAGGCACAGTCAGAGGAGGGAAAACATGGAACTTCACAAGAAGTTGTGAAAAACACTGACCATGAAGCCACGAACAGTAAGATTCCCAAGTCGTCCCTATATGAGAGACGGCTACTGGCGATGTCTGGGCCACCCACTTAAGAGCTCATTCTCAAACCACGGGAAGAGGTACTTGATAGATGATGCGTTTTCATAATGATATGAAGAAGAAAGACAGCTCCAGATACATTCAAAGGGGCAGTGCCCTCTTCAGGAACATTACCCTCTTTTAACCCTATGTTGAGGGCTTAACACATGCCAAGCACTAAACTAAGCCATTGTCACAGATTATTTCATTTAATCTACATAAAAACCCTTTGGGGAGGGTAGTGATGTCCCCATTGTATGGATGAAGAAACAGGAACTGAGAGAGGAAGTAACTCACCCAGGATCCCCACATCAGTAAGTGGCAATGCCAGCCTCTAAGTTCAGTTTTCTCCTTGCAAAATCCTTACTCTTCACTACTATGCCTTGTTTCTAGATGAGTAAAGCAAGCAGTTGGCATTCTGAGAGCATATTTGAGAAAACTGCCTCCCTAGAACCCAATTTATAACTATTTTGGGCAAACTTGGAGCCTTTTAAGATGCAATGAATAAGAACTTAGGAATTAGAGAATGGACTGCAAGACAGACAGAAACAGCCCTGAGCAGCATCAGGCGGAATTCTCTTGATTACAATCAAAGTTCTCATGCCCAGAATTGCAAGATCCAAGTAAGCAAAGTGGCGCATCTTAATGCCGTCTTAGCAAAGTTTATTCTGCCTGGGGTGCTAAGCATAATTGCAGCACACCACATTCTCTCAACACACTATTCACGTTGCATTAAACATAGACTAGGAAGGCAGAGTTGAACAGCTTTCCCTGGCCCTCATTCTGGGGCCCACACAGAGGTCCTATTTTATGATATGGGCTTTAATTTCCCTTTACTCTTAAGATGTTTGCTATGACTTCATCATTTAAGATTTCTAACTTTATCTCGTGAGCACTTATACTCTAGGAGAATTTTCGGTGTTAGCATCCTTCTCCTAAGAGGGAGTGACATCTCTTTGCAGAAGTTCGACTCCAGTTACCAGGCATAGCCATAAACACAGCTGTTTGTAAGAAGCATAGATTTGACTCATTTTTACAAAAATTGATGACTCATTAAAATAATTGTGAAATATTTTTAAGACATGCAAAAAAAAGTGTCTGTGAAGCCAAAGTTCTGTACAAACACATGAGTGGAAGTTAGTCTCCTTTTCACAAAGCATTATCTGTTATTGATTGTAGTTGATTTTCATTTGATTCAAGTCCCCAGACTTTATTCAGGTCCCTTCTCACCTCCCTCAGTGTCTGCCTTGGGCCATCACTCTTCACGAGGGATATGTGAGGTTTTAGAGCTCCTGGCCAACGGTGCGGCAAGGATCTTTGCAAGCAGTTAGCATAAGCTAAACCCAATGTCTACCTTTTCCCAAAATATGCCGCTGAGAGAAGTTTGAAATGTCAACAAATACCCCTTGCCTAAAACATAATGAAAAGGCTGCTTCCGGTGCAGCTGTTGAGGGACCCAAGAGACTCAAAAAAAGCTATGCTTATTATAAAAGAAGCGTTCACTGTATTTTATATATCCCTACCTCACGTTCGCTATATTTTATGAATTCTTGGTATTTAAAATCCTACCTCAGACCCTGTAGAACTGGGCACATGTCGGGTGCCGGGTAGTAACTGATTGTATAGTTATACAATGTTTTAAGCAGTGTTTGTGCTTAGAACATTGTTAAGCTTTTGTTTGTCCCAATTGCCATGCTGCATCTTTTACTTTTACAACTGCTGCTAGCAGTGTGTGAATGTTAAGCAATAAGCCCCTCCCGGACATTCCTTTGCTTAGATTGCAGTAGACTCTGAGGCACTAACCACTCTCCTGGTGGGCTCTATGTTGGTTCCAACCTCCGGCTCCCATGCCAAAGTTAATTTACACACAGTGACTATGTAAACCTAGCTTATCTGGCATTCCATTCCACCCATTTGGCAGTTACTTGTCCATCACAAGTAACTAAGCCTGAGCCCCACAAATCGAACTTAAATCAACCAATCAAAGTCTTTGTAACTGCGTCATATAGTTTTTATCCAATCCTGTGTGCACAAGTTTGTAAAGCTACCCCACCCCTTCAAAATTATGTATTAAAGGTGCGTGTTAGCCTGGGTCGGGGCTTTTCATTCTCAAGCCGCTGTGTCGGCTTCAGTCTGTGAGCCCAGACTCAAGCCTGAATAAAGACCCTTGTGTGTTTGCATCGGAGCTGGCTCTTTGTGGTCTCTTGGATTTGAAATCTTGGGTTTAACACTGTTGGCACTTGACTTGTAGTTGAGTTCTCTGATTTAACTACAGAATTGCAGCTATCCATTCATTTAAGAATATCCTGTTATTCAGCTTCTGCCATGGTGTTGAAAATACAACAGAAAACAAAACCTAGTCCCTCCCCATAAGGAACTTACATTCTGATAAAGAAATTACAAGGGTACACATATCTAATGTGTCTGATGATGATGTGTACTATGAGGAAGAAACGAAACAGGGTAAGGAAGCTAGGTTGTAGTGTATGCGGGGTGTACTGTGGTCAAGAAAGGCCTTATGATGATGTGACATTCTCGAAGACACCTGAAAGGAACAAAAGGAACCTCTCACACAGAGGCTTTGGGGCAGGAGCATGCCCAGTGATGCAAAGGATAGCATGGAGACCTGTGTGGAGTAAAGAAGGAACAAGATGGCAGCAGGAGAGGTCTGAGGTGAGACTCTTTTTTTTTATTGTGAAGTTGTGGGGTACAGTTAAGGGTTAGGTATACAATTGCGTTTCATTCAGGTACCCTGTTGATATGGGGTGTTTCCCCGTTCCCAGACAGATATTTGCTACTGTTAATCCCATCTCCCTCCCCCCACCACAGTTTCCCAGTACGGTGAGTCATTTTTGTATAGTATTGCATTGGATGTTTAAGGTCCATTATATGAGTGAGAACATGTGATACTCGGATCTTTGTTTCTGTGAGAGGTCACTCAGTATTACAGACTCTAGTTCCATCCAGGTTGCTGTGAAATTCATGATTTTGTTCTTTTTTATGGCTGCGTAGTATTCCATCGTGTATATGTACCACATTTTTTTAATCCAGTCTTCTTTTGACGGGCAGCATGGCTGTTTCCAGGTTCTTGCTATTGTGAAGAGGTGAGACTCTTATCAATCCTCTGTGATCTTGTAAATATTTATAGAAAGACATAGGAATTCTGCTGCCTTTCAAATTAAATTTGAATTGTGAGTATAATTATTAAATTTTAATGACCAAGCTTAGAGGAAGAAAAGATCTCATACTGGTTGGCTAATGTCTGGGAGTCAAGTGGTGAAGAACTAGAGAGAACATGTAGAGAGAGACAGATAGGTTATAAATAACTAAGTTAACAGCCACTAGCTAAGCGCATACTGGTGTTGGGGTTTGTGCCAACTACCAACATATCCAGAACATATCATACCACCTTCTTACAGGGTTTACACAACTTCCTATCTGGAAAGTACAAACTTCCTCATAACAAATTCCTTTTGGTCTGAAGGAGATAGTGTTTACAGTGGACTGTGTGGTATAATGAGAAGAAATGGAGTTGTAAAATAATTTCGGTTTCAAACTCTAGCTCCTAGACAAGTATATAAAGTGCCCAGTAAGTGACAGTCAGACATACAATAGGTTCTCAACACATTCTAGTATCTTTTTATTACTATTTTTCAAACGAATAAAGCATGCTTTCAGTTCCAGATAGTTTTATTAGCACCAGGTAAATCAAACATCTTCTTCTGAGTGAGCTTCAGAAATCCCAGTCATACTGCTATATTCTCCTGGTCCAGAAGATCACTAAGAACAGCCCACACTCAAAGGGAAGGGAAAATGAACTCCATCACATGATGTGTGA
Source organism: Carlito syrichta (assembly GCF_000164805.1). NCBI lineage: Eukaryota > Metazoa > Chordata > Mammalia > Primates > Tarsiidae > Carlito > Carlito syrichta. The sequence continues at coordinate 358,716 of NW_007258397.1, read as the reverse complement.
AGCAGAATGCCCATATAGAGAGGAAGGAGACAGTGTCAGCCATCTTGGAGAATGCACATGCAGAGAGGGAAAGAAACAGTGGCAGCCATATTGGAGAATGCACATTCAGGGGGAGGAACACAATGGCAGCCATCTTGGAGACTGTGTTCCACAGTACAATACTCAGAAATGACAGTCAGAATTGGTATCCTTTATCATGGATAGCACCTTAAAATAAAACTTTTTTTATCATGATAGGGACCTTAGAATTTACGTGTAATTTCGTTTTCCCAGAGTGCCCTAAAGAGAGTAAAAACTTAATAAGTACTGCCAGCTTATTAATCAAGTCCCCATTCCCCATCCCTAATATTATGGTCCGAGTAATGCTCAGCTGCTCCCCTTGATATCAATAAATCAAAGGGGCAGGGAGCTGGTAGAAAGAAGTTTATTTCTGAGTTCGAGTCCAGGGAGCAGAGCTAGACTCAAGGTCTTTCAAAATGGTTCTGCTCACCCTCTAGACTTCTACAGTTCACTTTTATAGTCTAGAATTGTTGGTACCTAGATATTAGCCACATGACCAGCAAAGCATTGTATAGAACTTGAGTTTCAGCTGCATTTATCAATAGTGACATTTTTCTGTCCAGACTTCCTGGTGACAGGTATCAGAGGTATCTCACAGCTTTTATCAGTAGGGCCCGGCAGAAGCAGCAATCAAGCTTGCCATAGAGTAAAGGGCCTAAGACATCATGCATTACGCAAAAGTTATACAAATCACAAAGTTTACAATTACATTGATACAAAAGTTGTATAATTCACAAGGCTTATGATTACTTTGTTACTATATTATTCAAACTTACAATCACTCAGAAAAAGGGAGTAAAAGGAGATTTGCATCTTTCAGTTGATATGGCATAGACTACAGGGACCCAGTGATCCTCTGAAGCTACTCACTGGGAGTGCATAGGAGATAAGGCGAAGCACACCTTTTATGAGCTCTCATGAACATTGTCCAGGAATGTACAGGAGTGCTTGCACCCTGGCCATACCCTTTTCTAGGAGCTGTAACAATATGGACAGATATTAGAGGGTCTCTGTATCACTGTTTGTTGTGAATCCACAAAGAAGTATTGGATGTGTAAGATCCTTGAATTCCCACACCAAGTTAGAACTTTGTTCACTCATGCTGTAGCACTTATCATGGAGGAAGCAAAAAAGAATAAAAGTGATATTGGCCATAGGTCAATAGCTTTATTCTTCAGAAAGCATATTCAATCATCAATTTATTTGATTATCACAGCTAACTCACATCAGGTAAACAGGAAGAGCAACTTACCAATATATTCAGCAGAAGGATAAACTCCAAAAACCTAAATGATTTCCTGGTAAAGGAGTTAAAACTTGAAAACTTCCAAAACCAAATCCAGCATTCTTGCCACTAAATCATACGATCTTCCAAGCAGATATCTTGGGATAATGCTTGATTTGTTTTCCTTGGCATCAATAATAGTGCCAGCTAACGGTTATTGAACACTTACGTGCCAGGCACATAAAGGCACCGTGAGATTGGGAGTGGCTTTACCCTGTTTTGTGATCAGAGTAAAACTCACACCATTAGACAATGGCAGAGGGATTTTAATCCTGGCAGTCTAGGTTCATGCCTGTACTCAATCATGACAGTTTGTCTAAATATTGTTGCAGTACCTCAAAACGTGTCTAGTATCCTAAACTTACTATGAAGCGGATATTCAAGAATTATTTGAACATTTCTTGACTCTTTTTATATTTTTCACTTATACTATCTCTTTTACTAGGATTTACTAAAAGTTTGGTACTGCATATGGAAAATAGAAATTGGTTTGATTCCTATATGGGTAGAACATTTGTTTTGTTTCACTGCTATATGTGCTCTTGACCCTGAATAGCTGTCTAATAATGTGATCCCCTTTTCTTTCTTCTTTTTTTTTTTGAATTAAGAAAGGTAGATGTATTAAAGGAAACATACTTTGTGAAGGGTGCAACAGGCAGGACAACAGCAAGAGTGTCTGCTGCGTGAGTCCTTTTTCACAAGGAAAAAATTAAAAAGAGAATGGAGGGGTCAACAAGGCTCTATCTCTGCCAGTCTCTTTGTATCACTGAGGCTTAGTTTAGTCATATAAAAATTTGAACTTGGACAAGATGCTCTCGGGGCCTCTTCTAGTTCTAGGGTCTGTGACTGTGCCCCACAGTACCATAAGGCATTTGTCCTGCTGATGGCAGATCACAAAGACACCTAAAATTCTGAGGTATATTCACTCTTATATCAGCCCTCTAATATAGATTACAGATTTGTTTGTGGCCAAAGAAAAATAAACAGAAAAAATAAATCTCTTTTGCATGATGTGCTGAGGAAGTTTTCTCTTCCATAGTTTTGCCTTAGAGGATCTGTGTTATAAAGAGAGAATTGAGTTGACAGTCAAAAGCCCTGGGTCAGGGTCCCCACACTAATGACTATAACCTTGGACGGGTCACTCTCAAGCTTGTGTCTTCATCTGTAAAATAAGAAGCCTGGGATGAGGTGATCTTACAGTCCCATTCAGTTGTAAATTCTACATTTAAACTTGTGCTGATAGCCAGAATTCGAAGATAAGAATATAAATGAGAAAGCACACTATTTCCTTTGTAATTTATATGCCATTTTGTGCTGCAGAGTTGTGAATACATTTGACATAAGGTGAAATGAATGGATATTAGTGTTACTACATAAAAAGTCATATTTCCTAGGAATTGAGAAGGTGAGGAAGAGGATAAATCAAAACATCTTCTAACCTGTCACTTTGAAAGACCCTGACCTTCTTAAAAGAAAAAAAGAAAGAAAGATGTAGCAATATGTACTCTAAGCATGAGCTGTCTCTACCAATTCTTGGTTTAGATCCTGCTTTGATTTTATGCTGCTTCCTTGGTAAATCAGATATTCCTAAGTCCAACAATGTTGTAATTCTACAGAACTTATTTAAAATAAGGTGTCCTGGATAAAGTTTTGCAATTTGTTCATGTGGAGATAAAAAGTCATTTCTTAAATGAGTTCATTTTCGTTATCATTAGGTGCACAGAATGATGTGCAGTGAAATGAACAGGACCAACAGATGCCTCCTGTAATGTCAATGCCAGTTTTCCCTTGAGTTCCCCTTGGATCTTGCTGACATATCTCAATCTTTCTTTCATTCTTCCTTAGGGTCACAAAATCAGTTTTTTGCCAAGATCCTTGACAATCTTGTCCTACTTCTTAACTTTCGGAATTACAGGGACATCACTTTCCTAACCAGGAGTCCTCATGTTCAATAACATCCTTTAATTTTTGTTTCTGACTCACAGCTCCTAAATGTAACTTCCTTAATGCTCACCTGGATATCATAAAATCATAAGCGGTATCTAATGTCTGCCTTTTATAATTACATAATTAAGGTAAATAACATAATAAGTGTCATTAAAATAATTCTGCAATATATACAGTTCTTGATTTTATATTGACATGTTAGTCATTTCCATACCTAAGACGACTGTAAAAATCCCGTTTGAAAAGCAGATAAGTTGACTAAATCACTAGTTGAAATTTTAAAAGTCAGCTACAAGCACTTTATATACAATTTAATCATTACCTTCTTCAAAGTATAAAATAAAAATTGGTGGTTCAATTTTATGACTAAATGTAAAGAAATGAAAAGAGGCATTACTTGGCCATATGAAAAATAAATCTTAATGCCAATTCTGCATTAGTTATAGTTATAATTCGTGATCATTTAAATCTTATATTTTATTTTTTGGTTTATCATTTATCTAGCCTGTATCTTGTCTCCCCAAAGAAAGCATAAGCTCCCTAAAGGTAGAAAACATGTCATAATTGAAAGGGTGAAACACCAAAATGGAATAATTTAATGATATAATCTTAACAAAAGTGCAGCCATTTTGACACTGCCCGGTCTTGTCATGCTTTTTTAGCAAATTACCTAACTTGCCCTCTAATCACTAGTCAAGGGCAGAACCAATTTCTCAGAAGTACCTATTGATAATTGTTTTACAACGCTTTCCCAAGTCTGTTTTGTATTAATTAGTCTTTCTAAACCAAGTATTTGCCTCCCGCCATGAAAAAACCAAGCTAACTAACCTATTGTGATCATCTCTTTCTGACCTTCAAGATGCAGGCAAACCCTATCACCATAGCAAGAGTTATGTGACTATACCCACCCATCTGCCTGTATCTATCACTACAGTGCAAGTACCTGTGCTTAGCAGGCCCCTTCATGATGAGTAAGACAGATCACCACTCAATCACCCTAAAGACCTACCCCCCTCAAAGGAAAGGTTTCAAAAGCATTCAACATCAAGCAGCTGCCGCCATTGCTTTTGTTAAGCTCAGACCCAGCCTCCCTGCTCTTTGAACTCTGGCTGGGCCACGTTTCTCTTAAAGCTCTGACTCCCTCCTCAATCTGGGGGAGGTTATCCCCCTTTTCTTTCTCTCACCAATCTACTTTCAAAATAAACTATATTTTCCAATCTAATTTCTGTGCAATTCTTTGCATTTTACCCATGGCATCGGATCACAAATCCCCCTGTCTGATTTGAACTAACAATAACTTTCAGCATCCTGTCAAATTTAAAGCATTTAGATCAACTTTTTCCTGTTAGGATCTTAGCAAATATCTGTTAATTAGAGGATAAGAACACTGACTTAAATAAGTTATGTATGAAGTAAAGGCCTCATTCATGGCTGGTTTTTTAAATTAATTAAAAATGTAAATTAATTTATATTTTTTCTTATTGGTAGTTTTTATTTTATTTATAAATATTTTTTATTTTAAAGACGTGGGGTGCAATTCAGGATTAGGTATACAAGTGGACATCGTACAGGTGAAGTCTGGGTCTCCCTTTGGTCCTTACTTTGCCTGGTTTGAGATCAAGTACCCTTATTGGTGTTATGTCCCCACCCCCTGCCCACACCAGCAGTATCCCGCTCCTGCCAATCCCTTTCTTATATTATTATGGTAAGTGTTCAGGGTCTGCTTATGAATAAGAACATGTGGTACTCTGTTCTGTGTTTCTGTGATAGATCACTGAGTATAATTGACTCTAAATCCATCCAACTTGCTGTGAAGTCCATATGTTGTCCTTCTTTATGGCTGCATAGTAGTCTATTGTGTGTATGTACCACATTTAAAAAATCTAGTCAAGTTTCGATGGGCAGCAAGATTGGTTCCATATTTTTGCTATTGTGAATAGTGCTGCAATAAACATGCATGTGCAGGTCTCTTTTTTTGCAGAATGAATTGAGTTCTTCTGGTATATTCCCAGTAGGGGGATTGCTGGGTCATATGGAAGGTCAATGTCTAGTCTTTTAGAAATCGCCACATTGTCTTCCAGAGAGTTTGCACGAGTTTGAACACTTGTACAGTGCTGGTGGGAATGCGAACTAATGGCTGGTTTTAATATCACTCAAAGTTTGGAACTTTTACTTCCTAATATCTTATTACTGTTTTTCACCTAGTTCATATTTAAGTTAATATATCACTTTGTCAAAGCATTTACATTAGCAATTCTTAGAAGGAGATCTTGCGTGGGGAAAAATACAAATATATCTTTGAGATCATTGTACCAGAATCGGTAAATAAAAGTGAAAATTGTGTGTTCTTCGTGTTTTTAAAAGATTGTGAAATATTTATTGAACTGTCCTCCCCACTCAAAATTTTAGAACTTATCTCCCTCCACAAATATAGTGTTGTGTGTGTCCTAAATAATGGGATAGGGAGTGGGGGTTAAGTCTACAGTGCAGTTGGACTTTGAGCCCATACAAAAATGGGTCAAAGCAAGGAGTAAAGACAAGTGTAGAAAGCAAGAAACAAGAGGCAAATATTGGAATGAGAGTTTCTGATAAGAGAGGAACCCAATCACAGAAACCGAGAGCCAGAAGGAGTCAAACCAAGAGTGGACCATTATGGTGGTAGCAAATAGAAACGACCAGGATTGTACCCCACATCTTTATAATAAAATTTTTTTTAAATGACCAGGATAAAACAAAGAAATGTTGAGGGGTGCTTCTGAGCCCTCACAGAATTCCAATGAATGACTCAGTTGTCTTTTATTCCCTTGGGAGGTAGTTTCCAGTCATGGAGTCCTTCCTAGATATCAATTTGTGTGTGTGTGTGTGTGTGTGTGTGTGTGTGTGTACAACATCAGAACGTAACAGTGGAGAGTCACTACATTTTCCTCTGTCATCTATTTTGATGTTTTCATAAGCATATTCTTTTAGTGAGATCTGATCTTTCACAGGCACAGAAGTAATAAATTATGAGTCTGTTTAAGTATTGAGGAAAAATGTTAAACTAAATAGGAGGATGATACTTTACAACTGGCAACTCTCTCACAAGAATACCAGCTTCGTCTCATTGTGTTTATTAACCAAGGAGTCTGCTGTATCTTTGTGTAAACAGCTTCTGGTTTTGAGATTTAAAAATAAAATAGAGCATACTTTCAAGTACTCTTGTCCTTTCAAGGGATGGCTTTTGCTCAAAAATCAATCCCAACATCTAAAGTGGACGTGAAGTTCTTTTCACTTCATGAATGCGTTCATCCAAATACCTATCTTCCATGATAACACAAGAACTTTTACAAAGTTTGACACCTAATTTATCAGGACATTTTCCATCATTAGGAAAATGACTTTCTAAAGCTATCTACCCACCAGCAATTAGAGAAACTTAAGATTTATGAATTAAAACTAAAAAACTTGTGAAATATGAATCAAGGATTTGACTTCCAGAGCAAATTTTGGCAGCTAAACTAGGAAATGCTTACTTTTTATTCATTGACTTTAAAAAATACATTGACTTTAATAATACAACTTCTTTTAATTAAAGCTCCTGGCCAAATAACCATCCTGGCAAGGATGGCTAACCAGCATGTTTGAATGACATTGTTTCAAAAGGAAAGGGAGCCAGATGCAATGGCTCACTCCTGTAATGTCAGCAGTTTGGGAGACAGAGGCTAGAGGATTGCCTGAACCCAGGGGTTCGAGAGCAGCCTGGGCAACTTGGCGAGACCTCATCTCTACAATAAATCAAAAAATTGACTGGGCATGGTGGCACACGGCTGTGGTTCCAGCTACCTGGAAGGCTGAGGTAGAATAACTGCTTGAGCCCAGCAAGTCAAGGCTGCGGTGGCTATGAGTGTGTCACTGCACTCCAGCCTGGGCAACAGAGTGAGACTCTGACTCAATTTTTTTTAAAAAGGAAAGGGAAGCTTTTCCAAGAACGTTCTTAGTAGTATCCCATGTTTTAAAAAGAATTCAACTCAATCAGTTGACATTTTCCATATATTTCTTAGTCTTCTGTATTAAGCTTACCAATATAAAATTTAGCTTGTTTTGTTAGGGGGCATGTCTTGGGGTGCTTACCATGTATATACAAACACATGGAAAAACTTATATATATTTATAAAGAATAATTTTGTTGAGACACCTGTTCAAGCATTTGTTGCTATTTTAGATTTGAAAACTTTGCATCATCAATCTGAAACAAAAAACCAAAAAAAGGGGGGAAGTGCAGTATCCTCTTCATCTTCCAAAAGTATTATATCGTGTATGGACAGACTTAATCTAATGAAAATTTAATTAATAGAATTCTAGCTTAAGCAATCTCAAAAGAAGTTGCAGATCCTTGAACAGTCTACATGATGGTCGAGATGAGATGGTTAAAAAGGTGGGCTCTGCATCTCTGGGATTTGAGTGGGATGCAAGAGACACTTGATGGCTTTACACTGGAAGTGACCCTGGCATCTCTGTCAATGAATGTTTTGTTTTCATCTCAGACTCCAGACAGAAAGCTAGTCTTCCTACCAAAGAAGGCAGTGTAAATCTCCCCATGGACCAGAACTCAGGGGAAGGTCACATATGAAACACAAGGGGTTAGAATGCTCTTACAACTCAGAGTATGACAAAGCAGAGTGCCATGTCAAGCAAATGTCTGGAAAGCCAGTTTCTAGTAATAAAATTCCAATGAAAATTATATCGCATCAACTATGGGAAAGAAAAGAAACTTGCTTAGCAATACCATGAAAAGATTCAGTGCTGGGCAGAGGCAAGAACTCATGGAAAGAACCCAAGTTAGCATGGATTATTTGAATTGATCACTGTGATTGACTGGAATGTGGATTTCCCTGCACCCAGAGACTGCGATATTTTCATCTGTGCATCCTTCATGAGACTTACAGATGTCCGGAGGAAATACTCGATATGGTCATGATTTTTTTCCAGTTGGATTATTGTTGCTGATTATCTTTTTCCAGGTGAACGCAATTTTTGTTAAGTTTCAATATATTCTAGGATTTTTTTGTCAACTTGTGCTGTGTAAGAAACAAACAAACACACCAGGTTTCAAATCCAAGCTGCCAGTTGTGTAGGTGTCAATTTCCCAGGTTCACATGATCAGCACTTCAGTAGAGTGAGCCTGCCAACATTTCCACTGTCAACTTTATTATTGGCTCATTACAACTAATCTCCTTATGAATGTAAATGCACCCTATGATATTCATTGATGAAGAAAAAATGATAAGTGTTAATTGTGCTCGTTTGTTTCCCTCCAGGAATCATTAGTAATCATTCTACTGTATTTTGATATACTGGTAATACCTAATAAGGAAAAAAAAGTGGCCTTCACTATATTAAACAGGGACAATCTCTTGTTTAGCATATACTTTTCAGTTCACAGACTATGGTACCCTCCCATAAAAACATGGAAAAATGGTGGCTTAGACAGTCATCCCAGCATTTTGTGAGGCCAAGACGAGTGGATGGCCTGAGCCTGCGGGTTTGAGACCAGTCCGGGCAACTTGGCGAGATCTTGTCTCTACAATAAAAAAAAATTATCTGCATACCTAACCCTGAATTGTACCCCACATCTTTAAAATAAAATAATTAAAAGTAAAAAATAAAATAAAATAAATAAAAAATTAGCCGAGTTCAGTAGTGCGCGCCTGTAGTTCTGGCTACTTAGAAGGCTGAGGTGGAAGGATCGCCAGAGCCCAGCAGGTCGAGGCTGGGGTGGCCAGGAGTGTGCCACTGCACTCCAGCCTGGGCAATAGAGTGAGACTCCGACTCAAAAAAAAAAAAAAAAAAAAGAAAAACATGGAAGAAGTTGATTGTGTACATGTGTGCATGCACACAAAAACACACCCTTTTACATACAACTGAAAATATAATTCTACATCTCCAAGTGTAAATTACACAAAAGAAACATTTTAATGGGGAACAATGAATCAGACATATTCGTTATAATATCTGACATGATGTGGAATCAATCAATGATTGAAGATTTGCTAGGTCCCTAAGAGTTGTGTGAAGTATGATAGTTCATAAATAATGCATGAAAAAAGAACATATGGATATTTGAAAGCAAGTAATCTCAGGACCCAGAAAGTCTACTCTGAAAATTCAGTCTCCACACCTGGAGAATTCTACCCACCATGTGCAATGTGCAAAGAAAGAGAGCATTCCACTAATTGTCTTTTTTGCTCTGGGTTTTCCAAAGAGGCTATTAATTGAAGTAAACTTAAGTTGTGATATCAAACTCTTTTCTAAGGAAAGTTTCTCTTTTCTTGGGTGAATGCCAGTGGGTTTATTATGTGGGTTTTTTTTATTACTATAGTCTATTGCCGCTGCTACCTGCTTTGGCTTTGAAATTTCATGAAAGAACTGACACAAAAAGTTATTAGAAGTTTTCTTTAGAAGTTAAAAAATTTGTCATACAAATGAAGAAATAGGCAAGAGCCTAAATTCAATATTAATCAAAGATACTAACCCTTTTAGAAGCTGATTTGTATGTGACTATCATGAATCCATTAATCAAGAATGTTAAAGAAAAATGCACCAAGAGATGATCTGGATTTATATTTCAAAGATTAACAATACATTTATTTTTAGAGCAGTGAGACCATCTGTAACCTTTGAAACTGTTAGAAACCAAACCGAGGGCGCTCTGGAGTTTCTATAAAAGAGGACCTCAGGCAGCAATCTGTTGGAATGGAGTGCTAGAAATTCTTTTGATGATACGTGTCATAGCAATCACATTCCTTTTCCTTGCATTGCATACTTATTTGGTATAGGCTGGAATAGTCCGAGATTGATAGAGATCACATAAAACTTAAAGCTCCCCTCCTGTTGATGTCTCCATGAAGTATCCTGGTTCATTTTCTACAAGCTGAGGTATAAGCGATTGGTACATCTCACTCGACAGCTGAGTCTCTCACACTCTGGTCCTTACATTACTGTAGAGGCCACATCAGCCAAATGAGAGACAGGGTAGTGTAAGAGTCAAAGAATGGGCTCTAATGGTGGGCAATTTGGTCTAAATCATAATCGCCGAGCATAACTGTCTTCGTGGTCTTGGGCAAGTTAAGCAACCATCTTGTCACTCAATTTTGTCATGTATGAAATGGAGATATTGATAGCATTTTTTTTTCTCATTGGATGGCTGTGAGAATTAAATGAATAGCCAGTAAGTAATAAGCACCATATAAATGTTCCCTAGTATTTTCATACATGATGGAAGAAGTCCAGGGCTGAGACCTCATCTTTCCAACAGAATAAAATCCATGGGGTTTAGTATGGTGCAATGTGAGAAGCATTTGTCTTGATACAATGGTTATTCATATTAATCATTCCAAAGAGAGTGGCAACACATAGCCCTAAGGAACTCCTCATGAAACAGGGCTAACATCTAACGCTTACTATATATGGTGAGAAGACAAGATAGGGTACATCCCGTCCAATTTTGTAAACCGAATACACAATGGAAAATCCACATAAGGTTGGGTATACGAGAGCAATGGAGTTAATGCTCTCCACCCAATTTACGTTTGTGCCCTGTACACTCATACTGTTTCCTTCCAAAGCTTCAAAGAAGTGGACCTGGGTGTGAGTGAGTCGCTCCCCTGTATGTCTCTCTTTCTCCTTCCCAACCTTTACTCACCCCTCACCTTTGATGCTGAAGCCATCAGATTATATTAACCATGATTCCTGAGTGACAGTTTCCCTCATATCCAGACAATTTTGCTCTGCCTCACCATCACTTTCTTTGATGTTACTGTTGTCTTATTCTCAGTTGCAGGACCAGCTACACAATCTGTGGGACTTACTGCAAAATGAAAATGCGTATCCCTGTTAGAAAATTATTAAGAATTTTAAGACAACAGCAGAGCATGAAATCAAACCCAGGTCCTTCTGAGCATGGGACCCTGAGTGACTTCATGCACGGCCATGAAGTAGGCTCTGCTTGGTTGGAAACCATTATTCACCTTTCCTGATATTCATGGATAAGGGAGCTTCTGACCCCTCTCTGAGGGAATGAATGCTTCCTGCCTCTCTCTCCACCCTTGCACTTTCCTGTCCCTGGAAGGGAAGAGCAGCTATACTGATTAGTATGAGTCTATACCCACAGGACTACATTTCATCAATGGCTGGGATTAATGTGCCAAGGCGACTGTTCCAGACACTTCCCTGTTATTTCTTATGGCAGGGCTCAGGGAGACACTGCACATCCTGCTTTCATGCAGTGAACTAGGTCTCTGCTCATTGTCCCAACATTTCAGGCTAATAATTTACATCCAGTGTCCTCCATTCAATGGGGAGGCTTTATAATACCCCATGCTTGTCCTCAGGTTCAAGTACTACTTGCCTACAACGGCTTACCCAATAATTCTGTACACTGATGGCTACTTGTCTAGTCCATGACTAAGTTGACATTTTGAGCTCCATGTGACTGCTGCCTCTTGGCAGCTATTTCTATTACATATTAGAATACTCAAATCTGTAATTCTCAGTGATGAAGCACTGTCCTGAAACATGACCAAATGGTTCTCCAGTTTGTTTGTTTTTTTCCTCCTGACTAATATTATTTTCCTTTAAGACTTGAATTTGAAAAACAACAAAACAAAAAACTCCCACAATTAAGTTATAGCTTTAGACCTTCCTATCTCTGACTTGCAGGGAAAACAATTTTGGCAGAGGTGACCATGAATTGACCCTCTTTGTTTCTGACCACCTCAGGGAAAGAAAAACATGACTGATAATAAGAGGTGGCTGCTTCAGGGCCGGCCCAGCTGACAGCCTCAGTCACACAATGACTTCAGTCTCAGGGCCTTTATGACAAGTAATATTCTCTGAGTAAGCAGGGAGGACAACACCAGCAGTTTATGTTTTTATAAATAAAGAAATATCCTATGTTATCATTCTCTAAAACCCCAGTGTATTTCTTCTGTCTCCACTGAGGGACTGTCAAGAACCCATCCTATGACACGTGTTATATTTTCTCTCAGCATATTGTTGTGGTGGCTTCATTATATCATCATCTTCTTTATGTGAATGCAGGCGAGTGTCTTCTTTCTGGTATTAAAATCTATAATAAGGCTGGGTGCAGTGGCTCACACCTATAATCCCAGCACTTTGGGAGGTGGAGGTGAGAGGATTTCCTGAGCCCACAGGTTTGAGACTAACCTGGGCAACTTGGCGAGACCTCATCTCTACAATAAATCAAAAAATTATCCAGGCACAGTGGCGCATCCCTGTAATTCCAGTTACTTGGAAGGCTGAGTCTTGGAAGGATTGCCTTAACCCAGCAGGTCGAGGCTGTGGTGCCCAGGAGCATGCCAGGGCACTCCAGCCTGAGTGACAGAGTGAGACTTGACTTAAAAACAAACAAACAAAAAACCCAATAACAATTGTGTTCCTTATAAACATGGGGCCTGTCTTTATATTGAGAACAATGATAATCTCTTTCCATTGGCCATAAGAAGGCAACCCTCCAAAATCCATGCCTCACCTCTTGTGAATGGAAGATTCCCATATTGCATAAGCAAATTTAATTCTGATGTTATCTTACTTTTTCTTCTTATTTTTTCCCTCTTCTCATAATGAACTTCTTTTAGATTTTATGCCATTTGGTATTTTTCATAAGCTCATGTCTATAATCCCTGCACTTTGGGAGGCCGAGATTAGAGAATTGCCTGAGCACACGGGTTGAAGACCAGCCTGGGCAACTTGATAAGACCTCATCTCTACAACAAATCAAAAAATTAGCTGGGCATGGTGGTGCATGCCTGTGGTTCCAGCTACTTGGAAGACTGAGGCGGAAGGATCACCTGAGCCCAGCAGGTTGAGGCTGCAGTGGCTGTGAGTGTACCACTATACTCCAGCCTGGGTGACAGTGAGACTCCAACTCAAAAAAATAAAAATAAATGCTTACTAGGACAGGGAAAGGCACATATAAATAAATAGAAAATAAATTATGAAGTACAAGCTCATTTGATCATTATATATAGTATAGTCAAAACATCATTAAAAATCATGTTGGTATGGTAGAAGGCACTGGAAATTCCAGTTTTTAATCTCAAGCTCCATCACTTGTCATTTCTGTGTGGTCTCATAAATGTCTCATAAATACAGATTTCTGCTCTGAAAAAAATGTAGGAACTTGACCTGATGTTCAGAGGCAATTTGTGAGGACTAATTTGTTCATGTGCAGTATAAATTTTAAAACTTGGTTTCATGGAAAAGAAATTAGTAATGTTAACTACAACTTTGGGAGCCAGGCAGGTTGGTGCTTCATGCAAAACCACAAGATGAATATTCAATCTGCCCCAGGAAGAGTCCCCCAACTATAACACACATATATCATTTACCTCCAGCAAAAGTCATGTTGGAATTACTAGTGACACCAATGCTGGGGCTTTTCTGACTTAATTAAAAATTTACAATGGCTGTCACTAAAGCATTTCATTTCAATTTCTAGCTTTACTTCAAAGGTATTATTTTACAACATAACAAAGCGCCCCTGATTCTAGCCACTTTACTTAAATATACAGAACATGTTTGCCGACATTTTGTCTGAAACCACTCCTTTTCGATAAGCTGTCTACAAAAGGCCATCTCCATTCTAAGTGAAACTAAGTCATTATCATTGATGCTCAAGCTTTTCTTTCATCTTATGGGCTCCAGGGCATTTAAGATAATGATTCTGCTGCCCTTCCTCCAGAAGAGTAGTCATCCACTCTGTTTCACTTAACATTTAAATTTTTGACTGCATAAACTGTTGAATCTGTTCAACTTCTTGTGCTTAGCTAAGCAAGGGTGACATGGGTCTCTTTAAAACACAATATGCAGGTCATTGCAGTGGCTCAGGCCTGTAATCCCAGCACTTAGGAGGCTGAGGCAGAAGGATTGCTTGAGACCAGGCGTTCGAGATCAGCCTACGATGTAGCATGACCTTGTCTCTAAAATAAGACCCCTACCTATCACCATGCACAAAAACAATTCTAAATGGATCAAAGATCTAAATGTAAAACCTAAATCTATAAGAACCTTAGGAAACGCAGGAGACACTCTTATGGAAATTGGAACTGGCAACCAATTCTTGATCAAAACTGCAAGTGCCCATGCCATAAGAGGTAAGGTAGACAAGTAGGATCTCATTAAACTGACAAGCTTTTGCAAAGTCAAAAAAGCCATCGAGAGAGTAGGGAGACAGTCCACTGGGAAAAAATATTTTCCAACTCTATATTTGACAAAGGCATAACATCTGGAATCTGCAAGGAACTCAAACGTGCCTAAAGGAAAAAAAAGCCCCATTACAAAGTGGGCAAAAGATATGAATAGACACTTCTCAAAAGAAGACATACAAGCAGCCATCAGATACATGAAAAAATGCTCAGTGTCACTAGTCATTAAATATATGCTAATTAAAACCACATTGAGATACCACCTAACTTCAGTCAGAATGGCCATCATCAATAACTCAAAAAACAACAGATGCTGGAGAGGATGCGTGCAGCAAAAAGAGAACACTTCTACATTGTTGGTGAGAGTGTAAACTAGTACAGTTTTTGTGGAAAAAAGTTTGGCGATTACTAAAAGTTCTAAAAATCAACCCTCCATACAACCCCGCAATACCCCTTCTGGGAATATACCTGGAAGAACTCAAATCGCTCTATGAAAAAGATACCAGCACACACATATTTATTGCCACATTGTTCACAATAGCCAAAACATGGAACCAACTGTACTGCCCATTGAAAGAGGACTGGATAAAAAATTGTGGTACATATCCACGATGGAATATTATGCAGCCATACAGAAGGACAAACATAGACTTTGCAGCAACTTGGATGGATTTAGAGTCTATCATACTCAGTGATCTATCACAGAAACAAAGAACAGAGTATCATATGTTCTCGCTCAGAAGCGGACCTTGAGCAATTACCATAATACTATAAGAAAGGGATTGGCAGTACTGGGAAACTGCTGGGAGGTGGGGGGAACAAGATAGGCAGTAATGCGAAACTGCCAGGTGGGGAGGGGGTGGGATTAGCAGTAGTGGGAAACTGCCGGGAGTGGGGGCACACTTCATCAACAAGGATTCCTGCACAATGAACATTTGTACATCTAACCCTGAATTGCACCCCACATCTTTAAAATAAAAAAATTAAAAAAGAAAGAAATAGCCATCATCTACTTATATTAATTCATTGTGTACTAACTAAGCTCCGACAAAGTGAATTAAGAACCATGCTATGGACTGAATGATTGTGTCACCCTGGCAAAATTCAAATGCTTGAGCCCTAATCCCCAAAGTGATCATATTTGAAGATGGAGGCTTTGAGGCACTGAGCTTTAGAAGGGTGGCGCCCTCATGATGTGATTAATCCCCTTATAAACAGAGGAAGAAACACCAAATCAATCTTTCCCTCCTTCCCTCTGCCCCTTCTCTTTCAAGAAAAGGCCATGTTAGTACATAGCAGGATTGAAGCCATATGCAAATTAGGAAGCAGGCCCTTACCAGACATCAGGTTTGAAAACACCTTGACCTTGGACTTTACTGCCTCTAGAACCATGAGAAAAAAATATTTGTTGTTTAAACCACCTAGTCTATGGCATTTTGTTATAGCACCCCGAGCAGACTAATACAGACCAGACTTGCTCATTTATCAAAATCATCAAAAGTTTATGTGAGGATTAGGGAATCCTGGAATGGTCAGATGGCAATCCTGTTTTACATGCATATGCATAAACTCTGCTAGTTGAGGACAGCTTAATCTGGATCATTTGGTTGGCTGGGGCAACATGGCATAAATGGTGGCTTTTAACTTATGGGCTTTTACGATATTTAGGAAACTGGAAGGATCAATTGTGTATATGCTGTCTTCATTTTTCATAATGTCTTCAGCACTCTATGGGTTAATGCAATGTCTTGTCTTCAGTTTTACAAGAACTGAAACAAACTTTCATGAATTGTATCCTACTAATTATTTTTTAAATTAAAGCAATGACTCACTACAACTTTTTTTTTAGTGATATTCTCATCAAGTTTCCTATAATATACTCTGATGTGATGCTTAGCTTGTATTAAGTATGCATGTTTGATTTAGTCTCTGTATACAATCTCATTTAATGTATGTTTCAATGAGTTTAGAGTAAAGATGCAAGTATTGGGAAGCAAAATACTGCCTTTAGAGTAATCATCATAGCTATGCGACTTTGGACAAGATTCTTTCTTCTTAGCTTCATTGTTCCGACCCATAAAATGTAAATAATCATTCTTAAATTCCAAAGCTGTGGTAAGTAGCACAGCATTTGACATATCATATGAACTCAATAGTAAGTCACTATTATTAGACATCTCAATGTAATAAGAAACAATATAATAAAGAAAAATAATGCTCTTAAATGATAAAATGATTATTTATTATAAGTCCTACATGCCATTTAAATTATATGTTTATATCATTGTCCCAGAACTTTATTGTTTTGCCTTCTACATTTAGATCTACAATTCATATAGGATGGTATGGTGTGAGGTAAAGGGTCAAGAGTCAAATGTTTTTCAAATGGACTCAAGCTTTGGTCATGTAATTGACCTCCTATCATTTATTTAAACCTCTATTCTTTCTCCACTTATGTACATTATTATGTATTTTTATAAATGTTTATATATGTGTTGGTCTGTTTCTTGGCTTTTTATTCTGTTCTATATATCTGTTTTTCCACAGACAGTCTCACTCTGTCTTAATTATTATAGCTTTATAATAATTCTTGATATCTAGGAGTGTAAACTTCCAACTTTGTCTTCCTTATTTAAGAAAATTATATTTGGAGCATTTCTGGCCTTATGGTGTTTTCACATGAATTTTAAAACCAACTTGTAAACTTCCACAAAGATGTCTGCTAGAATTTTGGTTTAGATTCTATTGAATCTACATGTAAATTTCAGGAGAATTGACATTATAAGACTGCTGAATATTGTAAACCATGTGGTATAGCTCTCTATTTATTTAGGTTTCCTACAATTTTTTCTAACAATGTCATATAATTATTTATGCAAAGGTTTCATACTTTCATTATTATATTTATTTATAGGCGTTATTTGATGCTCTTATAAATAATATTGTATTTAAAATGTTTAATATTTACATGTTGCTTATACTTATTTTTGTATATTGGCTTAGTTTCCTTTGATCTTATTAAATTCATTTGTTAAAACTAATAGTTTATTTTAATATTTTTTGCATTTTCTATAAATATACTGTTTGTAAATAATGGCAAGTATATTTGTGAGTACATATGTTGTTTGTAAATAATGGCAAGAATATTTCTTCTTTTTTTAGCTCTTAATCCTTTTTCTCTATCTCTATTTCAATGTTAAAAAGAAGTGGTCATAGCAGTCAACTTCATCTCATTCTTGTACTAACTTTCTATGTGTTTCTATTTTAAATGCGATATTTGCTGTAAGTTTTTTGTAGCTACTCTTTATTAGGTTAAAGATATTCTATTCTATTTATAATTTGTTAAGAGTTTTAAAAACATGAATAGATATTAAATTTTGTCAAATGCTTTCTCTGCATCTGTGAAGATAATCATATGATATTCTGTTAATGTGTTGAATTATACTGATTGATTGCCTAATATAAAACTCAACCTTTCATTCTTAGAATAAATCCAACTGGGTAATGATGTAGTATCATTTTTATTTATTGCTAGATTCACTTTGCCAGCATTTTGTTTTAGGGTTTTTACATTTTTACTGACAAGTGAGTATAACTTACAACTTGCTTTCTTGTATATTCTTTGTTGGGTTTGGAGGTCAGGGTCCTTCTAAATTCAAAATATGAGCTGAGAAGTATTTTCTTTTCAAGATCAGATGAGTATTTTCTTATGATCTGAAAAATTCATGAAGGTTGGTGATATTTTTTCTTAAATGCTTGCAAAAATTTGTTCTGGGGCTTTCTTTGTGAATGCACTTATTTTTAGGATTAGGTTTTAGTATTCAGAATTGAGCATTTTCTATTTTTTTAATTTTTGACACATTTATTATCAATTGAGAGCGCTATAAACACAGATGCACAGTGTTTGAGAGAAAAATGAGAGGCAATCTTTCTAGAACTTGCATAGGAATACATATATATTTGTATATATATTTATTCACAAATGTATCAATTTAGTCAATCAAAATTTGAAGACCCACTGTACATGCAGGATTTGAAGTATCATTTGTGATTTTGATCAAAGATGTGAACTGTACCAAGGTAATAGTGGTATAGTGGTTAGCAGAGCTACTTTCCAAGGATGTGAAGTGTTAAAGTAATAGTTTGTGTAATTTAATTTGGTGATAGGAACTGGAAAAGGCAGAAATTAGAGGCAGAAGGACCAGTGGGAGTCTGTTGCCATAACTCAGATATAAAGTCCCAGGGACTTGACTTTGTATAAAAATTGTAGAAATGGTTAGGCAGAGAGAAGGTTGGTGAAGGAAAAAGCAATATGATTTGTTGGCTGATTGAAAGTCAAGGATGAGGAAGAAAAAGTGACTCAAACCTGGCCAGAAGTTTTGGGTCTGGAGGATAAGAAACCAAGAAGGCAAAAGGAGTCTCCCAAAAGTGATTGAAAGCTCTTTAATAGGGACATATATTTCTCAATTCTCATAAAGTTGTTTCTCAAACCTTACTCTCTGCACTTTCTTGCTGTCTATTTACTTCAAGGTCTCAGTACCAGACCTGGAAATTTCAGTCTTAGAACCAGGGTCACTGTAACATCCAGCAGGGAAACTGTGCGTTTTAATCAAAAGCAGGTGGGCATGACTGTGTTAGAAGGCAATTACCCTTTTAACTGTCATCTACTCTACTCTGACGGTGTTTAATTCTGAGCTTCACAGGGAGAAATCATTAATAGCTTATCTCCCTCACATGTCTGTGCAAAGGAAGAAAAACTGATAACAATTTAAAATTGTGGTGGGCTAATTATAGCAACCATCTTTGGAATAGATAATTAAAATTCACATAACAGAATCAAAATATAATTGCAACTGGAGGTGAAAATGTTGAAAAGAAATCTATTCATCTACAATATAGTATTATTACGAGAAAAAATAATAAAGGGTAACTGATTTAGGGTACATTCAATATCCAAATTCGTTAACTTGAGGCATAAATATTGACCAGTGACAAACTCCTGCCAATATTTTGTATTCTTCAGTGTGTGGTATATTTTGATATCAGCTGTTGAAAAAGTAATTCAACACTGAATTATATATCATGTCTTTTTTTAAGGTGTGATACAAATATATAAGGAGAAAAGCTGCAAAGATTTAGTCTATAGTTAATTCATCACTTGTGCAGTAATAAATATTTTCTAACCTACCATACACTATGGTGTTCATTTCACTTGGTAGGAAGATTTGGAAAACTAGTTTAAGTAAATATAATAAAATACTATGTTTATCCAGTGTTGACTAATATGCCTTCCATGGTCACTTCATTTTGTGCTCATATATCTGATTTTTCAGTGAAAGAAGCAGAGACCGGGCAAGCTTCCACAACTTGCCTGTGGTCCTAGTATTGGAATGTAGCTGAGGAAAGACGTAAGCTTAAGTCTTCTCAACTTTAGAACCTGCATTCTTGCTGTTGCTACTTGCATGCCATCCTTTGTATGACCAGTTTTAAATTTAATATTTATTTTTCTCATCTTTGTAATAAAGCTATAAGCTTCTTGAGGACAGGGCCACCATGTCTTATTCCTCTATGTAAAGCAGAGGTGTTGGCATTGGGTATGAGAACGTTATGGCCCAATCTCCAGATCTTCTGTGAGTTCAGAAATGTCTGACAGACTTAGTGAAATAAGAGAGTAGGTCATGATTCACTGGAGCTGTGATTGGCCAAGAAAACCCTTGGGAAGGTTCTCATTCTATGGGAAAGGAGAATAAAGGTTTGCAAGTTTGGCCTGAGGACATGATTGTGCAGAAACTATTTTGAGTATGTCCAGGCTGTGTTACTGAGATTGTTCCTAACTTAGCACTCAGGGCCACCTACTGCTTTCCAGAAAGCTCTGAATGAAGACAGTTGTACACAAAGTTAGGAGCTGTATTTGAGTTCCTGAGAGACGTGAAAATATAGGGCAAATATGATGATGATAACAACAATAGTAGCTATTATTAGTAATAGTTAGTTTTCCTATCTTGTAAAATGGGACTAATACTATCTTATAGTTTGATCATAATTAAACATATATAAATGTATAGCATATAACTTGGTATATATTAAGTATTAATTACTAGAGGGGTAACCCCTTCGGGTCCGCTTCCTCTGTGGGAGCTTTTCTGTCCTCTCAATAAATCCTGATTTCTCACTAAAAAAAAAAAAAAAGAAAGAAAATTATTAGCAATAATCATTTATTAAGTATATTTAACTTGCTAAATATTTTACATATGTGCTGGGGGTATATGCTATGGATCCTTCCCCCACCCCAAATTTATATGTTGAAATCCTAACCACCAATGCGATGATATTAGGGAATGAGGTCTTTGGGAGGTAATTAGGTCATGAAAGTGGAGCCCTTATGAAAAGCATTTGTGCCTTTATAAGAAGAGACACAAGAGCTTTCTTTCTCTCCTCTCACTCTTTCTCTCTCTCTCTCTCTCTCCTCTCCTCTCTGATATCCTTATATGGGAGGTTAATATGAGAAGGTGGCCTTTTGCAAATGAGAAAACAGGCCCTCTTCCTCTCTCTCTCTCTCCCTCTCTCCCCTCTCCCTCTCACACACTTACATCTGAGACAAAGAACAAGCCACTCAACTTCTCAGATTTGATGCCAACAATAACTCTCTCCCTCTCTCCCCCTTCCCTCTCTCCCACTCCTCCTCCCTCTTTGTCCCTCTCTGACATTTTTCCATTCAGAGATCGCTATGAGAAGGCGGCCCTCTCTCCTCCTTTCCCCCTTCCCCCTCCCCCTCTTCCCTTCACTCTCTATCTTTCCCTCTCCTTCCCTCTCCCTCTCCTCTCTGACATTCTTACATTCGAGGGTACTATGAGAAGGTGGCCATGTGCAAACAAGGAAGCAGGCCCTCACCAGACACTGGGCTTCCGGACTCCTTGGTCCTTGACTTTTCTACCTCCTGAACTGTGAGAAATAAATATCTGTAGTTTATACCAACAAGGGTATGGTATTTTGTTATAGTAGCCTGAACTGACCGAGCCCATGTATTACCTCACTTAATCCTCAGAATCTCCCTGCAGAATGCATGTTTGTCTTTTGTTTTATTGTTGATGAAACTGAGGCTCAGGATGGTTAAATCAATGTCTTAAAATCCCACAGCCACCACTTGGTAGATGATTCTGTGACTCTTGGCTATCTTCACTGTACTTTTTTTAGTGCTGTCCTAAGAATCTGTCGTGCAGAACATGTGGGAGAGAGGAGGATTTTCTCCTCCCCAGAGAGTGGGATAAAGGAGGAACTACTTCCTGTGGATGGCAGTGGGTGTTGTAGCTTCACCCTGATGCTTAATGAGTTTTTGACCCGCCTTGGGGACAGCGAGGTTGCCAACATGCGGTGACGTGGGGACAATAATCTGCCCTTGGTAAATGGAAGATGACATTGGGAAGTGCATGGGAGATGGCCCCTGGAGCTCTCCTGCATCCTGAGGGATTTGAAAGGGGACAAGACTCCTACAATTTTGCAGATGGGGTTGTTCCCTAGAGAATATTGTTATCATGCACTGTCATACACTTGCTTTTATAGCTCTGAACCTAATCCAGAGTCTCAAGGCACTCAGGAAAGAGTCTGTTATGGAGCAAGTGAATGGCACTAGGGAGAAGATCTCGCTTACATGGTACAATCTGAAGGCTTATCAGTCAGGTTCAGAACCAAAATAAAACCACTGGAAATATTGTATGCAGAGAGAGATTCAATATAGGGAACTAAGGGTTTGCAAAATTGTTGGAAGGGCTGAAGGCATATGTTACAGATTGGCTTCTAGTTCTGATTCCCAAAACAAAACAAAACTGACCTACCATGAGAAATATCAGGGGCTGCTACCTCTGAGGCCAGCCCTGGGGCCATGCAGAATCAAGATACTGATGCAATTGTTTCTGCCCCCCAGATTCAAGTGCCTCTCACACCTGGAAGCACGGGCATCATAGCTGTGATGCAGGGCTTAGGAAGCCGGGTCAGCAAGGGTTGCTGCTGCTACTGTCTCCAAAATTGCTTCACGACATGCAAAAAGCTAGAGAATGGACACCTCGGATTCCCACAACCATGTCGGCCGGCAGAAACACACAGGCCTCAAGACAGCCTCCAGCTCACTTCTGTCTTTCAACCTCTCCAAGTGCATTCAGTCTGAATCTCAGGAGGGTCTGGGAAATGTAGCTTTAATTTTCCAGGATCTCCAAAGAGGAGAGCGAATAGAGGTTGTGTAAACACACTTACATCTGAGACAAAGAACAAGCCACTCAACTTCTCAGATTTGATTAATTCATCTAAAAAATGAGCATAACAGGCAGGGCTCAGTGGTTCAGCCTGTAATGCCAGCACTGTGGGACGCCAAGGAGTGAATTGCCTGAGCCCACAGGTTTGAGACCAGCCTGGGCAACTTGGTGAGATCTTGTCTCTACAATAAATAAAAAATTAGCTGGGTGTGGCAGCGCATGCCAGTAGTTCTGGCTACTTGGAAGGCTAAGGTAGAAGGATCGCTGGAGCCCAGCAGGTCCATGCTGGAGTGGTCGTGAGCATACCACTGCACTCCAGGCTGGGCAATAGAGTGAGACTCTAACTCACCTGTCACCAAAAGTTATTGTTGGCATAAAACAGGATAGAAAAAGATACATACGTTACAAAATGCCATAGCAAATTTGGTAGTGCTTATTCAACTGTGATCTGTGAACCATTAATTCAATAAATACTCATGGTTCTAGGTACATGGGAGGGGTCAGTAAACAAAATAGACAAAATCTTTGCCCTGAGGAGCTTAACTTCTAGTGGGGAGAGAAGGATAAGAAAGCTAAATAGCATTGATTAGAAAATTATATGGTATTTTAGAAAAACAGTGGTTATAGGGGTAGGGAGAAAGAGGATATAGGGGGAGGGCTGGGATTGGGGAGGCAGGCTGTGAGTTAAATAGGGTGGCGGGCCTCACTGGGGAGGCAAGATCTAAGCAAAGGCTCGGAGACGTGTAAGAGTGAGCCAAGGGAATGCTGGGAGGGCAGAGGGAAGAATTCTTGCAACATCCCCAAGGAGGCAGCATGCCTGGCATGTTAAAAAAAAAAGCATCAAGGAAGTCATTGCAGCTGGAGAGGAGAGTAAAATGGAGAAAGTCCTAGAAGATGGGGTCAGAAGTGTTTTGTAGACTACTGCAACGCCTTGAGTTCTCACCCTGAGTGAGATGGGAAGCATTGGAGGGAACAGGATCCCATCTGTGTTTTAAAGGACCACTCTGGTTGCTGAGTTTGGAGTAGACAGGCACACACCCTCACCACTTTGATGTACAAGAACATAGTCATCAATGCCTAATTTGTTCAACAAATATAATACTTGTCAAGAACGTATTCGTGCCAGACACAGTGCTCTATGCTGGGGTACGTGGTCAGCAAGATCAATGCCAAGCTCCTCCAGTGAGTAAGGTTTCATTTGTGACAGTAATGTGGGTTCCTGAGGGACAGAAGACCTGAGGGCCATAATAGAGCTTGAGAACCGGCAGAGAGCATGGGAGAAGGATGGAGACCGAATCAGTAGAGCGCTACAGCAGTAAGTCAGTAACAGTCTCAGAGCTTTTGGAATTTTCTGGAAAAGGGTATCATATATATAAGTTAGTGCATACTAACTAAGTGACATATTTTGAAAAGTGTCAAATTTGAATAACAACTTCACTTAACAAATCTCTAATATTTAATGGAGTGAGCTAGAAAACTTAGGGACTTCTCATAGGATTGTCATAGCAATTATGACACAGGATTAGCTGAAGAATAGAAATGAAATATTATATTTTTTATCCCATCAGGTGGTACACAAGCACTCCGATGGCATTACCCATCTGCTATTATCATCACTCAGGTTTACTCTGCAATTATCTAATTGCATGATTTCTACTCTTTCAGTAATCTTATCTTACAAGATTTTATCATGCACATTTACCCTGCCTAAGCCATTGAGATAATTATTATGTCTCAATATACGACTTGTGTAACAGCCAAATCATCATCATCCCTTCCCCCTCCACTTTCAAAGTTGCTTCACCGATGTGTCTTTTTATTCTCTTTTCTACAGAAATATTTATTTTTAATCACAAGAATAAAGGGCCTCATTAACTCTTTTCGTGTTTCAGTTCTTAGCACCAAATCACATGCTTCTCACAGAAAACTTGTTTTAGAACATCTAGGTAACAGTAGCTTTTTAGGTCTAAAGTACATAAAAGATGATCATAAGACATTGCATGTCACATGACTGGAGTCATGGGTGCTGGGGGTTTGATTTTCTTTCGCCCTGTGTCTCTAATGTGAGCTCCACTGACTGGGTTAGCTGAGGTCAGGCTGAAACTTTATTGTGAGGGGAGGTATAAGAACTAATGGTTGTTCACCTCTGGGCTTAAATAAAACAGTACTTGGAGTATTGCAACATTGTTCTATTGATGTCTAGGCTCCGTTTACACAACCCAATCCTTCTACAGGACTACGATGGGCAAGGCCTAGGGTGGGCCAAGACTATGGTGAGGTAAGCGGTGCTTCTGGGGCAGAATTTAAGGTGGCACCCACTCTCGGATTCCTGCAAGTGGGTGTCATTACTGAAGGCTCTGGCCGACTCTGCACTTAAATATTGTGCCCTGGGCAACTTGCTTGCTTCATCCTCATCTTGGCTTTTGATTGTCGACTACTCATGTTGTGCTAAGGATATAAAACCTTCAGATTTTTGTTTATGCTCCTTAGTCTAGAGAAGTTCTGTGCTCCAATGTGACCAGTAAGTATGTGTGTGTCTATTTCCCTCTCTTCTCATGAATGTCTTCCTGAATCTCATGTCCCCATGTGTGTTCCCACAGCACTCTTCACAGGCACCCGGTTGTTTGATGCTCATCTCCTTCCAAACTCCAAAGTCTCTGAGGGGGGTTTCAGATTCTCGTTTGTCTTCCGAACACCTAGCCTCAGGGCCCTGCACATAGTAGACCCTCAATAAATGTCTAGTGGCTAAGTAAAAAAAGTACCACCATCAAAAAACACTGTGTGTAAAAGCAGTCATTCTGAACTCAGCCACATTTAAGAAAGCCAGTCTCCCAGATGCAAACGAATCCTAATTGGCTTCCACATAGGGATGATTTGCCATTCCTCTCTGTTGACTGTGTAAGTGAAATAAAGTAAAAAAAAAAAAAGATTTCTAGAAAAGAGACTCCTAAGATGTCAGGCACATTATTATCTAGGGCTTAACCAGCTGCCAGCTAATTACCTTAGCCACAGGTTCTAAAGTAAACACAGATGCAGCAGGAGTAATTACCACCAGAAAGCATGAGACTGGAAGGAAGCCTGGGGTGGCTTGTGGTGAGGGGGTGAAAGCAGGCTGGGGAGAGCCCAGAGACTGGGTGGGCAGTGAGGGGCCCAGGAATCTTGATGGCAGGATGGCTGGGGGCACAATCTAAAGAAGAGGAATTGTTTGATGGAAAAATTGATGACCCCCCCCATATTTGAGGGGCTGCTGTGGAAAAGGAGACAGAGTTGGTTAATAACAAGAAAAGCAAAACATTTGCTGAACATCAATATATTACCTGTATAATTGTCTATTTCAAGTCAGGCACCCTGACTTGATGGTATAATGGTATAAATGAGGAGAGAGAGGGAGTTCTTTTACTTGTCCAAGGATACACAGGGAGAAAGTAGAAGGATGAGATTCAAGTGATTAGTGTCAGAGCCCATGCTCTGTGTTACTCACCCTGGACATCTTCAGCCCGGGAAAGCAGAGCTCCCAGGTCACACTTGCATAGGAGGCCCTCCTGACATCTCCCAAGGCACTGTCTACATATTAAGCAGGCCTCTGAGACAGGCAGAAAAAGGACTGACATCCTTTATAAGAAGTAGCTTGCTGAGAATCTCACAGCCAGGTTCCTCTGAGTCAGGACTTTGGCAAGTGATTTCCTGAGCTCCACAGGGTCACTTCCCAGAGGGACTTCCACAGGATATTGAAGAGGCTGTTTCTTTACCCAGAAACAATCTGGATTTGATGACCAGCAAATGCCACCAAGACTCTGGAACCCTCATGTTGCTTCTACAGAAATCCCCCTTTATAACACCCGTCACACACAAAAAAATGAGAGAATAAAGGAAGCGTTATGTTAGTGAGAATGCTACAGCATAATAGTATGGAGCACGGGAATGTGTCAGATAAAGTAGTCATATGTAGGTGGCAGCAGTGTCAGGAACAAGGACGGAGTGACAAGGCAATTTAGACTTGCATATAATAGCAAACAGCACAAAAAGTTCAAAAACTGTGTGAAAAATTATTTCCCTCCAAAATGGACTGTGAAATAATTCTAGATGCCAGAGCATACTTTTCAATGAATTTTTAAGACCACGAGAGTTTTACGAAGAAAGGGATATCTACTAATATTGATGAACTTTTAATAAATAGACACCTACAGTTTAATATATATAATATATATACAAATATATAATATAAACACAAAAATATGTGATTTTAATTCCAGAGTTATTTTCTATTGCCTTTACTTTTTTGCAAATAAATTTTTTTTTTTTTTTTTGAGTTGCAGTCTCATTCGTTGCCCAGACTGGAGTGCAGTGGCATGCTCCTGGCAGCCTCGACTTGCTGGGCTCCGGCGATCCTTCTGCCTCAGCCTTCCAAGTAGCTGGAACTACAGATGCACGCTACCATGCCCGGTTAATTTTTTTTTTTTTTTTATTGTGGAGACGAGGTCTCTCCAAGTTGCCCAGGCGGGTCTTGAATCTGCGGACTCAGACAATCCACTCACACCAGCCTCCCAAAGTACAGGATTACAGGCTGAGCCACCAAGTCCGGCTTGCAAATAAAATTTAATCGAATTTTTTTTCGATGTAGTGGCAAGAGGTCGATTTGTTAGAAATGTAGATTTCATACAACCGAAAGATGTCAAGAGGGAGATTGGCTATTAAAGCCTCGCGCCACTGGGCTGCACTGACTTGTTGAGATCAAAACAATTCAGGTGAGACTGGCAGGTTTCCTGCCCACAGATGCACTGGTTGGTTAACTTGGACGTAGTCAGGCCCTGGAGGACAGCTGTGTAAGCGCCAAATACTTAGGATGGATTGGTAAGCCCCCTTTCTATTGAACAGAGAAAAACAGAATGGAATATTTATGTAAATGTTGAATGTACCCCTCCAACAAACATTAAAGAGGTCACCAACCAAAAAACATGTTCAGGAGATTGTTTGGTATGGAATTCAAGGAGGAGGACTGGGATGGTCTCACTCATTATCATTTGTAATTATACATTTGATGGTGTGATTGCTTAATTTTTACCGCTCTATTACATTATTTTACTTGCTACTACCTATCCAGTGTCTAGCATAGTAGTGGACATTCAGTGAACACTTATCAGATGGGTGAATGGATGGTTTTATCAAATAAGGATGGCGTGATGCAATCACCCATCCTGGGGACTGGCATTTTCTTGAGCACTCATCAACATACACTCCACCCTGGACAATATAGGAGACAGCTTAAATACATGCTCTCCAGTTTCTTTTTTACTGCAATCATCATTACTGCATATCAGGCAGATTATTATGATACAACTATTATGGTACCATTGAGTAAATTGCAGGTGTTGTCACATCATTTACTTTCTAGATCTCTGGGATCCCTGAGGGTAGGAGCTGTGTTCATGATCTACGTGTGCACGTCTTTGGGTACTTAGCAACAGTGCCAGATGCATGATGAATATTTGTTGAGTGAGTAAATGATTACCTTGCTGAGAATACAACCTAGTTTAGGGAAAGAAGATCAATGTACTGCCACCGCTACCTCTTAAGTTGTGGCGGATGTTTCTAATTGATCACGGAGCTCTTCCCCACCGAGATGAGATGAGATCATGGCCTCCTTCCCTGCCCGAACTCCAGGAAGCACAAGTAATCTACTGGGGTTAATCAGTTGAAATCTGTTTCCTATTTTTGTCTTATTTTCTTGATTAGGCCAGGGAGGTTACCCATCCAAGGATGTTATACTGGTTGTAAATGAGCAATGAACATTTATCTACTATTTTCTCCTCATTGTGTTACATCCTGGGGCATGAGATTATATGACACAAGAGTATGATCCCCACCTTTTATTTTATTTGTTTTTTTGGGTTGCAGTCTCCCTCTGTCGCCCAGGCTGGAGTGCAGTGGCACGCTCACGGCCACCACAGCCTTGACCTGCTGGGCTTTAGGCGATCCGTCTGTCTCAGCCTTCCAAGTAGCCAGAACCACAGACACGCACCACCACGCCTGGCTAATTTTTGTGATTTGTTGTACAGACGAGGTCTTGCCAAGTTGCTCAGGCTGTCTCAAACCCCCAGACTCAGGCAATCCTCTTGCCTCAGCCTCCCAAAGTGCTGGGTTTACAGGCTGAGCCACTGCACCCAACTGGTCCCCACCTTTTAAAAGTTCATTCTCCAGTGGGGAGGAAAGGTTCGAAAGCCTAAAATGGTAATGTAGTGCGATATTTGCTACAATAGGAGCTCATATATAAGCAATGGGAACATAGGGAAGGGGAAATATATTAATTCAGGGAAAGTGTGTGTGAGTGTGTGTGTGTGTGTGTGTGTGTTTGTGTGTGTGTATCTATTTTGGGGGCACATTGTTGAAGTTTGAGAAAATGTATGGAGAGGAAGTGACATTAGAGCTGACTTTGAAAAATGAGATAGACCATGTGAGGAAGAATATTTAAGGTAGTCGAGAGCAGGAATAGAGATATATTAAATAACAGATCACAGCCACTCCATAAAACGTACATTAGCTCTTGTGTGTTTGTAGAGCGGTGCTGTTGGGACCAAATAATGAGACTATTTGTGTTGGAATTTCAGCCTGTGATGAAGATATTTGCAGATAGACTCCCTTCCTGGTGTATCTGAAATCATACCCCATAAGCTCATCTGTGCAATCGGCCGACTTTGCCTAGGACCGATGCCGGAAGCGGCCTTGTGGCTTTTGGATATTACAAACAAGAAAGGTTTTTGTTGAGAGTCTCACAGCCAGAGTGAGAATAGCAAAGCCTTCATTCTGGTTAGCTGACTAAAAACATCCAATCTAATAAAATGAACAGTTCAAGTAGACTGCTGTTGGACATCACGTGAGTCAGCTACCTCAGAGTCATTGAAATTTCCACTTTCCCCCTGTGGTTTCCGTGTTGTGGGTTCCAAAGCTTCCATATCCCTCACACACTCTGATCATGTCTGGATTCTGTCCATGTTCCCACCTTCCCAAAGTTCTCATGTTAAGAAGAGCAAAGGGGAACGGTCAGGGTAGAAGAGGGAAAGGGCAGCTGTTAGGAGGAGAGCA
Organism: Carlito syrichta; assembly: GCF_000164805.1. Lineage (NCBI taxonomy): Eukaryota > Metazoa > Chordata > Mammalia > Primates > Tarsiidae > Carlito > Carlito syrichta. The sequence goes on along the minus strand of NW_007258397.1, from coordinate 328,894 downwards.
GTTTGATTAAATACTCCTTTAAGTTCTGGAGGGCCACTTCTTCAACCTGCCAGATTTGCGGCGAACTTTGCCTCCAAGTGTGGACTTGATTCTCTTCCATTTCCTGCCTCCTGCCACTCTTCTGTCCTCCACACAGGAGACCTTGGGGTTTTTCTTCCCTTTGTGTCCTTTTACCTCACAGACCACATCTACTTAGCTAGTTAATCCTGTTTACCCTACTTCAAAAATGTGCCTCAAATCTCACCCCTTTTCTAACTCCATCATTGCTTTATTTAAGACTTTTTTCTTCCCCTTCCTCTCCTTGAACTTAGTCACCTTCACCACAACCTTTCAACTGGTCTCCCTGCTCCTGGAAAATCCTCAACCCCACTGCCAGAGTTATGAGCCAATAAAGCTGTGATCTAGTAAAATCTACATAAAAGTCATAGAATGATGATCTGGTAAAATCTAGCAAACCTTGCTTATAGAGGATCAAGTTCAAACCCCTTTTCATGACCATCACGGATCATAAGCTCCCTGAGGCCAGGGTTTGTGACTATCATGTTCACCTGGTGCAGAGGACATGGAAGATCATCCATAAAATAATAATAATAATAATTGAATAAGTGAATGAACATAAAGTCTTTCCTAGACTAGTCTGAATACACCTTGTTAACTCTTTCCCCCACCTGCGACTCTCTACCAAGTACCCTGAACTCTAGCCATCTCTAATTTCTCTCCTTTCTCTGCACACGCTATAACCTTCCATGGTGTCAGGTCTTCCCTTTGACTATATTTCCTTTCATTTCTTCTCCATCCAGAAAACTAGTACTCATTCTTCAAGATGAAGCATACACCAATCCCTACACAGAATAAAACGATAAGCCCACTGCATTCCTACAGCTTTGTGGTTCTCTTAATTTAAATCTAACGCTTCTATTTTAATAAAATGCTGAAATGGTTACCCCCTCCACCATGGGTTACTCTCTGTTCTTTCTGTTTCATACAGTTTGCAAATATATTGTCAAGGCAAAGAGTTTTAAAAAGCTGACCATCTAAAAAGTTCTAGAGGAGACAAAAGACCTAGCAAAGGAAAGTTTGGAGGAAACAATCACAAAAGCAGATCATCACGCTTCTATACAGTTCTAGAGTTGAGCCAGTGGGAGTGAGCCATCCAACAAGATCTCTCTGCGTTAATGACTACAGGACATTCTCCGAGGAGAAAGTCTAAGTAAGAATGGGTGCAGCGTGCAGAAATTTCCCCCGGTGTATCTCTGCCATCTTCTTCACTCTTCTATTTCCTGTGAGGATATTTTTTTGCTGTTAACACTCCTAAACCTTGGTTATCAGAATTTTTTATCTACTTTTCTCTTGCTTTTTCTCATTCTCAAATATTTGAAACAGAGCAGTCAACTGTCAATAATGAAAAATAAATACTGAATGTTAGATTAGGAGGTACAATGAACAAATACACATACAGAGGTGAAATCATCTGCCACTACATGCCAACTCTATTACAGACAATGGAAAACATCAGAAAAGATGTACTGCAGTGGGCATTCAAGGAACATTGAAATTCTGAAAGGTGTATAAATACACAGTCACGTACAAGACAATGATGAACTCAGCGGGCTGGACAGATATAAACAAACCTTAGGAGCTAACTGTATTGAAGGGGGGCAGTGACTCTGCCTATATATTTCCATTTTGTCAATACATGATAGTCAAAGGCACACTAAAAAAGAGAGGAGACAATAAGCTTTTGTCTCTGGAGTTAATGTGTACTTAGGAATTATTGAGGACTCATGGGAGAGCAACGGCTAGTTCCTTTTTCTATAACTTGCTGCCTCTTGTCTGTTGCACCTCTAGTTTTATTTGCAGCTGTACTTAGTACCAGATAAGGCTATTCTAAATAAGCAGAGATTTAGGTATTAGGAGGCAGGGACCATTGAGAGAAGGAAAGAAATACAATGCATCATAATTTTATCAAATGCTTCCCGTGTGCCAAGCACTGAGTTAGACATCAAAAACGTGCAAAAGAAAAAAAAATGCAAGGGTGTGCACAATCTTGTTTAAAAGACATGAATGACATAGCTGAGATGTGTGGAAATTGATATAAACAATAGTGTGTGTGTGTGTATTCTGAGGAACTACAGGTTAAGTGCAGTTGGAATATAGAGGAGGGAAGGGTTAGTGCTGGCTGGAGAGATAGAATGAAAACATCAGAAAAGCGGATAGAGGGTAGCTAGTTTTTTTTTTTTTTGAGTTGGAGTCTCACTCTGTCGCCCAGACTGGAGTGCAGCGGCCGCTCCCGGCCACCGCAGCCTCGACCTGCTGGGCTCTGGCGATCCTTCCGCCTCAGCCTTCCGAGTAGCCGGAATTACAGGCATGCGCTACCACGCCCAGCTGATTTTTTGATTTATTGTAGAGATGAGGTCTTGCTGCCCAGGCAGGTCTCGAACCCGCGGGCTCAGGCAATCCACTCACCTCAGCCTCCCAAAGGCGTGGGATTACAGGCTGAGCCACCGAGCCCGGCTGAGGGAAGCTAGTAAAGAAGAAAAATGTAGAATTGTACAGAGCATAAAAGACCAATGAAGTATGTCTTAATGTAGAATGAATAGATGAGTAAAGGAAAGAAAAAGAAACTGAAAATGAGTTGACACAAACAGGAGAGCAATTTTTAATCTTGGGGGGAAATTGCAGATAATTATTAATTATTTTTTCTGGTGCAGAGTTTACTTAGAAAAATTAATTGTGCTTTCAACTTATGCTTGAGTTTTGTAAACAACAACAACAACAAAAATGAAAGTATTAGCCATCATTTAAATTTTCTAACTTACAAGCATCACAACTGAAAAATAAAAAAGGAATATGATTAAAGTGGGTTTCAAAGTAACTTTCAAGCTTCTGCTATTGTAGCAGAGGGGTCTATTCACCAGAACACTGAAAAACAGTAGAGCAATTTTGTTGCTTGTGCCCTGGGTGATATTCATGTGGAAAAAATATTTTAAAATATTAAAATTGTGTTATTCCTATAGATATACACATAAACCTATCTTGATTGTAAAACATATGAGTTGTAAATGATGAATATGACATAGTGTAAGTGAACAAAAATTTATAGACAAAAACTTTGTGATAATGGCAATGTCAATTTTGCATGTCTGAGTTATCGATTGCCGCACAACCAATTACCCCAAATGCAGCAGCTGAAAACAAAACAAAAACATAAACAAACAAAACACAACCTTATTATCTCATAGTTATTGTGGATCAGGAATGTGGGAGAGGCTTACTTAGGTGACTCTGATTTGGGGTCTTTCCTACAATAGTTAGTTATATTAAAATATTAAAAATCTCTGCAGGGACTGCAGTCATCTGAAGGCTTGACCGAGGTTGGAAGATCTTTTTCCAAAATGGCTCATGCTCACATGGCTGTTGTCAGGAGACCTGAGCTCCTTACTGGATGTTGGGGTTTCCTTACCATATGGACCTTACCATAAGACTTCTTGAGTGTTCTCATGATATAGTAGCTGGCTTCTCGTAGGGAGAAAAATCGAAAGAAGAAGAAGGTGGAACCACATTACCTTTTATGACTTAATCTCAGAAGTTGCACACCATCATTTTTGACATATCCTATTTGTAGGAAGTGAGACACTAATTCTGGGCCGTACTTATTGGAAGAAAGAACTAAGATATACCTCCTGAGGAGAGAAGAAGCAAGAAATTTGTTGATATATTTTACGAGCATCACTCACTATTTTTTTTTTTTGAGTTGGAGTCTCACTCTGTCGCCCAGACTGGAGTGCAGTGACACACTCCCAGCCACCACAGCCTCGACCTGCTGTGTTCAGGCTATCCTCCCGCCTCAGCCTTCCAAGTAGCCGGAACTACAGGTGTGCACTACCGTGCCTGGCTAATTTTTTATTTATTGTATAGAAGAGGTCTCGCCAAGTTACCTGGGCAAGTCTTGAACCCGCGGGCTCAGGTAATTCACTCATCTTGGTCTCCCAAATTGCTGGGATTATAGGCTGAGTCACCAAGCCTGGCCTCACTATCGTAAATATACAACTATTTGTATGAATTTACTCAAATAAATAACAAGCTTTCTTTGTTTCCATCTGCATTACACATTCATGGAGTACTAGACAAAATATATGTCTACATTTGTATATTCCAGAAGGACCTTACTTAACTTTTCATATACATTAGGCAATAAATGATAATACCCAAGATTCTCACTATATATTGGTTTAGGTTATTTGAATGTCTAAATAAACACTGAACTTAGACTTTAAGGTTAGTTATACTATTTATATCTGTGAGTTTTGCTCTTGTATTTTAGAGAATAAGAAGTAATCATTTAAATATCTGGTTTAAAACATTGAACAGAGGCAGTAAATATCACTGAAGATTTTATTAAATGCAAATGAACTTCCCCAATGAACTGGTGACCTTTTAATAGATAAACAAAAGCATATCTACTTATTTTATGCTTTAACAATAATAGCATTTTATGAATATTTGAGTTGCTTTTCATTTAACTTATAAATGTAAGAATCAGTCACTAACAGTTATGTAAACTAGTAGAATACAATCTCCAACTTAGGTATTGGTTAATTTTATGTGTCCATGTCACTGGACCACCACAAAGTACCCAGATATTTGGCCAACCATTTTTTCAGGTATGTCTGTAAGGGTGATTCTGGGTGAGATTGCCATTTGAATGGGTAGACTGAGTAAAATAGATTGCCCTACCTAATGTGGATGTGCTTCATCCAATCAGTTGAATAAAATAAAAAGGTTGACCCTCCCTCAAGTAAGAGAGAATTCCCTCTGGCTTATTGCCTTTGAACTAAGACATTGATTTTTTCCCTGGCTTTAGACTTGAACTGTTGACCTTTGGATTGTAATTATATCATCAGCTCTCCTGGATCTCCAGCTTGCTGATTCATACACCCTGCAGATCTTGAGATTTCTCAGACTCTATAAAATTAATTCCCTACAATAATCCCTTTCTCTCCTCCCTCCTCCCATTGGTTATTTCTCTGGAGAACCTTGAATAATACACGTCATGTTTTTTTCAAAGTTCTGTCTTAGTTAAAGCCAAGCTGGGTGTCAAGACATCTGTAGTCTAGTCTTTGCTCTAACTCAGACAAGTTAGGGAACTCTTCATGCTACAGACTGAATGTTTGTGTCCCCACAGAACTCATATGTTGAAGTCAAACCCCATGTTAATGGCACTCGAGGTGAGATTTTTGGGAGGCAACGAGGTCATGAGAGTGGAACTTTCATGAATGGGATTAGTACTCTTACAAGAAGAAGCACAAGAGAGCTTGCTTTCTGTCTTTTTGCATGCGGCCACATGAAGAAACAATGAAAAGATGACCATCTGGAAACCAAGAAAAGTGCCTTCACTGGACACTGGATCTGCTGTTGTCTAGGTCTTGAACTTCCACCACAAGAACCATGAGAAATAACATTCTGTTGGTTAAGTCATCTAGTCCACGGCATTCTGTTGTAGCAGTCTGAACTGACTAAGACACTTTACTTCCTAGTAAATAAAAACTTTAGATGAGATGATCTCTAAGTTTCCTTCCAATACATTGTACCATGTACCATGAGTCTAAAAACATATCCTTCCGATCTGTCTCTTACTGTTCAGCATCACCCAGGTAAATCTGACCTTGGCATGAGAATCTACCACTTTGTGTTTGGTGCTCATTCAAGAGGTGAATGAAAGAGGAATTATCAAAAAAATGAGCAGGGTATTTACAGTCCTTGAATTAGTATGTGTGACAGCTTTATGAAAGGATAAACCTCAGAGTGCCCAGTTTCTCTCATTTATGCCTAGGGGATTTGTTCTTAGAAATCCTATTAAGTAGGCAAATCCTCTATGTGTCTGAGAGAGCACAGACTAACAGACATCAATTTACTTGCTGCAATTTGCACGCTATATCCTTGGTAGATGCTTGCCGAATTCTTCTAGAAAATATATTCGCTGAAGCTCAAATTTATATGCCATCTTTAATTTGTTTGGCTTAAATAAACTGCACACAATAGCTTCTTCAGAGGATAGATGGCTAAGATATGAAAACAAGCTTGAAAAATATCTCTAGCATGATCAGAAAAATTATCAACTGCAGTTCATTATTCAGTGAACCATGCTAGGTTTATCACATATCTACCAGACTTAAATGTGTGTGAAGAGAAGAATTACAGGCAACCAAATGGAATTAAGATCACATCCCACATTTAGAGGTGCCCAGCACATGGAATTTGGGATTAGGGAGAACTGGCTTTGAGTCTCAGCTTTATTAGCTGCAGGACCTTTGGTTCAAGACTTCATCTCTCCTCAAGCCTCAGTTTCCTCATCTGTAAGGAAGAAGAGGGGAGAGGGTACAATAAGACCTATGCCATAGATGAGAGGGCATAAGAATTACTCAATAAATGGTAGCTTCAACAGTTTGAAGGAAATAAATTACACCCATACAGTTTTGGGAGTTAAATGAAAAAATTATATCTAATCTCTAACTTTACCATCTTTATTTATTATATTAATTTTAAGAGTCATTTTCCATGCAGAAATATAGCTGTACATTCTGCAAGCCTTTATTTACAGTTGCCAGGGATACACCCACTTTTTTGTTTTTGTTTTTTTGAGTTGGGGTCTCACTCTGTCACCCAGACTGGAATGCGGTGACGCCATCACAACTCACTTCACTGCAGCTTCGATCTCTGGGTTCAGGCGATTCCTCCACCCCAGCCTCCCAAGAAGCTGGCAGTACAGGTAAGTACCACCATACCCAGACTTTAATTTTTTTTTGGTGGAGATGATGTTTTGCTATGTTTCCTAGGCTGGATACACGAGTTCTTTGATTGGGACTGGGGATATCTATCGAAAGTGAAATGTCCATGCGTGGCAGGAGACAGGAAAGTGAGGCTGCATCCTGCCTGTCCTTTTTCTTCAAGAGAGACCCAGGGATGTCCTGAGAAGGGGCAGTGGCAAGGCTTGGGAAGACGCATCCAGTGAAACATTATCCTCTATGCAGACATCCAATCTCCTAGGACCTAACCCGTTGGGATGCTTTGCAAAGTCGAGGTTGCCGTCACTCTGCAAACCCTTTTATTTTTGAGACAACAGACTCTATTATTTATGACTACCACACTGTTGTCCATTTCGTGCAGTTCCACATCTCTCCGTATGATGTGTGGGAAGTAGTGAGTATGTCCCATGGCATGGGTGTTCTTGATCCCAAATGCTTCAATCTAAGAACACTTAATACTGGAACTAAAGCCACAACTTAGCTTTAGGGCTTCCAGACATTGTAAATTTCCATTTTCTTTAAGCCCTAAACCAATCTACTAATGCTTGTTGAAATATTATGTACACCAGCTTATCGATACTTGGAAGAGTTAATTTCCCTGACAACCCGTCTCCGCAGGCTGCATTTCACATGGGCACAAGAGTAGGTGAAGGCGCTGCTTGTCCAGCATTTATAATGTGAAAGTGTATTGAGAAGAGACCTCGTCACTCCTCATACCAGCCTGACTGTGGCTGCCACATGAAACCCGCCAAGCCATTATTTCACTCATTTTAATTAGCGCATTATAAGATGGCACTGAATTTCTTCCTCTCAGAAACAAGGAATGCTCAGGGTATTAAGGAACATCAAAAGCAGAAAAAGTTAAGTAGTTGCAACAGGTACAGATCTAAGGCAAAGAACTACATCTAGCCGTGGAATCTCAGATCAAATACGCCTGCTTTTTCCTTTCGCCCTTTGGGGTCGTTCCTCTGATAAATAATTCACAGACTGCAGTGCAAAGTAGTTTGCATACTGACAAGATTAAAAAGAATGCTTTGTCTGGGTTAAATTTACAATCTGAAACCTTCCTTTAAAATGTCAAGAAGGTAATTAATTTAAGGAGGTTTGCCAAGCAGAGTCTCCGACCCTGTCAGAAAAATTTCATTTCCTGAGGGTGAAGGGGAGGTTGCATTTATCTTTCCCAAATGCCTGTTTTGGTTTCCATTTTAAGACCATTTTCTCCCTTCCTAATATGCTTTTGAAAGCCCTTTTCTTTGCAAGCAAAAATTAACCCAGTATTCTTTCCTGGTGGATTTTTTTTTTCTGTTTTGGAAGATTATCTAACACAGTCTGCAAATTACCCATAAATGGGGACCTGAGTATGGGTCAGACCTTTTGACACAAACAGAAGAAGAGCATTTTCCACAGAGAGCACTCTCCCTCGCCTGAACATCCAGACAAGCATTTTGAGTAGCAGCGGGAAATGCATAAATTCAACAGCATGAAGATTCGCTTCTGGCATAGCAAAGCATCCTGCCCCACGTATGCTCAGTATTGTGCGTTCTCATGAATGAATGCTTATGACAATCAGTGGGGCTTTTACAGCCGCTCTTCAAGTCAGGTTTACTGGTGTGAAATTATCAGCAGTTGTGTCCCCTTAGCTAATCCTTGGAAGCATCACAGAAGAGATTAGACATTGCATTGCTGTTTGGAAACCTAATCTCAAAGCCATGGATCACGTGTGCGTACACACATGGACACGCGGCAGAAAAAGAGAACTGTTAATTGGGCTCACTAAAAGTATGTTTCGGTGCCTCTTAAAAGTAGGGTTGCTGGGGTAGCAGGGTAGATAGATATCATCTCACTGATACTAATTGGGAAAAATAATTTAATCTCTAATTTACTTCAAGACACAGGTTAGCAGAGATGTGTCATAAGGCTGAGTGAGAAGAAGAAAATAGCTCAACATGGATGAAATTTGAAATAAGGATCTCATGATTTTAATGTAAATCTAAATCCGAAATGTGCCTGACAGAGATGACTTTGGATGCTTTACTGTCTTCCCTAGTTACCAACTTTTTTTTAATTTTTGGATCAGAGTCTCACTCTGTCGCCCAGGCTGGAGTGCAGTGGCACGCTCCCGGCCACTGCAGCCTCGATCTGCTGGGCTCAGGTGATCCTTCTGCCTCAGCCTTCCAAGTAGCTGAAACAACAGGCATGCACCACCACGCCCGGCTAATATTTTTGATTTATTGTAGGGATAAGGTCTCACCAAGTTGCCCAGGCTGGTCTTGAACCCATGGGCTAAGGCAATCCTCTCATCTCGGCCAGTTATCAACTCTGATAACTGAAGTGTTGTTTTACTACAGTCCAGTGTTCTGAGATTTTTCTTCTAAATCTCACATCATCTTGGTGGGGTCGGGATATGCTGTATCAGTTTGACAGCTGTGTTCTCTGAGGCTTTAGCAAAATAGTCACCAGATAAATCATTCTGCAAATCCCTCTCACCATGATCACACCTTGGAAAAGGGCATGTGTTGGGTTTACCTTTCAAGGCGTATACACTATTTCTGTGCCAAGACTAAAGCTTACTTTCTCATCCTTCACTTGGAGTGTTTAATTGTCTTTCTTCTAAATTATTTTAGCTGCCTTCAAATCTTTTGTGAAACTATGGCAGTATGAGGTAAAAATTAAATACAATATCACTAGCATGAATTAGTATAAAGACAAACAAGTTCACAACTAAAAATGCAATTTAAGAAAACCTATGATAGTGGGTGTCCATTCTGGTGAAAAGGTGGAGGGCACACAACATCAATAAGGGTACCTGATCTCAAATCTCAAACCAGGCAAGGTTGAGGATCAAAGGGAGGCCCAAACTTTACCTGTGCAAATTACCACTTGTATACCCAACCCTGAATTATACCCCACATTTTAAAAATAAAATAAAATAAAACCATAAAAAAAGGAAACCTATACTTACCATGACTCTAAAAAAATTTTTAAGCTTCCCGCCATCCTTTTAGTGTTTTCAAAGAAAGAGGTGGACAGGTTCCTTGGAAAACTGGTTTGGGAGGAATGTTTAATTTGGAGGTGACAGTGTTTAAATGTAGGAGGAAGTAAGTGTTAGATAGGAATGTGTTTGATCCAAGGGGCACCATCAGGAGGTTGGCCAGGGTGTTTTGATTTTCAAGCAAGAGCAGGCTGCACTGGTTCTAATCAATAACATCCAGAATAGCCTTGGTTGGACTCTTTGGGTTTCAGTAAGATCTGCGTTCCCCATGTGCTAATGACACCCCTCAGGCGCTGAAACCATCACTGAAAGAAATAGAATAAAGGTTTCACAACACACACTATGATTTCTCATCTCTTTCTTACTTCTAAGACTTCTCCATCTGTACAATTCCCCCATCATCCCACAGTGAGAGAAAAACTCAATCAGCAACTCACTGAAGAACCTAATGATTGATCCCAGCCAAATTTCTGCTTCCGTGTGCAAAAATAAGGGTATAATTATTGCTAGACTAACTAGCCTTCAAATAATTATGTAGAAAGTAATTGATGGGGAGTACATGAAATTTAGCAGACACAGGGAGAAAAATGGAATGCATAGAAAATATCTAGGTCCAAAGAAAGTTTATCAATGAGTCTTGAATTGCCTACAGAATATTTCAATAAGAAAAAACATGGTCACAATACAAAAAAACAAAAAACAAAACCCTGTCTCAGACATACTCTGTTTATGGGAGTCTGTAGACATGAGTGGTGGGAGCAGCCAGAATTCACTTGAAGCAGGGAAGGCAAGTAGGGATCCCGCTGCACGGCTTCTACAATGAGGCTCAATTCATCAATAAAGAATTTAGCTGATATTTGTAATGGTTTCCAATTGCTGCAGGCAAAGTAGTAAATTTCCACAAATTTAGTGGCATAAATTAGTGGGAGTTTATCTGGAAGTCAGAAATCTGAAAGGGGTCTCACTGGGCTAAAATCAAGGTCTTGGCAGGGCTGAATCCCCTTCTGAAGGATTTAGGGAGTTATCTATTTTCTTGCCCTTTATTAATCTCTAGAAGCTGCCCGAGTTCCTTGTTGGGGTCTCCTTTCGTCTTCAAAGCCAGCAATAGCCAGTGAGTCCTTCTCACATTTTATCACTCTGACTCTGGCTCTCTGGCCATGCTCTTTGTCATTTAAGGATCCTTGTGATTGCGTTAAACTCTTGTGGAGAATCCAGGATAAGTTCATGATCTCATGGTCAGCTGATCAGCAACCTTCATCTCATCTACTACCTTAATTCTCCTTGGCTGTGTAATGTGATTTTATTCATAGGTTCTAAGTATTAAGATGAAGAGATCTTGAAGCCATTATTGTGGTCACCATCGCACTTAATACATTTCTTGAAAGAATGACTGATAGACTGAATATCCAGAGAAGAATAAATATTGAGAGGAAAGAGATGGTGAACAGTATCAAATTATCTTGGCATCAAGAAGGCTTATCCTGAGATAAACCTTGCACTGGTGTTCGAGGCCAGCTTGGTCAACTTGGTGAGACCTCGTCTCTACAATAAATCAAAAATTAGCCAGGCATGGTAGCACGCACCTGTAGTTCTGGCTGTAGGAAGGCTGATGTGGAAGGATCACCGGAACCCAGTAGGTCGATGCTGGGGTGTCCGTGAGTGTGCCACTGCTCTCCAGCCTGAATGACAGAGTGAGACTCCAATTAAAAAAAAAAAAAGACTGAGAGATGAGATGTACTCTGGATTTGATAACCAGGAGAGCAATAGTTAAGTCTTAATCTTTCAGTATCTTGTGGACTTTAGGACTCAGAGTTCAGGGGATTATTTAGTGAGCTGGACTGAACAAATAATGGGAGGCAGGTTAAATTGCATTTTGAAGTAAGAATAAGGAAAGTTCCAGAACAAAGACTCAGGAGGATAGCCAAATTCCTGCTTTTTAAAAATTAAGATAGAGGATATAATTATATTTATAGGTCAAGAGAAAGAAATCAATATGTATAGAGCTATATAAAAATATTTAAGAGGTAGATGCAATAATTGATAGACCAATATCTTAAGAGAAGCAAGAGGGGTTAGAAACAATATCATAAGAGGAAAACTGCCTTAGGACAAAAAGGAGCCAAGGCAGTTCTTTTTCTGGGACAGAAAGAAGAAAGGATTAGTGAAGGACCAGGGACAAGTAGATAAGGAGAAAAGAGTTGAGAGTATTTAGGCCAGGCGATCATTTCATCAGTAGGTAATAGACATAGGTGCCTAAAGACAGCATGAGAGTCTGGGGCATGGGCAGGACAGAAATGGGCTGGGATAGATCCTGGAGGGTGTGAGAAAGGATCCACCACAGAGATTTAAAATACTTGACCAGTAGTGCAGGTGACGAAGTGAGAAGGAGTGCCTTTGAAGTGATCCTGACATGTTTGTAATTGCCCCAGCAGTACTTAGACATCTATGAGGTAGAACAGAGAAAGCAGACAGTGGGATTTTCTAGAATGGGGAAGACAGAGTTCTGTGAGGAAAGGAGGTGTGGGCACACAGCCTGCTTCTGAGAGCATTGCATGAGTGCCTGATCATGCCACCCAGCGTGGGTATAGAGGGATGTGATTAAGGACGGAGATGGAGAACGAATAGATGAGAACAAGGAGGGAATGGAGGCTTATTGGTGATGATGATGGATCCAAACTCAAGAGGAGTGAATGAGTAACACGTAAGAATGACAAGAAGGTCTGGAGGCAAGAAGTGCCAAGCTTGGCTAGGCTTGTGGAGGGCTACAATACCATGGAGATGACAGTTATCTGAGTAGTCAAGCCCAAGGAACCATGGTTGTGGAGTGCTGGGAGATCATTGCATGAACAGCAAAGAAGGGAGGCATAGGAAGAAAATGTTAACATTGTGATGGAAAGGAAAAGCTCCGTGGAAAATGGAAAATTGGATAGCAGTAGATGGCATGGGACTTTTAAAAAGAGAGATAACTGAAAGATAGTTGTCAATCTACGGTCTGAAAGTGATTATGGAGGACAAGGATGATGTTGACTCCTTTCTCAACCCAGAGGGTTTTAGAGAGCAGCATTCATCGAATAAATATTTAAGCAGCTGATACATAACAGACACTCAGTTAGAGAGTGAGCATATAATGGACAGACCGTCCTTATCCATTTGACCACCTAGTGGGAAAAACAGACAATACATTAAAAAATAGACATGACCGTCAATCATGAGAAGATCTAAAAAAAAGCAAGCATAATGGTCAAAATATTCTTTCTTCGTTATATTTGTACTCTGACATCAGGAGTGAGGAGCATGAACACACAGTCTGAACAAATAGTTAAAAACATGTATCAGATCATATTCACCCTTTTTTTTTCTTTTCCATTTTTATTTTAGATTCAGGAGTACACGTGTATGTTTGTTACATGGACATATTGTGCAGTGGTGGGAATTGGGATTCAGGTGGCCCATTCTCCAGATAGTGAAGAGAGTAGCAAATAGATAATTTCTGAACTCTATCCCCTTCTCCCCATCTCCTTATTGATGCCCCCAGTCTCTGTTATTTCCATCTTTGTGGCCATTTAGCTCCTGCATATGAGTGAGAACATGTGGTGCTTGGTTTTCTGTTTCAGAGTCAGTTTTCTTAGGATGATGATCTCCAACTTCATCCATGTTGCTGGAAAGGGCATGATTTCATTCTTTTTTTATGACTACATGTTTATATACCACATTTTCTTTATCCAGTCAATTGTTGGTGGGCACTCAGGTTGGTTCCATAATTTTGCTGTTGTGAATAGTATACTGCAATGAACATACTGGTTCAGGTATCTTTTTTGTATATTGATTTCTTTTCCTTTGGGTAGATCTCTACTAGTAGGATTGCCGGCTCAAAGAGTAATTTAATTTTTAGTTAAATTCTCCCTTTATTAAAACTCTTCTTTCTGTGACTCTTTGAGAAACTTCAGTTTGCTTAGCAAGCTCTAGAAGACTCCACATAATCTGATTTTTTTTTTGAGTTGGAGTCTCACTCCATCACCCAGGTTGGAGTGCAGTGGCATGCTCATGGCCACCCCAGCATTGACCTGCTGCTCCGGTGATCCTTCTGCCTCAGCCTTACAAGTAACCAGAACTACAGGCACGTGCTACCTTGTCTGGCTAATTTTTTATTGTAGAGATGTGGTCTTGCCAAGTTGCCCTGGCTGGTCTTGAACCCTCAGCCTCAGGCAATCCACTTGCCTTGACCTCCCAAAGTGCTGGGATTATAGGCTGAGTCACGGAGCCTGGCCAGTTGGAATCTTTAAACTTCCCCAAACTCTTCTCTTTCCATCTCCCCTATCCACCACTTCCTTTTTGCTCTTCACTGATTCCAATCTTATTCCCACTGCAAGCCCTGGACTCTAGCCCACTCACCACCCTCTTGGACACCTCTGCCTCCTCCCAGCCTCCTTTCTTCAGAGAGGTCCTCATTGATTGCCCTTGCTACATTGTCTGCTTCCTCAGTTCTACTCTCCAAAAATGTCACTCATCAGTGAGAACTGTCATTTTATCTTTTTAAACTTATCTTCTCAAATCCATGTCTCCATGACCATCTTTGCCATTACCAAACATCAATTCAACTGATTGCCATCTTTCATCTGTAACAACAATTTCCAGTCTTATCATAAAAGACTGGTAGATGGCCATCTGTCCTTTTTTTTTTAAAGGAAAAGTTTAGAACTGAGATATCTGATTCCTGATGGATCTTCCTAACCGCATCTACCAACCTGCTCTCAGACAGGGACAGACATTTCCCGAACTCTCGTCTCCAAAGCAGAGAGGAGACAGGGATTACAGAACGTATGTGTGTATAAGGATGGTTAAATTTGTTAGAGTTTAGCATACAGGATTGGCCTGCTGCTATGGTCGGAATGTGTCCTTTCCCAAAAACAAGGTGTTGGAAACTTAATCCCCAATGCAACAGTGATGGGAGGTAGAGGAGGGCTTCATGGGAGGTGGCTTGATCTCAAAGGAAGAGTGAATGGATGAATCCCAATGTCGTGGGAGTTGGTTCCTTATTGTGAGAGTAATTCATTATAAAAGGTGGAGTTTAGCTCCTTTTACTCTCCCTCTCTCTCTTCACTCACCCTCTTTTGCCCATGGTGTCTATTCCATCATGGAATACAACCAATTGGCCACCATGCAGCAAGAAGATGCTCATCAGGTGCTGGTCCCTGGATGTTGGACTTTGTAGCCTCCAGAAATATGAGAAATAAATATCTGTTCATTATAAATTACACAGTCTCCATATTCTGTTATGGCAGCACAAAGTTGACTAAGACACCAATGGAGAGGTTGTTGCAGGTTTTTGTTTCAGTTGCTCTTTGGATTCAAAATCTGGCCTTGCCGCATATAAATTGAGTGGACTTTGATGCACGCTTTAGAATCCTGGTATCTCATTGTTCTCACAAACAAAACGGGCATAATGCCTTCTTTGAGAGGCTGTTATGAGGATGGTGTAAGTGCCAAGCAGAGTGCTTGGTATTTGCTGGGTACTCAATTGATGCTAATCCCTTCTATTTTGCTTTTCCCAGATTTTGCCTAGGAGACAGGGGTGTAACTCTCTTAAAGTGATCCCAGGCATTTTGTCCTGTGGCAGTCCCTGACCCGAGGACTCCCCATGCAGTAACTCCAAATTCAATCCACATGCCCATAAAGCATGGGAAAACTGAGTCTGGTAATTCTCAGAAAGCTGGAGAACATTGCACATGTTGTTCCTTGTTTATAGTATTGCATCATTCTTGTTTCTGTGTTTCAAAGAATCTTCCTACTTCAGAACTGGAAGAACCCTGAGAGGTCGTTCTGTGGTACAGTAGAAATAACTCTTGTCCTGGAATCAGGGATAAGGATTCATGTCCTGGATTTGCAGCAAACTAACCAGGAACATTGTGCCACCTGGTATCTACCCGCCTACTCCACTGAGTTGTTAATTTTTGGCAGGATGAATCAAGGCTTCCTTGAGAAGGCATGAGGGTCAATAGGTGGCTATTGTTTTCACCAACTACCGGTTTGGGTTTGGTTTAATGTTTTTAGGCCTGCTTCTTCAAAAAATAAATAATGAGGGCAGGTTGTGAGTTTAAGAGGTGAGGAGGTGTACCTGGGAAAGCCAAGGGATTTGAGGAAGGAAGATACTGAGCTGTGAGAACCATGTGATAAAACCATCTTCCTTGGTTTCCTCACTGAACTTCAGTAAAACTTCATAGCCCTATGATAATTTTGAACATTGATTTTTGTACTTTCAGATATCAGAATATGGAAAGTTGTTCTCTAGGATAGCTTCTAGTTAATTCAGGACTGTCCCCCAAAATTTACTGATATGTGGGTAACTGGATGGCAAATTAAATAATGTTTATGAAAGCAACTTAAAAATGTGCACAGTAATTGCTTGCATTGTTATTCTTTGCTTCAATATTTTGACTTTGCAGGTGAAGGATCTAGGCTCAGAAAGTTCATGCAATTTGGACAATGATATTTATTCTACTTTATAGAGATTTCATGAGGGCCAAATGAGACAAAATGTACTTGGCTTAGGCCCTGATACACAGTAGGCATCCAAGACATATTACCCATTATTATTTTTGTTGTTATTCTGCTTCTGCTGTGTGGAAGTGTTCTTTCTATTACACCTTACCTTCTCAACTGCCATGTCGGTTTTATTTTTAAAGCAGTTGTTGATCTTGTATCACAAGTTCTGAAAATCTAAATCTGATGGAAGAATTACGAAAAAGTAGGTTTGAAGCAAGATTATACAATTTTCAAAGAGTAAAAAAAATTAACACTTTGATTTAACTAAAGTTATAATCTCAACAGCAGTGAAAATATTCAGTTAAAATTTGCAGACGAGACATTTTATTTGAATACCAAATTCTGTTACTCTTAGTGCTCAAACCATTCCAGGCCCTGAATTAGGCATTTCGTAGTGTTTGCTCAAGTTTGTTCATTCTTCATTCAGAAAAATCTACTGATTGCCTTTTATGTGACAGGCATAGTGATAGCTAATGTTGAGTGCTTCTTTGGTTTAGGGGACTATGTTGTAAGGGAATGAGGAAGGAACCTCTTGGAAGAGAAGACACTGCTGTTTACAAAGCATACATACGAAAGAACCAACAAATAATGATAAAATATTCTATTAACAAAGGAAAAATGAAAGCTATTTCATTTCAGAGTTAAGAAGTATTTAGAATTGTTTTCAGTTAATCCCTAAAGTCTTCCTATAAAAGGAGGCTCTATAGAGATGTCTTGCAGGTGGTAATGGGCATGAAACAGGGATGGTAGGGCTTCCAGGACAGGGGTATTGCAAAGCGTGGTGGGCTAGTTGCTATATGTCTGCCAGTTTTCTTTGCTTCCTGCACTGCAGCGATGTTACCTTATCAATGTAATCTTAGAAACATATCATCCATTTTTGCACACTTCCCTACCTTTTCCCTAATCTCTTAAGTATCCTATGAAGAAACCACCTGAAGTCTATCTACTAAAGAGAAACTGCCTGCCTTCAGCTTTGGCTAGTTGGCCTTAAGGGAAAATTGCTTCCTTGAATATTTCCTTGGAACTGGGCCTTGATGACTGTCTTTCCATTTGCCCTACTCTGAATCTTTCAAATCATAAATACTGGGTGGTTTGCCTACTGTATTAGGGTTCTCCAAAGAAACAGAACTAATAATGTGTGTGTGTGTGTGTGTGTGTGTGTGTGTGTGTGTTTATTGTGAGTCATTAGCTCGTGCAATTGTGGAAGCTGAGAAGACTTACAATCTGCCCTCTGTAAGCTGAAGAGCCAGGAAGGCTGGTTGCGTAGTGTGAAGACCAGAGAGCTGGAAAACTAATGGTATAATCCCAGTCTTCATTTTAAGGTCAGAGAGCCAAAGCAGGAGATTGATGTCCTAGCTCAAACAGGCAGAGAAAGTAAGTCCTCCCTTCTTCCACCTTTTTGTTCTGTCTAGACTCTCAATAGTTTGGATAATGCCCACCCATGTAAATGAAGGCAGTCCTCTTTACTTAGTCTACATAGCCATATGTTAATTTCTTCTAGAAACACCCTCACAGACACACTCAGAAATACTGTTTAATCAGATATCTGGGCATTTTGTGGTCCAGTAAGCTGACTCGTAAAATTAGCTATCACACCAGGTGAAAATATCCACCCATAATCTATATTCAGGTAGACTATATGAACTAATGGTGGAATTCCAGAGGATAATTGTTATTAATATAAAGATCTCAGGGTTCACAAACTTTCTCATATCTACTTAATACAGTGACACAGTGTGTAGGTATTAATCTGATTTCATTTTCTAGACGAGGAATTTGAAATTTAGAAATCTAAGCAACTTATCCTGAATAGCATGGATAGAAACAGAGCCAGGACATGAAACCCTACATTATGACTCACCGTACCAGATGGGTAAACTGAATCTTTAAAAAATTTTAACTTTATTGAAATGTAAATTATGTTAAAACTCATATATCTCAAGTGTACACCTTGATAAAATTTTACATATTAAAAAAACCCATGCAAACACCACTTCTACAACGAGATAGAACCACAGGTTTCCCTCATGTACATTTTCAGTCATATCTCCTCCTCTCAAAGATGACTACCACTTTCTGATTTTCCCCACCACAACTTAGTGTTGCTTGTTCTCCACCACAACTTAGTGTTGCCTGTTGTTAAATTCCATATTAAGGGAATCATGCAGTGTGGACTTTTTTGTATGTGTGTCTGGCTTCTTTTGTTCCACACAGTGTATTTGGGATTCATCTGCACTGGTGTGTATAGCAACAGTTTTCTTTTCATGGTTGTATAGTATTCCATTATCTATTCTACGATTTATTCACTCAGTCAGATGGATCCTTGATGTTGATGGGCTTGTAGGTTGTTTTGCAGGTTTGTCCTATTTTTGAATTGTGTTGTTACAGACATTCTTGTTCATGTCTTTTAGTGTAGCAGTTCCCAACCATTCTGGCATCAGGCACTGGTTTCTTTTTAATTTTTATTTGTCTTAAATTTTTATTTTAAAGAACAGGGGTACAATTCAGGAGTAGGTATACAAGTGGTCATTGTATAGGTAAAGTTTGGTTCTTCTTTTGGTCCCCATTTTGCCTGGTTTGAGGTCAGGTACCCTTACTGATGTTGTATCTTCCCTCCCACCTCCACCCCAGCAGTATCTTGCTACAGTCATCCCTTTCTTATAGTATTATGGTAAATGTTCAGGGTTCGTTTATGAGTGAGAACATGTGGTACCTTATTCTTTGTTTCTGTGATAGATCACTGAGTATGATAGATTCTAAATCCATCTAAGTCCGTATGTTTGTCCTTTGTGGCTGTGTAATATTCCATTGTGTATATGTATCATATTTTTAAAAAATCCAGTCCAGTTTCAGGCACTGGTTTCATGGAAGTCCATTTTTCCACAGACAGGGGTGGGGGTGGAGGGTGAGAAGTAGGGGTGGATGGAATATCAGGCATTAGATTCTCATTAGGAGCACGCAACCTAGATTCCTTGCATGCACAATTTGCAATAGGGTTCACGCTTCTATGAGAATCTAATGCCACTGCTGATCTGACAGGAGTCAGAACTCTGCTCGCTGGACGCTCACATCCTGCTATGCAGCTAGGCTCCTAATAGGGTTGGGACCCCTGTTTTGGTGGATAGATACATATTTATCTAGCCATATGCCCAAGACTGCAATTGTTGTGTCATAGGGTAAGCATATTTTAGCTTTTGTTGCTACTTCCAAATACTTCTCCAAAGAGGCTGTATTAACTTATAGTCCTACCAGTACTGTATGGGAGTTCCTCTTACTTCATATCTTTGTGAACACTTGGTGTTGTCAGCATTTTAAATTTTAGCCATTCTGGTGAACTTACAGTGGCAAACCAGATCTTGAGACAGACACTCAGCTTGGTTGTACAATATACCTGACACTACCTTCTAATTCCTATTCATTTTACCCATAGGAAAGTTTCTCTTGGCTCTAGGCCTGGTTGAGAAGTATGAGGTTGGTGGTGGCCCTGTAAAATTAGATCCATTCTGTCTGGTTTAGCCACAATGGCTGATTCTAGCTGCTGTATTTTATTCTCTGTTGTGTGATTTTACCAATTCACTGGGCCAATGTGGCACTCTGTTTTCTCACTTATAAAATGAAAGGCTTGGAGTAGGCCACTCTAAATCCTGTCTAATTCTACTGTTCTATCTGTCATATCCCTTTTGTATAGATCCTTATGCATTTTGTGTTTCAAAATAAGGACCTTCTAAATTCACTCCTGTATTTTTTCAGTCTTGCTTCTTAGCTACTTTCCCCAAACCTACTAAAATTTTCCTTCTTTTTTTTTCTTTTTGAGTTGGAGTCTCACTTGGTTGCCCAGGTTGGAGTGCGGTGGCATGCTCACGGCCACCCTAGCCTCAAACTGCTGGGCTCCGGAGATCCTTCCACCTCAGCCTTCCAAGAAGCTAGAACTACAGGCACGTGCTACCATGCCCGGCTAAATTTTCTTTTTATTGTAGAGACGAGGTCTTGCCAAGTTGCCCAGGCTGGTCTCGAACCTGTGGGCTCAGGCAATCCACTTTCCTCAGCCTCCCCAAGTGCTGGGATTATAGGCTGAGCCACTGATCCCGGCCCAAATCTTCCTTATTTCTGATCCAACCTTATCCTTTTTTTTTTTTTTTAAGCTACATAAGTTGGCATTCTTCCTAAAACTTAATCTTTTCTTCTATATTTTTTATCCAAGTGTCCCACCTTTCCTCAACAATGTCAGGTGCTTCCTGTACAATGTTGCCAAGCTCTTTTCCTATCCATCACTAGTGGCCACTTGGGTAACTCCACGGCTCTCTCTTAAGTACTGCTTCTGGATGACATCTCTGCAACAACAGCACCATTCCTTCTTAAGTATCCTCTCCCTAAGAGTCATGAAAGTTGGCCTCTGCCCCTCCTTTGCTCTTCCCCTCTTCTTTCTTTCCTTTTTGTGCCAGATTGTCCCTGTCCCCTTGCAAACACTATTCTGCATCTCAGGGTAGAAGCTGCGACTGCGACTTCAATATGTTCCAGAGATCCTCTTCCAGCAGAGTTTTGAGTTAGAGTCTGCCAAAGAGAAGCTCTGTGCAAGACTCGGAAGGCAGAAGAAAAAAGAAGCCATTTTTATCTGTGGGCAGGAGACGTGAGATTGGCAGCAGCTTCCAGGAGAGTGCCTGAGAACCTCCTGCTTTTGGTGGTGCAGTCAGGGGAGGTTACCAGCAGGAACTCCCTTTGATTCCTATTCCTGCAGATTTCCTGCAGGTCAGATGTGGGTCTTTGTTCACCTTCGTACCTTCGCTGTTCAACTGGTTGTGCAAATCTCTCATTAGTAACATTATATTGCACCTTGAAATACAGTTTTCTTAATTCACTAGGTTAGGCTATCTCTTAGGATAAAGCTCAGTCGCTTAACACAAGAAGTTCGTTTTTGACCATGTCTTAGTCTAATGGAGGTGGTGGTGGTAAGAGTGGGGGTGGGGATGAAAGACTGAAGTTTTCCAAAAAATTAAAAAAATTTTTTTTTATTTTAAAGAGGTGGGGTACAATTCAGGGTTAGGTATACAAATGTTCATTATGCAGGGACCCTTGTTGATGAGGTGTGCCCTCCACTACCCTGGCAATTTCCCACTACTACCAATTCCTTTCTTATAGTATTCTGATAATTGTTCAAGGTCCACTTATGAGTGAGAATATGTGATACTCAGTCCTTTGTTTCTGTGATAGATCACTCAGTATTATAGCCTCTAAGTCCATCCACGTTGCTGCAAAGCTCATCATTTTGTCCCTGTTTATGGCTGCATAATATTTCACTGTGTATATGTACCTCTTTTGCCTTTTTTTATCCAGAAGCCTGATGTTGATGGAGGCTCTGCCATCTTTAGCATGACTTCACATAGTCTTAGCTGAGAGACAAGGAAATAAGTCCAGCAGAATGATTTCCTGTTCAGGTCCAGGTTGGCACACACCATTTCCTGTCATATTCCACTAGCTGATCACCAAAGTCAGCCTGCTTTCAGAAGGTGCTCCTTTCCCCAGCTCCTTTTACTTGGTTCAAGCCTTGGATGTAAATGTTCCTTGTAGCTCCAAAATCAGATCTATTTTTCTTTCATTCTGCCCATTCACCCCAAAGAGCCCTTACCCATTCTCATTACTTCAGCTCCAGTCTCTGCTTCTGGTTTCCCCTACATGTGGGGTGTCCTTTCATCTTTTGTCCTTCTGGCACCTGCCCTTCAAGACACCAACAGTTCCTCCTTTTTGAAATTTTTCCTGAGCATACGCTGACTCTATCTCCCCATCTATTTTTTGCATGTAGCTATAAAACATTAACCCAGTTATTCATTTTTCTGTTTTCTCTCTGTATCAGTGTAAGTTCTTCGAGGGCAAGGAAAACAATTAATGTATTTGGTATTTTTTTATTTTTGAGTTGGAGTCTCACTCTGTCACCCAGGTTGGAGTGCAGTGGCACACTCATGGCCACTCCAGGGTTGACCTGCTGAGCTTTGGCGATCCTTTCACCTCGGCCTTCCAAGTAGCCAGAACTACAGGCATGTGCTACCATGTCTGGCTAGTTTTTCATTTACTGTAGAGACGAGATCTTGCCGAGTTGCCCAGGTTGGTCTCAAACCCACGGTCTCAGGCAATCCACTTGCCTTGGCCTCCCAAAGTGCCGGGATGACAGACTGAGCTACCGAGCCCAGCCAAGTCATGTATTTTGAAACCCTTGCATGGAGTTCTCAAAAGGTAGTAAGTTCTTATTAAATATCACTGAAATGAGTCAATAGATAGATAACCTAAATATTGACAAATGTGGGTAACTGAACCATAGGCCTAGGCATTCTCTCTATTATAATACAGACCTTATTAGTGTAAATTAAAATGAAACCTCCACACTTTATTCATGTTCATTGTTGGCATTTAACACATATTTGCAGAATGAATAGGTCAAACATAATTAATGCTTTAAATAAGGAATTTGTGCACATGTGTTAAAATAACTCTCCTATGACTTTTTTCCTACAATTTGAAGATTCCCTTAGGTATCTACTGTGTACTTGGCTTTCACTACCACAGGTCTTTGTCAAGGTACACATTCTATGCAGATCCTCCTGATTCATAGATCTTCCACCATATTCTCCTACATTCACTTGGATTCCATTTTTTCACCTTCTGTTCTCTCTCCTCTTCCAAAGGTTCCCTCCTGTTGTCTCCTCTGCCCTAACTTACCACCATCTTTACTGAGTTTGCAAGGTTGTGACAGCAGGAGGAGAGAAAGGAACAGGGGAAATTCATGAAGGAACAGACATTTTACCTACATAAATTTCAATTCTTGAGCCCTCCTCTCCACCACAGTCTGTCTAATGTCTGACAGGTTTTTACAAGCAGTGAGTCTACTTGGGCAAGACATCACCAAGAAATATAACGGTGACACAAACAATGTCTAGAATTTGTCTAGGGGCTATTATCTTTCCTCTGAATTAGTACTAGATCAATACCCTAGTAAGTTGTCAGGGGCATTGCACTGAAGTCATGTCTTTATAAACAAATAAACTAACACCTTATCCAGTTTCACTTAGGTACCCTGCTTGACAATGGGAGAGGGTTACATGCAGAGAAAGGCAAGTTGTTTGTCTGCAATCATGTATAATCTACATATGAATTTGAAAAGTTGATAATTTATGTTTATAGAAAAATTGCTAGAACTGCATACAATTCTAAAATTCTGCTTAAGGTCAGTTTCAGATTCCGTTCACTGCCATTACTTCTGTGGCTTTAATTGCATCTCGTTAGATTTTTTGGTTTTTATGCTTATGTTTGCACATCTATTCTACTCATTCTACAAATATTTAATAGGCACCTACTGGGTCATTTTCATTTTTAGGTGACAGCAAATTACAGAGTCCTTGTCCCTAAAACCCTTGTGTCCCAGTAAGAAATAGGCGCTAGACAAACAAACATAATATAGGTAATAAGTGCTATCAAGAAAAAATAAAGCAGGCCAAGGTGATAAAAGATTGGGGAGGTTTTCCCAGAGGGTGACATCTGAGTAGAGATGGAATCAAAGTAGGAATTCGTCATGAAGAGAACCAACAAACAGCATTCTAGGCAGATGGATTAGCAGGTACCGAACACCTGGGGGTAGAAGCCCTGTGTGGTGAGAGCGGAGTTGCGTACACTGACTTGCATGTGCTTAACTTTCCAGTTCAGCCAATCCCTTCACACGCATTATTTTATTTGCATCTCACAAGACTGTGATTATTGTTGTCACTTTAGATGAGGAAATGAGTTTTCCAAAGGGATAGTACTTGACTTCGAATCTTCGTCTTCAGGTTCCAAATCAAGTACTTTTCAATGACTTCAAAGCATGCTACTGTGAATGCTTTTCAGCTCTGGGCTACCATTAGGATACTAGAAATTCTGTATGATCACTTCCAGGGAAAAGAGAGCATAGATGGATCAGTAGACACCAGGAGCTGTCATACTTGGATCTCAGGTGGGATTTGGGGACAGGGTACAGGTTGCTGCCTCTTTATCAGAGTTTCCCTGGGTAAAGGGATAATCTCTAAGAAGCCTCGAAGGAAAAAGCTTCCAATGGGCTAGAGCAGATTGTCCAGGAGGAGTTAGGGAGCAGGTCTCCAATACTTGCACTGGTACTCTGTGTGCATCTGGCCTGGAAGAGCTGCTCGGTGAAGTGATGCTTTGCTTCTAATTGGATTCCAAACAGATCCTGATCCCCGCATGATGCTCAGAGGACTGTAGAGGAGGGTGGTCTCTCAGAACTCACTGGATTTACATCTCTTCCTTAGTTATTTGTTAATTAATATGACAAAAAATGTAGGTGATAAGATAACACATGTATATAGAGGCAGACCTGGCACATGATTGGGTTCATTCATTCTTTTTTTTCTTTTGAGTTGAGTCTCACTTTGTTGCCCAGACTGGAGTGCAGTGGCATGCTCCCGGCCACCAACCTGCTGGGCTCCGGCGATCCTTCTGCCTCAGGCTTCCAAGTAGCTGGAACGACAGGCACACGCTACCATGCCCGGCTAATTTTTGATTTATTGTAGAGATGAGGTCTCACCAAGTTGCCCGGGTGGGTCTCGAACTCGCGGGCTCAGGCAATCCACTCACCTCAGCCTCCCAAAGCACTGGGATTACAGGCTGAAGGGTTCATTCCTTCATAAAGCATCTATTAAGCACCTACTCCCTGTCAAATACTGTGATGTATGCTGGGAATGAATGAAACATTATCCCTCCATCAAGGAAGGTTAGAATTGAGAGGAAAACCAAACACATCAATACATAATTATCACACAGTAAAACTGTCATGGAGAAGGCATCTACAGAATACTATAGAAGTAAGGCAGGAAGAAACTTGCCATACACTAGTCTTGTGTTTTATCTTGTTGAAAGAGCCTTGCAGACTTACTTCTGATGAAGAAAGTACTCATTTGATTAAAAAATATCCTCTATTGGTTTTTCTCAGAGGTCTTACAAAGATCTGAATAATTTCTGGGAGTATTTTGGATAGTCACCTGCGTGTCATAAAAATGGTGTTCTATCACTGGGGAAAGTAAATTCATGGCATTGGAACTTGTGATTGCAGAAATGAGATATCAATGAAGAGTTAAGTTTCCACTTTTGGTAATATTTAGGTATAAAAAAGAAATCTATCTGGGCAGAGTGGTTGGGAAGTTGAGGGTTGGGCAGTTCATTTTGAGATGTTTGTTTTAGCGAAGTGATTTTTATTACTGTCTATGGTAAACTGCTACCTCAATATACAGATTGTATTTCCTAAAGTCATACTGTTGAGAGTCTATGAAGATTGAACAAAACTTGATGCTTATTAAACAAAATTCCTCTCCAATTTTGCATGTTCCCTTTAAAACAACTTTCCAACTTTACGTGGACAGGGCTCACGTACCAAACACTTCAGAGAGTAGAAATTCTAGTATTCTCCCGCTGTTTGTGGTCTGAATGCAGACATGTCCCCTAAAGCTTCTTGAAGTCTTTTCTTCCTGCTGTGTAACCTCTCAGCTTCTGCCTTACTCTCATTTTTCACATTCCTACTATTTGACCCTCCACATGACCATGTGAGTGACTCCCTGGACCCTCCTGTGTCAAGATGCAGGTTCTATGTCAACCTTCCTTGGGACCTGGTGTGGAACTTTCAACCCTGTGAAAGGCAGACAGTGCTGCCAGATTCTGTTCACATCTAGCAGGTTAGACAGTTTCAAGTCTTGCCATATCACTGAATTCATCATGGGAACCTACAGGACAAAGGGAAATGAGTAGCAAGGTACATTTTATGCTAAGACTATAAGGTGGAAGTAAAACAAAGACAATACTGTAATAGATCTCACAATGACTTAGGTGGGCTTTCCTCATGGCGTCCCAACAACTGGCTACTCTTTTGAAGTAAAAAAAAATTGTCTCAAATTGAGAGATGTCTCACATGGAAGTGCATACAGTTGATCCCCTGTGTTTGTGAATCTATCTCAGGGTTTTCATGATCATTCAAGGACACATGCAGAGCAGTGAAAAATTTGAGTTATGTGACATGTACATTCCCAACTGAAGTCAAACAAGGTGATGCCCTGTCTTCTTGTTTTAAGTCCTACATTGCAAACAAGTATCTTTTCCACGGTCTACTTGGCTCACTTTTTTTTCTACATGTTTGTGCTTATTTGTTGATGATTTTAGTGTTTTAAATGGCTCCCAAGTATAGTGCTAAAGGGCTGTGTACTGTTTCTAAGGGTAAGAAGACTGTAATATGCCTTGCAAAGAAAATATGTGTGTTGAATAAGCTTAATTCAGGCATGGGTTGCAGTGCCATTACCATGAGTTCAAAGTTAATGAGTCAATAATATATATTAAATGTGGCATCTTTAAACAGACACACCTAAAACAAGATTGACTAAAGTATGAACAGAGACTTTCAGGAACCTAACCTTGTATTTCTCCTAGGAACAATGGCTTAGTATCCACTAATACAGTGTTTGTGGCCACTTTACAGAGGATAAAAAAAATGAATAATGAGAACTGAGTGTCTGCTTTTTCCTTAGCCACTAAATGGAGTCATTTATAAATCTCTCTGCTGTCACATTAAGCACATTCTGGGAAGAAAATGGTGACATGTATATAATCTTCTCTAATGAATCAAATAAACAAATAGCAATTATTTATGAGATTACAATAATTGCTTACAACTGATTAGAGCCTACTTACCTTCACCAAAATTTATTTTCTCTGTTTACAAACAGTGTTGAATTTCAAGGCAAGGGAACAAAGAAAGGCCACCTCCCAACCAGCCCCTGCCTTTGTGGAGAACACGACTGATCCATTTACCGTAGAGCTTTGTGAAACATTCATAATTCATAGAAGGGATTATCTGAAAGCATTTCCCAGAATTGTCACAAAATTTTGTCCTCTCCTGCAGTGATGAAAAAGTACAGTCCTGGGATATGATTAAGGTGCATTGGAATCTCAGAAAACCATCAATAGTCACTCCGTTCTCTTCACGCTCTTGGAATGTAGTCTCTGGAAGAAAGTCGGTTCTGACAGATGATTTCATGGTATTTTACTCAGTGTGGGATGTATTTTAGAAGCAGTGTATCAAAACCTTGACCTTTATTTTATTCTTTTCTTTATTGTTGATTTAGAAGATTAAAAGCATTCCAAAGTCTTTTTCTAAATGTCTTCTCATATATGCTGCAAAAAGGATTCAGAAAGGATTTGACACGCATTGCGGAAGCGTAAATCAGCCAAGGGGAGGATATTCGCAAATTGCTCTTGCTGTTATAATTTCATCTCATTAGGGACAAAAGGACAGGTGGGTGTTCTAGCAGTTACAGATCAGGAATTACATTTTCTTTCCAGAGCGGTGAGGGTCTTGTGGTGTAAAACCCCCTTCTGAGAAAACTATGCAGGTTTTTATTACACATAAAAATCTTTCTGGGGTGGATTTTTATAGTTTACAGAGAATGTGGAAACCAAAGTTAGAAACTGCTTAGCTTTTACATTGTATTGACTTATTATTTTTTTTTTTAAGTAAAGGGATTTCATGCTATAATTTTTATTTCTTTGATGGATTAAGATGAACATATGGTGTAAACTTGTGAATTATACCTATTTTTGTCACCGAGAATATTTGACGGACCAAGGATGAAGGCATGTGATTTAGGAGCTGCAAGGACTAATGAATAATATTGTGGTCACATCTGTGTAACTCTGCTACTAACAACAACTGTTTTCTAAATACAGATGTATGTTTTGTGTTCTAATCCAAGGTTTACCAATAATGGAGAGGGTAAACATAATTTCAGAATAGGCAATCATTATAATGATAATGAGCATTTGCAGTCATTTGATAGTTCATCCTTTTAACAGCCCTGTGGAGAGATTCATAAACAAGTATTTATTCAGTGCCTTCTTGAAACAGTTAATATAAAAAAAAATTTTTTCAAATTGTGCTAAACATACATAACCTAAAATTGCAATCATTTTTTTCCCCCAAGTTGGAGACTCACTCTGTTGCCCAGGCTACACGCTCAAGGTCACTGCAGCCTCAACCTGCTGGTCTGCAGTGATCCTTCAGCCTCAGCCTTCCAAGTAGCTGAAACTACAGGCATGCGCTACCATGTCCAGCTAGTTATTTTTTTTTTAATTGTAGAGACAAGGTCTCGCCAAGTTGCCCGGGCTGGTCTTGAACCCGCGGGCTCAGGCCATCCGTTTGTCTCAGCCTCCCAAATTGCTGGGATGACAGGCTGAGCTATCCAGCCCAGCCAAATTGTAACCATGTTTAAGGGCACAGTTCAGGCGCATTAGGAATGCTCATAATGTTGTGCAACCTTTACCATTATCCAGTTCTGGAGCTTTTTCGCTTTCCCAAATGGAAACTCAGAACCCACTAAACAATGCCCCTCTCCTCCCAGAGCCTGGCAAACCTTGTTCTACTTTCTGTCTCTATGACTTTGTCTACTCCAAGTACCTTATGTAAGTGGAATCCCACAATATTTCAACTTTTTGTGACTGGCTTATTTCACTTGCCGTGATGTTTTTCCAAGGAACATCCATGCTATAGCATGCATCAGAATTTCATTCCTTTTTAAGGCTAAATGAGCAGCTAATTTTTCAAACCTACTGTTTTTCTAGATGTTATTCAAGACCTGAGGTTCTTACTGGGAAATGTTTCTGTTTACATCTTCCCTCATGGTCCCCACACCCTGACACCTGGCTTCCAGATAGACAATGTTTTTTTTTCCCTTTTCCAGGCCCAAATTCTAAACTAGAAAATCAAATTACTACTCTTTGGAGGAATGCTATAAATATGGAATTGTTAATAATCTATACTAGTCACTACAAAGTAGTATGCCTAAAAACATTGTGAAATACTATCATAGTGTTGCCTTTATTTATTTTTTATTTTTTTGAGTTGGAATCTCACTCCATCACCCAGGCTGGAGTGCAGTGGCACGCTCACGGCCACCCCAATATTGACCTGCTGGGCTTGGGTGATCCTTCCACCTCAGCCTTCCAAGTAGTTGGAGCTACAGGTGCGTGCTAACATGCCCAGCTAATTTTTGATTTATTGTAGAGATAAGGTCTTGCCAAATTGCCCAAGCTGGTCTCGAACCCACAGCCTCAGGCAATCCACTCACCTCGGCCTCCCAGGGTGCTGGGATGACAGGCTCAGCCTGACCCCATAGTGTTGCCTTTAAACCGGGGTTGCCAAGGGGAATGTTTAATGGCATGTGAAAGGAAAGACTTTGGTATTGCATTCAGGAGACAGCCTCATTTAATTTATGCCCATCAGGTAGTGACTTTTCTGCCAAATACAAAAAAATCAAACTTCCCTGTATTCCCAGGATGAGAGAGAGAGTGCACCAGAGCAAACCAAAAAGGTTATTCCCACGATTGACAAAGCAGGCATCCAACATTTCTCAGAGTATATTCAAAGGAGGAATCTCCATGGAATGCAAATAATGACTGTATTTTTTAACAAATTTATAAGCCAATATTAGAGCCTGAAACCAGTTACAAGGATGCAATCATCCTAATACAAAGTATCGTGGAAAACACAACAGTAGAAGCATAATTGGGACATCATTAAGACCACAAAAGTTCCTGGTGGGACCAGAAGAGGATTGTCTTGACTTTAATGGTTAAGTTTTCGTACAGGTTTCTAGTATACAGGAACTCGAATTTTATATCAGAGCACTACTATAATATTTGCAGTCTGTTATACTGATCTAGGTTTTATTAACTGTATAGCAAATGTATTTTAACTACATAATATTGGCTCAATAATGCTCTATGGATGTATGTCATATTCAAAAAGTTCCAAGATAATTAATTCCTCTAGGTCAGTGGCTTTCAAACTTTAGCAGGTGTTAGAGTGGTGTGAAGGACTTGTTAAAATCTAGGTTGCTAGCTCCCATCTTCAGAGTTTCTGTTTCAGTAGGTGTGGAGTGGAAGTTGAGATGGATATTTCTGACAAGTTCCCAGGTGATGCTAAAGCTGCTCGTCTGAGGAAGTATTTTAGGAAGTGCTGGGTGTATCCAGGTATATGTAGAATCTGGATCAGATAGTTCAAGTTCAGTTAAGGTTCTGACAAGTAGACTATTTTTCAAACCTGCTCACCTTGCCTATCTTCATTGTTCCTTACCCTTGATACCCAATCCAAGCCACCATCAGTCTTACCTGAAATATAGCAGCCTCCAAACTGGTCCCTGCCTTCCTTTCTTGCCTTCTTCCAAATTATCCTTCACAAAGCACCTGGGGTTATATTTTGAAAGCCAGAATCCGATCATTCTACTCTCTTGCTTAAAGTTCTTTGAACACTTTTAATAGCACATACTCCGTAACACCCAGTTTTTGTACTGTGGCTAACCAGAGCTTATGTGATCTGTCCCCTGCCCATCTTTCCTTTCTCATTCTTTTTCTCCTATTGTTGGATGCAGTGGAGCTTCCCAAGTGAGGCTTTGGAATATCTGACTACAGACCACATAAAAGTTATAAGTGTGGAGGAGGGTGACAGAGGAGAGAGGACTCTATTCTTTCAAAGTCTTAAAGGTATAAGCCCGTTTCTTGCATGGATCAAGAATGAAGTAATATTGTTCCTTCCACACACTTTAGAGCTCTAACTGATCCTTCATGAAGAAGCTGTGTCCTTCCACCGTAGTATTTGTGGGTGAGGCAGGAGGTCCTCAGGAAGGGATGGTTACTAAGTGGGGAGTGTCAGTGAACTTGAGTCTAGGAACATACAAATAATGGATTTCTAAAAAGATTTGGCATTGGTTTTTGGCTACAACAAGAAAACTTCATGGCTACTATAACCAATAAAATCTCCAAGCAAGAGAAATGTTAATAATTGTCCTCACTTATAAGTGGACCTTGAACAACTCTGATAATACTATAAGAAAGGGATTGGCAGTAGTGGGAGACTGCCAGGGGAAGGGGCGGGACTGGGAGTTGAGGGAAATTGCCAGGGGAGGGAGGGGCATACCTCATCAACAAGGGTACCTGCATAATGAACATGTGTATGCCTAACCCTGAATTGTATCCCACATA
Organism: Carlito syrichta; assembly: GCF_000164805.1. Lineage (NCBI taxonomy): Eukaryota > Metazoa > Chordata > Mammalia > Primates > Tarsiidae > Carlito > Carlito syrichta. The sequence goes on along the minus strand of NW_007258397.1, from coordinate 297,499 downwards.
TTTAAAATTAAAAATTAAAAAAGAATTAATTCCCTATCTCCCATTCTCTCAAATGGAAACAATAAACTTTTTAAGGATTAAAAATGGGAGCTCTGCCACACCCATGTTTTATCTGCATGATAGGTGGACAAGCCCTGATGGTTTTATGCCAATGGGTCTATGCTTGATGATTTTATGCATAAAGCACACACAATTCAAATTACAACCCAGGTGGTGATAATGTGGATGATTTCGGATCTTGTGGAAGATGAAATGTGTGGGCTTTGCTCTTAAACGTGACTGTAAACATTAGGACTGCTTGTTGTAAAATTAAATACATTTCTTCCAACAATGGACCCTTATAAATTTTTATGCCCATTCACTAAGAGTTTAGTAGTGCCTAAAGGCAGGGGCATACATTACATTGGGAGCCCATTTTCTTTTTTTCTCTCTCTCTCTTCTTTTTCTTTGTGTGTGTTGGGGTCTCACTCTGTTGCCTTGGCTGGAGTGCAGTAGCACGATCATGACTTACTGCAGCCTTGACTTCCTGGGCTCAGGCAATCCTTCCACCTCAGCCTCCCAAGTAGCTGGGACTGTAGGTGCATGCTGTTACGTGCCACTAATTTAATTTTTTTTTTGTAGAGACAGTGTCATGTTATGTTGCCCAGGCTGATCTCGAACTCCTGGGCTCAAGCAATCCTCTGGCCTCAGCCTCCCGAAGTGCTGGGGCTACAGGTGTGAGCCACTGTGCAGGGCCCAGACATTTTCAAGAGAGAAAACAAAGGTTGCATTGTTTAAAGCCTTCAGATGTTACAGGGGAAAGAAGTTGTGCAATGATGCTAAAGATTAAGTATGGAAAGAGAGGGGAAGGAGACAAGAGATATCCCCTGAGAACCAGAGGGATGACCTGGAAGGTCAAATCTGTTAGAAAATCTATTATTAGATTCTTGTTAGCAATTTCTTTATTTATTCATTTTTCTATGAGCCTATATAACTTTTTACAATGTTCCACACATAGTAGAACATTAGTCAACATTTGTTGAATAAATAAATGAAGTATCATAGGTCAGGCTTATCTCTAGACAGGAGTAGGTAGCAATGAATTAGGTCAATCGTTCTCAGAATAGTCTGGAGAACTTTTTAAAATATGATGCTCCACCCCAGACCAATTAAATCTGGAATCTCTGGGTTTAGGACACAGTTATACATATTTTTCAAAGGTTTTTCAGTTGAACCCGAAGTATAGAGAGCAGTAAGAGCTACTAAATTGGGTGATAAGCCAAGTTCCCTTGTAAGACCAGGATTCTGGGGTCCCTAAAACACTATCATGCTCTTTGAATAACATGTCAATATCAAGTAACTAAAATTCCTTTTATCATCGTCAGGACAAGCTATATAATTTGTGGGTTCAGAGAAAATAAAAATGTAGGACTCCTTATTAAAATATTAGAAATGTACCATTATTAGGAATTTCAAGACAGCGATAGCAGAGCATTAAATCAAATGTAGGGGTCTTATAAGCATGGGGCTTTGTACGAATGAGCTGGTCACATAAGCATGAAGCCATCCCTGTCTACAGAACCCAGTCCTGGAAAATGACAACTTCATAATCTCTAGGTGCATCCCTACTATAGCTCTTTGTTCTTGTAGCATCAAGAGGTCACTCATGGATATTCTTTCCTGTTTCATTCAATTTTAAGAAATAAGAAATATTGGAGGTATAGTAAAAATCAAATGAATCATCTAGTGATCTAGAAAAAAGTGACTTAGGCTTCCCCATGCCTCATTTTTCTCGTAGAAGGAGACAGTGTTGCCCATTGCATCCTGTTGCTATGAGAATTGAGATGCCTAACACAGATGTGATGTTTTTCCATGGTCCGCCATGGTTACTCTGAACCAATTTAAGGGTCACATTCAGAGCTTATTGGTTTCCAAAGGGTGTAGCCAAAGTCACAGTTCATTAATAAACAAATGTATTATATTTTGCAGAAATGATGTGGAGAAGTAGGAGAAAAAAAGATTTTATTTTATAAACTCTACAGCAGAAAAATCATCAAATTCCCCATTAAGCATCTCTATTCTTCCCTCAAAATCTCTCTCCACTGGCAGCTACCTCATCTCACAGTATTTTCTTTTCTCAATTAATCCCTCTAAAATTTTTTCTCACTTTTCCTTTATTATTTTGAAATATTGAGTTCTTCAGTTAGCAAATAGAACTTAGAAAAATAAAAGCTTGTTAATCAGCTGAGCAATCATCATTTACTGCTCCTTGAACATGTCCAGTGGTCATCTCAGCACCATTCCCAAATCAAGGTGCTTCCTTTTTTTTTATTTTTTGAGTAGGAGTCTCACTCTGTCTCTCAGGCTGGAGTGCAGTGGCACGTTCATGGCCACCACAGCCTCTACCTGCTGGGATCCTTCCACCTCAGCCTTTCAAGTAGCTGGAACTATAGGCACACGCCACCACACCCAGCTGATTTTTAAATTTATTGTAGAGATGAAGTCTTGCCAAGTTGCCCAAACTGGTCTCGAACTGTGGCCTCAAGCAATCCTCTCACCTCGGCCTCCCAAAGTGCTGGGGTTATAGGTGTGAGCCATCGCACCTGGCAAGAGGCTCCTTAAAATATCCTCTCTCCCAGGAAGATAGGACAGATTTGGAACAGCCTGCTGCCAAGAAAATAAGATTTCCTCCATATACTTATCTTGGTAAAGTGACTAGTTCACACCAATGCTAATTTCCTTCTTCCTCTCACCTTCTTCACTGTTTGAAGACTTCCAGGGACAAGAGAGGCTCACTATCTCACAAGGTGAATCTGTTCTATTTATCAACAGCCCTACTTATTAGAAAATGCTTCCTTCTGTTAACCCAAAATCCACTTCCCTGTAATTTATACCTGAAGTTTGTAATTCCCCTGGGTCAAGTTAGTACAAATTTCATTCTTTTTCAAGATGGCAGTTTCTTCCTCCATAAGTTTCTCTGCTGTTCATTCACTGCTCTTCCTGTGACAGACTTCCTCTACTAAATAGGCAAAATTTCCCCTTAGACCAAAGGAAATACAATCTCCAAATGTGGTCTTTGATGTAGAAGGGAGTGCCAAAAAAATAATTTCTTCCCATGTTCTGGACATACTCTGATTATTTAATTAAAAAAATCTAGATTTCCTCAGCTTTGGGTGGTCCTCTGAGGAGACTCTTTGAACTAGTATAAGAGTAGAAATCAAGCAAGGATGGCCAGCCTTGTGGTTTAATCACAAACCATGCTAAACCAGACCACCAAAAGTTTCAGCAATTAAGGAGGGAATGATGGTGGGACTCAGAGCAAAGGTATCAAGCAGCATTAATTGAAGTTTCATGGTCCCAGGTGACGGACTCCTTACTCTAGTTGAACCCAGAGAATAGATATTACCCTCAGTAACAGATTGCCAACTCCTGTGCTTGTGGTCATTCAGCAAGTTGAATACTTGGTGTCTCCCAGGCATTGAGCTAACATGGTCCCATTTTCAAGCATGTTAGGGTCTAATGATGGTAAACAAGTAACTAAACAAATAAGTATGCAGCTACAATAGGAAGGAGGGTTATAGAAGAAAATAATAGAGTTTAGCAAGAAGCAGGCTAAAAGGAGGGACCTACTTCAAATGTGTATGGCCAAAAATGGTGTCTTCTAGAAGATGACATTTAAATTGATGTCTGAAAAAAGACAGAACTAGCCAGACAAAGGGGGAGATGAGGAAAGATGATGGCAGCAAAGGGGGGTGGGTCAAAAGTCCCAAGAGAGAAAATTTGGGAGCTGAAAGCATGTCAGTGTGGTTGTTTGCCTCTCTTAACTCAGTGCACATTCCAGAAAGTGGGGTGGTGCTGTTTCCCCTTGAGTGAGAGTCAAGAGCATATCCAGTTTTTGTGGAGCATTAGCAGTTTTAAGGCTCCCCCTTCTTTTTAGAAATAGAAGGTAAAATTATGGATTACAAATTAGGTAAATGATTGAACGAGAAAATAATTCACAATTAATTATTAGAGTCTTGGTGGTCCAGGAATTCTTGAGCTCTTTTAAAGCAATTTACCAGAAATGCTTACATCACACACTTCCTGATTGTCACCTGTTTTCATGACCTAGAACACTGCACACCTCCCAGTAACTCCCAGAGCTCATGGAAACTTGGGCCGGTGCAAGGACCTGAGGCAGAAGCTTCCTTTACTTTGGGGTTAAGTATGCCAATTCCATCTTGGTCTTCTCACCAGCCAGAGGCAAGAGGCTGGTTTGTTCTGGTTCATTTCCAAGGCAGTGCCTCTGGCTAAAGTAAGCGTTATACTTTCGTTTACAGACAATAGAATCATCTCTCATATGAAGAATTATTCTTCCTCCTCTCAACAGAAATCAGATTTTACTAGTTTTTAGTTATAAGTCCCAGTATCATTTTGTTCCTTCCTGGTTATGGCTTAGATGACAAGAGCTTGTATTAGTTTTAAGTGACTGCCACTGCCACACAGATGGAGAAACATCAACAAATCTTACCTCCAAATCTACCTCCTAAAAGAAGAGTGTACCAGTTCTTCCCACCACATGTTTGCCCTTGACTCAAGCATGTGGTGGAAAAAGAAACCGCATTACAGATGTACTCTGCACAGTCAATGGACCCTGTAGACACACTGATAACATGCACCAGCATACACGTACAATCTGCACTCATTAAAATGGCTTTCAGGATATGAGAAGGGACAGACATTACTGTGTATTTCTTGGATGCAGAAGGAATTTGTCCTGGTCAAGACCTAAACACCTAATGGTGGAAAACATAGGCTTTAACGTATTTTAAAACTATAATTGTTGCTAAACCGTAGTAAACCCAGAGCTGGTTCTCTTTAAATGAGGCAAGAGTGTAGCATCCAAGATTCATTCCACGCCAACATTCTCTGGAGCATGAGAGATGGTAAGAAAGACTATTAGGTTAACAAGAACATCAAATGGATAGAATCATCTTTTATTTCTCTCTCTCAGTGGAGGCTCTGTTTTGAGTCTGCTGGAGTCTAATCATTACTTGGTGTTGCTCTGAATCGTATCTGACATGTCTTTTCATGTTAGCTTTGCTGCATCTTGTGCTTTAGGCTGTCACAAGCTTCCCTGGATTATTGGATGTGAGGGAAAATAAAGGGGCCCTCCCCACAGTGCCCAGAAGCAGAAGGAAAAGCAAGTGAGAAGAAGGGGAAGTGGATGGAATTCCAAGGCAGGCCCAGGGCACACAAACTCAAGAAACTGCTGAACTCCAAAGCAGGTGCTTCTAGCATCTAGCAAGCATCTGATAACTGAACCATTCTGTGCCACATCCCTACCCCATCCACCTTTCCACCAGGAGTGTCAACGTAATTAGAGAAGCTCCTTGTCTTCTTCTGTAGAGATGTATCTTGTTCAACACAGGCAAGCGGAGCACTTTGATCATTTACTCTTGTTGGAAAAGAAAAACAAAGCAAAATGTCCAAAATGAGCCAAAAAAAAAGCTTTCTTTTAAAAAGAAACATATGAAAATAAGAACAACCAAAAAAGACAATTTGCGTTTGGGCTTCTGATGGAACAATCATTACTGTGGATGAAGTTATGAGAATTGAGAGTATAGTTTGCTCTCAATAAGAGCTACCCTTCAAGTTGTGCTTCGTATGTACCGCTCAAGATACTGTGTATCTGTCTCCACAGTTCTCTAAGGTAGGTACTCTTACTCTAGTTGAATTGTGTTTCCCTCAAATTTACACCTACCTGGTGCCTCAGAATGTGACCTTATTTGGACATAATGTCTTGGAAGATGCAAGCAAGTTAAGATGAGGTCCTACAGGATTAGGATGAACCCTAATCTAAAGACTGGTGTTCATCTAAGAAGAAGGAAATTGGACACATACACGGAAAGAAGAGCATTATGTGAAGACAGAGGTGCAGGAGAGACGGCCAGAGTGAAGCAACGACAAGCCAAAGAATGCAAGGATGGTTGTCAATACCAGAAGTTGGAAGAGGCAAGGAAGGAGCCTCTCCTGGGGCCTTCGGAAAGAACATGGCCTTGAGAACACCTTCGTTTCAGACTTCTGGATTCCAGAACAGTGAGAGAATACATATATGTTGTTATAGGTCTCCAGGATTGTGGTAATTGATTATGACTGCCCCAGCGACATAATACACAGATGAAGATACTATGGTTCTGAAGGTCTCACTAAAGCTCCTTGTGTAGGGACAGGGTGAGTTGGTTACACACATGGGCTGTTCACCTGGGCAGGGGAGCTGTATCTCATGGGAAGTGACTGGACTTAGAATTGATGGGATTGGTTTTGTCCATCTGGACAGATCCATAGGATTCCAGAGAGAGGTTAACAAAGACAAGTGTGAAAAGGATCACCAACTGTAGGGTCAAAATTTATATACATATTTATTTTTATTCTCATTTCATCCTAGAAAGGATTTAGAGTCCCTTTCACAGATGCAAATAACAGAGCAAAATAAATTAAAAGATAAGAAGGATGAAACAAAGGGAAGAAAAATCACGGTAGAAAGCAAACATGATAAACCGACATGACACCACAGTCCTTTCTCTGCTCCCCTCTCCCCAGAAAAGATGGACCCTCTTGATATGAGCAAGAAATTTCAGGACAGGATAATGCCAAGTCTGATTTTTCTCTAATTTGTGTAAATTCAATGAAAATTTCAGGCTGTTGCTTCAAGTAGAAATGAGCTCTAATTATCCTTCTGATTTTCATATCATTTTCAGTAAGTCAGCATTGCTACTGCAGTGGATCAACTAGAAAGCAGGAAAAAGAAATCTTGCATTTTCTGTGCCCTCTGCATCCTTTTAAGCATGCTTTTGAAGTATTTTAAAATCATTTTCTTTGGAGCATTTGCTTGCACAGAGAAAAAAAGGGAGGATCTGGAATGGCTTAGCATACCATTGTCTGTGATTTATCAACCTCACATGCAGTCCTACCACCAGAGCAGACAATGCCGTCTAAACCAGCATGGGAGCTATTGTTTGATTTGATACTGAGCTTTTCTGTGTTTATTGGTCATCTTTGGCCTCATATGAAAAATTTATCCTGCTATGTCTAAGAGAGTACCAATATGAATAAACACTGGAAATATCTTCACAGGAAGCTATCCAGCAGAATAACTCTGTATTGCTCTCTGCAGGGGCATCACCTGCTGAATAAAGCCCCAAAACCATCATTTAGGGGTTCACTTTATGTAAACTATCTCGTGTTAAGCTGTGCTGTAAAGATAGGAACCTCTAATCGTATTTCAAATACCAAACATACCGGTGTGCTTCTCTTTTTTTTTTAAAAAAGGAATTCTATTCATCTGGCTTTCTAGGTTTCTGAAATAAAATGAACTCTTTATTTGAAGAACATTTTAAAAACTAAGGTAAAGGAAAATATTCCATTCCTAGATGAGTGCTTTTGCTTGTATAATTGTGCATTGACAGCGAACAATAGAGTAGATGAATGTCTGTTTTATTTATTTCCAAAGGAACCCTTTTGGGTTTAAAAACAGGTTTCCTACAGCAAGAAGGCATACCCCTTAAGGTTATCGAATCCATTTATTGTTGATGTTAATCAAACCATGACCTGGGCTTTTCACAGAGCTACGACTCTTCTTCTTTAAATATATTTTAAAGATGTGGGGTGCAATTCAAGAGAGCGATGACTCTTAATTAAAAATTAACTATGATCTTCTAGTAGAGATTGCACACAAAGTGAGAAGTGCTTAGAGAGGTGACCCGACCCAGGATGTCGCGCGTGGGTGTGACAGCCCCTGTAGGTGGCAGTGGTGCACTTCCACAGCGACCTGGCCCGGCTTTCCGGAACGTGGGTGAGGGATGCAGAGATGCAGAGGATAAAAAAACTGCAGAGAGCGAGCGGGCTTGCCCTGGAGCCAGCAATTTAACTAAGTTGCTGGTTCGCTACTCAATTTCATCGTTGCCCTCTAAATGAATTTTTTTCTGAACTCAGCAAAAGTACAAACTGTTCCTTCATGCACCCCACACTGTCCTTTTGGTGAAGTGGGTCTTCACTTTTTTATGCTTTCTAATTTTTGAATCTCAGAGTTGTTTTGAGGGTGGGGTCCGACTTAGACATTCCTCTTTTTGAACTGTGGGAGTAATTCACTTAGCTGCCTAGAACTCTTTAAGAGAGGGTAAAAATCCCCCAGATGAGATGATCGTAAACTAAACCTATCCTATCCAGCAACATGGCACAATCCAAAATAAAGATCTGTGGGCACAAACTGTACGACCAGATCTTCCCGATTTTTCACTTGTACTCTTGCTCTGTTTCCTTTCTTTCTTTTTCTTCTTGAACCTTCAATTCAAAATTGTCTTCTGCTGTGCTCAGCCTGAAGGCTGGAATCTGAAAAGCAATCTAGCAATCACAGATTGGGGTAATTTTAAATGAAAAGAAGGTATGATGGCAATTATTTTCCTGATTGTTTTGGCCTGTGATCGTGGAGCAGGATTATATTCTTTTATAGAGTAATGGTTGTTCTGGAAGAATCTGTGGAGTTGTGCTGGTCATTTCTGGCTGAATTTTCCTTTCTCACCTTCCCCAGATTCCCCCACTGATTCCGCAGCACGTAGGAACACTGTACACGCAGTGTTAACTTCACACATTCCTGGCATACTTGCTACATCAACACAGCTATGTTCTTGTGAATTGAAATCTCTGTTGTCACTGTAAGAAGAGCTTTCTTCTTGTAACTTACCAGATATCCACAAAGTGTAAGCCAAGAATAAAGGAATGACAGATTCAGATATGGATGATGCATAGGATTCTTGTTGACATAATTGGTATGGAAATTTTATAAGCAGGATCCAGCATCTAAAGGCAATCAAAACATTTTGCTGAATAAATGAAAGCTAACATGGAAATAAAAATGATGAATAAACCCAGGAAAGGAGAAACAATGACTAGTTACCTAAAATCTTAGGACAATGCCAGAAAGATTAGGGAGAAATAGGAATTCAGACATTAGGAGGCCAAAATACGTAGAAAAGGAGGTAACTAATGAATGGTGCTGGGCTTATGCTCTCAGGCATAGGAAGAGGGTTAAATAGGTGATCCAAGAATGCAGAAAAATGGAGCCAGGCATGGTGAAATGTCCCAGCTACTAGGGAAGATGACTTGAGTCTAGGAGTTTGCGACTGTGGTGAGCTGTAATCGTGCCACTGTACTCCAGCTTGGGTGACAGAGCAAGAACCCCGACTCAAACAAAACAACAAACAAAAAGGGATGTGTCAAGATGAAGGGAAGGTATGTCAATATGCATCAGAGGAGATTAGCAAAGAGCTGCTGACTGGTTCCACAGTGAATGATAAAAAGTGGATTAGGGAATCTGGAAATTATGGAAGACAGGATGTAATTACACAGCTGACAAAAAGGCCCCAAGGGAGAGAAGAGTTGAAAGATACAAGAGTGGGGAAGTGTGTGCAGCTTCATCAATGAGCAGGTCTATGGCAAAGCGAAAGCTGTTTTTTAAGACTTCACATGGAGGTACAGTTGTGTGGAATAAGAACCCATAAAAGGGACTCGTGTGTGCTTTATTCTACCACAAAGAAAAACAAAACAAAAACAAAAACACAACCATCCTCAGTTGCTCTACTAAAGTAAGCTAAAGGCCTGATCAAATTGGCACTAGTCTAGAATTGCTGATCGACAGGAAGCTAATAAAAAACTTTCCAGGGCCTCCCCCAAATTGTGGTGCAAGATTGAATTAATTGTCTTTGCTGGTCATTGTCGATAAAAACATAGCCCCAATAGCAAGCAAGATCCTCACCATGATAGGTTCATGGCAACTGGAAACATGTTGATGCCAAGACAGTTTGATACTGCATTTTTTAAGACAGTCTTTGACATTTAAAATTTTAAACAAGAACACATGGGGTCAGTTGGCATTTAACACCAACTGACTACCTTACTCAGTAGAGAAAAAGAGGTTTCAGAATGGAATTAGCCTCAGACGTTGGGTAGAGTCAGTATGGGTGAGAAGTAGGGCAAGGAGGGAGTGAGGAGTAGAGTGGGAGGAAGGAATTGGTTGAGGCTTAGGTATGGAATAAGTGTGAGAAATGTTTGCTGCATTCACAGATGGAGGTATGTCAAATGACTAACGCAAAATGACCAGGTCTGAATGCCCTGCTTTGATTCTAGGCGATGTTACATCCACAGAGGAATTCTTGTGCCAGGTCAATTTATACTTGAGTTCAAAATAACTTTTTTGATTGATAACTTAAGTTTGCACTTGTTTAGCATTCTATGTGATGTTTTCTTCCTCTAACTTTCTTTTTTCTTTCTTTTTTTTTTTTGAGTTGGAGTCTCATTCTGTTGCCCAGGCTGGAGTGCAGTGGCGTGCTCACAGCCACCCCAGCATTGACCTGCTGGGCTCCAGCGATCCTTCTGCCTTAGCATTCCAAATAGCCGGAACGTCCAAAAGCTACCACACCTGGCTAATGATTTATTTATTGTAGAGACGAGGTCTCGCCACGTTGCCTGGGCTGGTCTTGAGTCTGCGGGCTCAGGCTCCCAAAGTGTTGGTATTATAGGCTGAGCCACTGAGCCCGGTCCCTCTAACTTTGTTATTTCCTTCCTTTTTTCCTTCCTTCCATCCTTCTTTCTTTCCTTTCTTCCATCTTTCCTCCTTTCTCTTCTCTGTCTCTCTTTTCTTTTCTCCTTCCTTTCACATTACTTCCCTTCTTCTCTCTCTTCTTTTTCCCTCATCTCTCTCTTCTTAATTTTCTTCTTTTTCTCTCCTTCATTCCTCTTCATTTATTTCTTTCCTTTTCTTTCTTATTGTCTTCCTTCCTTGTCTTCTCCCTCATCCCCTCTCCCTGTTTCTTTCTTCCTTCTTTCCATCCAACATTTATTAATCACACACTATGTGCTAGGCACTTTGCTAGGCATCCAAGAAAATGTACATCCTTGAAAAAATATCAAAAGGTAAAGCAATGGGCAGATTAAATTTTTTAGATGAGTCAAAGAATTTATTTCCCATCCATTATACCCTGTTGATTTCATGCATGTAAGAAAAGTCACTTAAAAGATAATCATCCCTTAGCATCACCACAAAAGTTTTCCACTTACAGTAATGGAGCAAATGTTATTTATATTTAAAGTTATAATTACACACATGGTCTGAAGTTATTGTCTTGTGGTCTCTCCCAAGGTTTCAGTGAAGGTGAGATCATCTAAAATAGTAGAAATGTCACAAGATTTTAAAAACCATCCTTGAAGAGCTTTTGTGCTTAACCTGGGGCCTAATGAAGGATGATAGGCTTTTAGGAGTACAGATTTTGCTCAAAGTTTAATTCAAAAACAAAACAAGTTAATCCCACTGCAATTTTGGAAGCCTATCTACTATGCAATCCGAAAATCACATGGCTCAAACATTATAGTTAATCCTCAGACGTTTCATGACTACGAAAATTACAATATTGACAGAGGGATATCTGATTAGTTCTTACTTTTAAAATTTTGTACTCTTGTCATTTTTACCAATGTCCTGATTGTCTGGGCTATTTTTCAGTGAAAGGCTTGGAGTGGGCTACAATATCTACTCTGTCATGCTACCAACCCAAGCAAGGTGCCCTTACGCTATTTCTACACAGTAGCGATAGTAAGCACCACTCGTATGGTGACATGTGAAGCCCTTTAGTGTTGGGAGCCAGCCTTGGAGGCCCGCCTCATTGACAAAGTCCAGGTACGCTGTGTGGAGCCAGCCTTGGAGGCCCGCCTAATTCTTTAGTGTATATTGCTTCACTTAATAATATCTAGAAGTGAGGTACTAGACAAGTGAGCTAAAGAAAGTGAGCTGTTGAAAAGATAATTCAGAGCAAAGAAGTCCTGTGAGGTGGGTATTGTTACAGATAGTTTTTTTTTTTTTTGAGTTGGGGTTTCTGGCGATCCTTCCGCCTCAGCCTTCCGAGTAGCTGGAATTACAGGCATGCGCCACCACACCCGACTGATTTTTTTATTTATTGTAGAGACAAGGTCTCGCTGCCCAGGCGGGTCTCGAACCCATGGGCTCAGGCAATTCATTACAGATAGTTTTATAGATCTTGCAACTAACCTAAGCTCATGTAGGTCAACAGAGATGCTGGGCTTTGACGGCAGGTCTATTCTCAGTCAGTGTAATATTTTCAGATGGAGTTTCTCGTATTGATTCTTGCCAACTTCTGGAGAATGTTACGGTGGCATGTCATGTCAGTCCATGGAACACATTATAAACACACCCAAGGTTTTACATGGCTGTCCTCTTTACTGCTGTCCTGCTTCCAGGCCTGCCCTGGGAGCCATAATCTATCAGAAATCTTAGACTTCCTGTCTACCTCCTGAATCAGAACCTTCGTAGTCATTCTCAGAGCCTGCCTCTGAGGTCTAGCACCTCTTGACTCAATTCCTTAAAACTTAAAGACTATTTTAAGGCCTACCATGCATGCCATCATTTTGGTTATTTTATGCATAGGATCATCATCATTAGCCACATATCCTTAAGATGATCCACAAGAAAGGAAGCGAAATCTAGGAGATCAGCACTGTATTGGGAAGCAAGGGTCAACAGTTGAGTACTAGATGTTGAAATGTTCTGATTTCATTTCCTAGCGGTCAATTCGGTGTTTCTAAGTAATCACTTTTGGTGGTCACAAAAAACCACATAAGACTTACTCAATTTAACTACCTGCCATTAAGAGGACTGCATAATTGTTCACAATAGCAAAAATCTGGAATCAACCATGCTGCCCATCGAAAGAGGACTGGTTGAAAAAAATGTGATACATATACACAATGGAATACTACACAGCCATAAAGGAAGGATAAAATTATGAACTTCACAGCAACCTGAATGGACTTAGAATCTATAATAATGAGTGATCTATCACAGAAACAAAGAACTGAGTATCATGTTTTCACTCATAAGTGAACCTTGAACAATTATTGTATAATACTATAAGAAAAAGATTGTCAGTAGTGGAAAACTGCTGGCAGGGGGCGGCACACCTCATCAACAAGGGTACCTGCATAATGAACATTTGTATACTTAACCCTGAATTGTACCCTACATCTTTAAAATAAAAAAAAATGAAAAAGAGGATTGCATAAATACTGAGATGAGACCTAGGTCAGGGAATGATTGTAGTTATTTTCACAGCACATCAATTAACCATTTTGTCTGGTAAAATCTCCCTATTCTAAGATATAACCACATAATAGTTTTTAAGTAAAATTTAATAAAAACGTTTGTCCTAGAGGCTTTGGTACCCATGAGTACCCACAACTATTAATGATCAGTTTATTCCTGAATATAATAATGAGTAAATACTAAACTTAATTCCTCCCTAATGTGACACATTTTACATCTGTAGATAGAGCATAGAGTCAGTTTTGCTGTGTGGCTCAACTCATTTCTCATTTATTAAATATTTGTCACGCACTTACTTGGTAAAGAGTTTTAGGCTATGTCCTGGAGATGTAAAGATGAACCAAATTCTTATTTCCTTCTCGGATTTCATAGTCTAATTGGGAAGACATGGATTATTAGGGAATAAACAAATTTCTTTTTTATTTCTTTTATTTATTCTCACTAATATGTGAACTAGAACAGACTTTGACAGATGCTTCCTAATAACCTTCATGTTGGAAGACAATTCTCCATGGATATCTCTGCATGTCATATTAGCAGAAGCACTGACAACTTTTGTGTGGAATTATCTTTTCAAGGATGTTTTATGGAGCACAGCCTTGGAAGAAAGGGATAGTATTAGTCTATGGAGCAGAGAGCAGATTTACTTTCCAATATAATAAAGATAATGTGTCCTCCTGGGGCCATGGTTGGGGTAGGTTTACTGATAGCACATCATGAAAGAATTGAATTCCTAAACCTAGATTCCTCATTTGAAGGATGCAAATTCATTGCAAATTCATACTTAGAATCTACATTGATTGTTCCATATCACATCCATGCAGCTGTGGGGTAGAGGACAACTGGTACGAACATGATGCTCATGCTGCTTGCTGTGCTGTGGGTTATAAAGTCCTTTGTCTCTGATTCAGGAGTCTCATGTCTTCTGCCAGAGTCTGTGAAATTATGGTGGCTACCTTCTTAACTTGTAAATAGTGAAAAATCTCAGAGCTTTTACATTTCTTGACACTTCAGTTCCTGAATCTGAATACATTCATATACCGTATTTTTTAAATAGAGAAACTACTGAACAACTGTATCATCCAACCCTCCATTTATCCCTCATTTTTGGTCTTGAGTGATAATATCTTCATCTTTGCCCATATTAATGAAAGTCTAGGCTGCTGAAATTACCTAAATGTCCTCTATGCTCTTTCCTGAAGAGCTGGGCTATAAAACAAACATTTGGAAAGGCAAATTGAATCACATTATAGTGAAATAATGGCAATGTCCTCATTTTTAATGTTCACATTCATTGGTAATTTAGTCTATCCTGAGAAATATCTGCCTTTATTCTACTTGGAGGTGGATGATGACAAATTAAATAAATAAAGTGAGAGTTTGTTAGAACAAAGGGGGCAAACAAAATAACAAAACATCACTTTCCACTCTATTATTAATGCATAATTCAGGAGAGAAAAATTGATTTTTTTTTTTAAACAAGAGGAGTCATATAGTACCAGATTCTAAAAATCAGTGGTCAGCAACTCTGAGTTTTTGTTCTTAATTTTTTGTCTCACCAAGAATATTGGGCTTTGTTTCTTTTTTTGAGCCAACATCAGAGTATGTGCAGAGTTTCAGGTATTCCTCTGTAGCATATAGGGGAGGATATGAAAAATCTTGCACTTTAATATAAGTTACAGAATTGCTTTAGGTATTTTAGATACAAAATGTAGCTCAAACCAGTGCTCAGAAAAGATAGGCTGACCACGACAGGCAGATAAGACCAATAATAGCATTGATTTAGCAATTAGAGAAACATAATGTATAAGACTTTGTCGACTAAATGACCCCAGAAGACCAGGAAGAAGAAATAAGGAAGTAATGGTGAAAGCAGAGGGCAACAGCACTGACCGCTAATTGGTGCATGTCCTATGGAGAGAAATAGAGGTGGCCAGCACCCCAGTCTCAGCGTTTTCAACCAGCACAGCTGATGTAGTTTTCTGAAAAAGTTCTGTAATCTGTTTTGCTGGGGACTTGGCCTCATTGTTTCTCTGGTTTCCTATGACAGGGATTTTTTTTCCAAACACCGTAAACTGGAACTTATGAAGCGGGAGCCTCAAGGATGCCCTTTGTGCATCTAGCCTAAGACCCTAAACCAGGAACTGGCCAGAGGACTCTCTCAGCTCCTTCTCCCAGAGCCAAACCTTCATCTTGACTAGAGTTTTATTATCTTTTGGGTGACTAATCCAAGGGAAAGTAAGTTCTCATTGCAACCTACAACAAAGCGACCTCAAGCCACTTTTTCTGTTTCTTTTCCTCTGTTCTCCCTTGAACTCTAGAGACTTGAAAGGGAGGATACTTTCTCCTTCTAGAAAATATGTTCAATTAGTTTATATTCCCACCGGCTCCAAGGGAGGAGGTGAAATCGAGAAAACTAACGGAAAGTAAATCAAAAGTAACAAGAATCCAAGATAGAGACAAAGAGGAAAACAGAGAAGCAGAGACACAGAGAGAAAGAGAGATTGAGAGAAAGAGTTTTCATTTTATTGAAAATTCCACTGCCTAGTACCATGACTAGGTGAGTGTTTTCGACTTAGCGACTAGACAGACTGCTTTTTGTGTACCATACCTAAATCTTGAGCTCCTCCTATAGAAAATTACTTAGTACAATGATTTACCTTGAGAGGTTGCTGTCCCCCCTTCAGGGAGAAGGTAATCACAGTCTGGGGGATTTTGTATATGCTTTTGAGAAACAACTGTTCCAATCTTCATCTTTGCTTCTATAGATCCATTTTGGCCAAGGAAGTGAGCTTGTATTATTTTAGTCAAATTTACCCTGGGACAAAATGTTACCTTGACTATATAACTAGGCAAACTCCCCAGCTTCTTATGTCCCTTTGTTCTCCTGGAGAAATAAACCCATCCCCCAACAAATGAATCTCTTCTTGTTCCCTTAAAGAAATTAGTGACTCAAGGTATATAGGAAGTAGTTCAAAAATAATCTCCTCTTTTTCTTATTCTTTTCAATATCTGCCAAAGGGATTTCTTTCAGCAGCCTGATTGGAATCTAAATCTCACCTTAGGCAACATCTGCCTGGAACACCCATGGGAATATCTGTAGTTTCTTCTGAGTCTCCAAAATAGATTAAGTTTACCCCAACTCTTTTATATGCTCCACTTTTCCAAAGTTCCACGGGAACAAAAGGATATATAAGAATGCGTCAATGCAATATTCATAATTGCAACACTTTCAGTATGTTTCCTGAAAACATGTGACCATGCAATAGTTTATAATATAAGCATTAATTACCATAAATTCCATTTCCCATGCAAAGTTAATTTTTCCAGAATCCATTGCATGTTACATTCTAGTCTGTGATTCTCAACTTTGACCATACATTGAAATCATGTGAAAGTTTTTTTAGAAGTATTGCCTTCCAGGCCTCACCCTGAACCAACTAAATACCTGGGGGTGGGACCCAGGTATTGATGTTCTTTTAAAGGTTGAAAAGAAAAATCACTGATAGAAACACAGTTTAAATCTTTTTCTAGCTGTAAATTATACCACAGATTAAATTATCTAGGGAAAGGAGATAGATTGAAAAAAGAGGGGGAGAAGCAGATAGAGAATTCCTGCTTTCACTCTTCTAGGGTCCTATAAGTTCATGTCAGTTAACAGAATCCACAACCTGCAAAATTAGAATTTATTTGGGATAAATTTCCAGTGAGGAGGTTCATCATGCCTTAAGCTTTTTGCTTTTTGCATTTCAATTGGGAAAACAAGCCTTGAAGAGACCCATGTTACTCGGCAGTCCAGTGCAGTGAAAGCCAGGGTTGTCTGAGTACTCAGGCTCCTGGGTTTCTCCCCTTGCCATATTCTTTTTCAGAGAATGAGAAAAGAAAAGAAAAACAAGTCTAAATAGGGTAGGATTCAGTAATAAGTGGAATGTGTTAATGAAAGATATTTTTCAGGGAAACAAAACATTAGAATCTTGCCTTTCTTAAAAATTTGTAATTAAGGTTAAAATAGTTTCCCCGCTTAATGAAATCCCTCTTATTATCCTATACATCAAAATAAATAGGCACAAACATATGGAAATATTTCACCTTGGAATCCCATGCCTTCCCCAGGAAGTAACAACAAGATGATACATTCTTCACATCGACTCAGAAACAGGACCTGGCCCTCTTTCTTGATGACAGAAACACTCAAGCGGGGTTCACTTCCCTGATGTGCTCAGAGAAGACACGTGGGAGGCACTCCTGCACTGTCTCGGGTCGTGTTCATCACAAAGTTTACACATGGATTTCACTGTCTTACTGTGACTCTGGCTACATAACCCCTTCATAAGCTGGAAACGTCTGTGCTTGCAGAAAAGATGAGGTGAAACAATCATTTTTCACTCTTTTCTTTCAAGAGAAATGACCCAGCAGCTGCAAATTTCATTCCTGCACAACTGTGGGCCTGTAATACTCTTGATTGGTTTGGTAGATTTATCAGCTGACAGACTATAATTGAGGAAAACGTAGATTAATTGATCTGTGACTAGCTTGCAAGGCACTATAGGGCAATAAGGAATATGTGGTATGCAGATCAGCCTTTAATTATTTTTATTTAGGTTCCTGTCAGCTGAAATAAGTGACGAGGCAGTATTATTATTGATCTGTTGCACTGGAAGAAATAGTTTGCATTACATGCTGCAGATTTAGAAATGGTTTATCCTCAGAGCTTAAAATGGATCTTTGTCCTGTGAGGCTTTGACCTATGTACAATGCAAATTATACTAACAACTTGGATTTGTGCAAATCTTTGCAGTTTACAAACCATTTTCTCATACATTATCTCACTTGACCCTCACAACAAATCTAAGTAAGCCAGTTATATCTTACTGTTTCCAGCTTAGTAGCAGAGAGAGTAAGGCTGAGAACATCCTCTCCTCAATCCCAAGTAATAACACTGTATTTTAGTCTTCAGAATATGGAGGGCAAACGAAAATTAGAACTTATTCAGCGAATTGACTGGTCAAGCACATTTAAGGCATTAATCATTGCCCTGAATAACAGCATACTTATCAGCGTTGTTTTTTTACCATTAAATGTGCTGAAATAGAACTCACTATTACAATGTGAAGTATTATTACAAGGATTTGAGTGTGCTAAAAGGTCTTATCTCCTTCAGTTTGATTACTATGTACAGGAAAAGCTCAAGATAATAACCCATTAACCAAAGTTATTAAAGGTTTTCCCACTGTATTTACAGAACCCTTGGAAAAAAATTTTGCTATTGACAGAACCAACAAGAAATTAGTATGGATCCTTGACACTGAGAGAAACAGAGGTTGAATACAGAATATTAATATTGAACAACATGTGTGCTATACAATCAAACAAGAATTACTGAACATTTCAATGCCCAGAAGAATGCTGAAAACCCTGGGAGTTAAAAACAAGCCCCTCACCCACAGAGTTTGCAACTTGTGAGGGGTTTGCCATCAAATAATCTATGCAGATCCCATTCCTTAATGAGAAGAAAAGACTTGGGATCCCATGGAGCAATAGCTGCTCTAGTAATATTAAAGATAATAACTAGCAGGAATAAACATATTTCTTTCCTGCCCTGTTTTCTTGGGCTAAGTTGTCAAAGCATTATGGTCTAAGCAAATGCTGTGCCAATAGGAATCCGTACTAAGAAAGCAATATTTTCATCCTTTTTAATGTCAGTCTGCAAGCCAAAGTGACAACTGATATCGTTCAATGAAAGGCCAGGAAAGGAAAAAAAAAAAAAAAAAGCATGCAGCTGGATTTGTTTAGGACTTTCCTTATCTTCCTTTTATAAACAAAACAATTGACCTAAGTCGAATAACCGGAGGCTCTTCACGTCTTACTAGACTGCAGTCATAGAGTTGGAGATGATTGTAATGATTATGTTTTCTTCATGCCCTTCCCACGGAAGTGGGTGTAGAGTTTTCAAAGACAAGCACCGTTTCCCAAGGAGGATCGGTTTCTTTTCGGTTCGAAAATTTGTATTTATTCCTCTTTGTGGAAATTGAAAAAGATGAATCATAGGGTGTTTCAGAAGTAAGAACTGTGTCCTTCAAAGGGAAAAGAGACAAAAGAATCTGTGATTAGAAAGGGAGATTTGACATGACTGCGATGTCCAGGCTGTCCAGAGAGCCAAGGGTTACTCAAAGGGTAATTACAGATTTGGTTCCCTTGGGAGTCATTAAAGGATTAGTGGTCCCAGGGACGACAAAAGAGACAGTGTCAATAGAGTAATAAAATGCTTTCTTCGATATCAACAGACATTGACAAATAGTTCTTGTCTAGAAGGCAAGATCTTGTTCTGAATTCTAGCATCCCTAGCCCCCTGTACTTCTGCTCTATCTATCTGTTTATATCCCTGTTCCTCATTCTCACCCCTCATGGCTGGTCCCTCTTTCTTCAGGGTGTTACAGGGGCTTCCTGTTTTTGCTTCTGTACTGAATGAGTTTTGGGACAACACAGGTGGGAAATAGATGGTCAGCCAGGAGCTCAACTGTGTCCTGGTGTGGTTGTGTGCAATAGGGTGGAACAGGGGAGACCCTGCCTCCTCTGAATCAGGGAGCAAATGAAAAGCTACTGGGATGGTTCCTGCTCACTTGCCTGATAGGAATCACCAGACAAAGCTCATGGGAGCTGTCGACACAGACCTGAAATTCAGTGTTGAAAACCAGTGGAAAGGTTATGTCTCCTAGTCATGGCCAAATATCATGTATTAAACTAACCATTGCGAATGACGGAGAGAGACCAAAAGCTAGCAAGAAGTGGAGGGGATGCAACCCTTGGAAGGAGAAAACCGCACTGGGTGAAATCCACATATAGAAGGCTCTTCCCCTGGGCACTACTTTCTGTCCACATGAGGCTTATGGGAACGTCACAGTCCTGTAGATCTGAGGAATTAGGGGACCAAGTTTGGAATACTGGGGTAACTGGAAATTGAAGCAAACTGTCTCTAAAAGGAAGAAGCCAAATAATCTTAAAAACTTATCCCATCTGATTTCAGAACTTTCTATAAAGCCACAACAATCAAGACAGGGTAGTATCAGCATAAGGTGAGAATAAGAAAAAAATGGAACAGAATACAGAGTCTAGAAATAGACTCACATGTATATAGTCAATTGATTTTTTTTTTTAAACCAAGGACTAAAGTAATTTAATTTTATGGAGAGAAGATAGTTGTTGCTGTTTTTCCAATAAATGTACTATAACAACTGGGTAAACATATGGAAAAAATGAACCTTGAACACTACTTCATATTATACACAAAAATAAATCTGAGATGGATTGCAGATCTAATTACAATTTCTAAAACTTTAAAGCTTTTCGGATAAAGCATAGAATATCTTTGTAATCTTAGACTTGGTAATCATAGACTCATGGCTCTTTATTTTATGTAGTGATTTAGAATTCAATAAGCCAATATTCAATTTGATGTTTAATTACCATACTTGGCCAGAGGGAGCCCCTCAAACTAAATTCCATGTCCTTTTGACATACCCCCATTATTCTCTGAGCACTTCTTCATTTTCTGACAGAGCAAGATGTTCCAGACTTCTTTTGTACTTTCCTTCCCCAGGCTCTAGAATCATTTATTTCTCCAAAAATACTGGGCTCCTTTTAGTGGAGAAATGGTATAGAATAAAGCTCTGGGCCTTTACTTTGTCCATATAAGCAAATGTTGCTTTTGTTTTCATGGTCGGTGGGATAAAGGATATCAATAACCATTGGAGGCCCCATAAAGGAAATAGGTCTGTGTGCCTGATGTATGGTCTCTAGTTGCCATGGGGTTCCAGAAGAGGGGGAAGTTGCAGGGTTTGCAGTGGTTAAGGAATGATAACTTAAATGGAGGGCATGGTGTGATCAAAGGTTGGAGGGAATGCAGTTTCCCCTAGAGGGAGTAAGGATACCAGATTGGTGAGTGAATGATGCAGACGGTTGGACAGAGTGGCAGGAATAATTTTAATAGAAATACGTGAGAATTTTCTGTTACATGGCCAGCTCATCTCACTTTCACTCAGAGAGAAGGCTGACCACCGGGGAGAGTGGTTGGCTGTCCATCTATTTTTAGCATAATGGTGTGTTTAGCCAGAGTTCTGAGGCAAGCTGGGAAGAAAATAGAGAAACCCTCTACTTGGTATCCTTCCAAAGACAGCTCCATGGCTTCTTGATTAGAAATTGAATGCTCAGAATTGGGCATTCACTACCTTAAGGTCAGTAACAGTTCCCCAAATCCACATTTTATAGTCTCCAGGGCACTCCAAATCAAGTTAGAAATAATTTGAAACACTTCTCTTTTGTGTCAAAGTCAGACAGTTTTTCTTTGTTTACTTCATTCGAGGCCATATAGTGACTCTTTTTCTTGCCATCTCTAAGGAGAAAAGTCACAGATACTACAAAATCTTTCAGAGACTTGAAGTTGAAAGTAGGAAACCCAGGCTTAGAGAGGAATTAGAGTTGGAGAGAAAGCAGGAGAAATGCAGAAGGCCCTGATATAGCAAGTTCTGGGAGACAATAAAGGATACACTTTGTAGAGTTTGTTGATATCAATGTCACTATTGACATGCAAACCAAGAATTAACTTGTAATAGGACCCACAAGAATGAGCACTTAGTGAATGTTATATGAACCAGGCATTATGCTAAATGCTTTACATATGGTTTTTCATGGAATCTTCATAGCAACCCTGCAAAGTAGGAGTTGCTAAATGAGTTTTACACATGCAGAAACCAAGGCTTGTGAGGTTGCCTTAGGTTCAGGCCCCTGGCAACCTCTCAAGCCTTTCTTTCTCTCACTCCTTCTTTTCCTCACTCCATTGTGTTTTCCTCACTCCTTCACAGGTGCCGTCCGGCATGACTCAATACAGACGACACCTGTGAAGGAGTGAGGAAAACACAACGAGGCAAAGGAAAAAGTTGAATTGGGATGATGTAATGGAGGCCTCAGCAAACCCCCCATGGGGCTTTGGTGCTGGTCGTTGTTTTAGGGTATGGTCTTCCAGAGTTGAGCCAAGGCAAGGGGGCTAGACTTTGAGGACCTCCTATCTAACAGTCTTTGGATATCACTGACCCCAAGGAGAGGCAGCTCCAGTTGGACAGGGGCAATTCCCAGAGCTATCATCAACACACATTCTCAGAAGCAGGGGGAAGGAATGCTTCAGTCTTAAGGGGAGCAGGAGTGGAGCTGCATGGGACATCACACCATCCATCACAGTCTATGCCTTGGATCCATTTGTTTCGTGTATGACGGTCCCCACATCTGGGAACAGCTGTTCCCTCAAAGTTCTGAATGGTCTTGTTTGCTTATGAAGCATAAAGGAAGGAGGTTCATGGGACCAGTTCAACCCCTTGCCACCGCAGCTCTCTGAAAGTCACTCCTGAAACCCGTATTCTCCTTCCTCTGCTACTCATTTTAGCTTCTCCTCACCCCTGGTTGATACCACTGCGATTTTATGTGGCTTATGTGACAAGGTGCCCCAGATCCTCCTCCCTGAGGGTTGTGAGCCCTTCATCTTCATACCTCTCTCAGGCTGTGATCGCTACATATTGCCATTCTCCATCGGAATTGGGTAGGATAGTACCCAGTGTGTGACCCAGGTGCCCATCATATTTTTCCTTGTTCTCAGTATACACAAGCAGTCCTCCCTCCTCCTTATAATCAGGGTTAATTACTCTTGCCAATTTAATGGCCCCTTTCATTGTCTACTGGTCTCTTGACACTAAGGACTCAAATAAATGTTGGCAGTTGCAACTTAAACAGGTCTCTAACCAAGTCTTCTAATTGCAGCATTCCCCTTTCTGGGAACCAGAACCTCTGGGTGCAGAGGAGATACAGATGCAGGGTTAGCAATCAGATTTCTCAGGTGAGTCACCTAAGAATGATGGGAAGAAGGGCCTTGACTACCACCCCCCTTGCTTCCTGGACCTGTGTATGTTCCTACCTACTGGAACACAACACTATGCAATGGTCGTTGCTTTAGGGTATGCACTACATCCTGGTAGATGTTTGCTATTTCCATGCAGAATTCTACCCCAGGTGATGCCTCCACAGTGTCTTCACAAGGCCATTCCATTGCTCTGTTGCCCATAGCTGCTGTCAGTGGGTGCTTCGGGCTGAAGGGATGTTATACAGCATCCTATGTCAGCAGAATGAACACATACAGGTTCTCGAAAAATGGTGCTAGACGAGGTCTGTGGTCAGACTAGGAAAATCCTTACTCTGAGATAGGACACCCTGTCAGGGATCACAGAAGGGATGTTGCTTTCCACTCAGCAAGGACAGTGAAATGATGATGGAAGGAAAGATAACGGGATGCAAATTGAGTGCAGCAAGAGTGAGAATAATCTTTGAGGAGAACTCTGGGGTTAGATGCCGGAGAAGGAGGAAAAGCTCTGAGGTGGCATCATGTCGTCCATTAGATGGCAGACAGCAAAGTTCCCGCAGCAAGGGAGGTTGAGGGCTCCAAAATGACTCTTTGGCGGGTGCAGGGATTTGAGCTTCCTTACTTTGGAAAGAGAGAGGACCCTGCCACACTCCTCCAAGTCAGAGACAAAATCCATTTCTGTGAGCATTGTTATTGGTATTAGTCACACTCTTTGATCGTTTGCCTCTGTTTCTTCATGGCTTCAGAAACCTGGGTTAGACAAAGTTTATTATTCACATACGGCCTCCATGGTGTTGGGGGGTGGTGGGGGTGGGGAGAGAGAGTGGGAACCTCGGTGTGACTTTGGGTCTGTGATGAGGATTCAGGGACACTTTGCTCGTTTTACTCGCACTTCAGTGCCCAGAGTTTGAAAAATCACACAGCAATTAATCGGATGCTACTTGGTATGTTGGAAGGTCTCATTCTAACACAAATATTTTCAGAAGGAACATGGGAAATGTCAAAAATTGTCAGCTCAGTGAACATCTTTTGGTGACAATGCTTTCCAGCAGTACATTTCCACTGGTTCTCTCTTATTGTCAGTTGAACAAAATGCTCACATGCTTTGCTGGTTTCTAACTAATGAGTTAGCTTTGCTCTTTTAAAACAGTAATATATAATAGAGAGTACCTATTGAGTCAATAAACCTTTAATCAGATGTGTCTTCGTGACAAACAGCACAGAAACACATGAAATGAGGTTAAAGGTTCTTAAATTGCATCATATTTCTGGTTTTGAATGTTTCCGCAGGCACCCAAGAATAATAAAAGGGATCATGTCACATTTGTTGTGCCTTAGGAAGTACAAAGGTACTTGCTCTACACTTTCTTCTCTTTAGAATTTTAAAGTAAAATGACTTAAAAACCCCTTTTGCTAAAAAGGAATTTAATTGTGCAATATTGAATACTAGAAACAGTGCATCCGCAATTCAATACTGAAAACGCAGCTCTTTTAAAAAACTCTAATCACTAAACTAATTTCTGACTACTTGCATGGTTTCTTTAATGACTATTTTAATGTTTTTATAACAAGCACACTGGTATCTTGCCCAAGATACAGCTTTATTTAGAACATGAACGTTTTAAAAAATTATCTTGAATATTTGATATTTGTTAAGCAAAGTATTTTGCCTTCTCCAGTCTGTCTTCATTCCAGGGGGACATGTATGACTTTAAAAGGATCTAATGGTATCCAACTGTCACGGGCCATCTAGAGGTTCTGTATCTCACATGTTGCTTAGCTCAAGCATCAATATCAAAGCTCTGTGTTGTCATTTCCCTTATTGGCACTCTGCTCAGTCTCTTTCAGACAGATGTTTTTCTCATAGTCTATACCAGTCTAAATTGCTCAATGACACATTTCCTTGAAATGTGGGAAAGTTGGCGAAGTCATAGTAGCACATCAGTTAAATGGAATAAAGTTCCCATGACTGCTTCCTCCTCTAAATCCTCCCCTAGTTTATGAAAATTTCTTCTAATCTCAAAATCACCCACTGACCAGACTCCTCATGAATCTCTCTCCCATTCTTTACTCTCTGTTCTCAGTGTGGCAAGAATTAGCTTTCCAGAGCACAGTTCTAACCACAAATTTTTAATGCCTCTGAGAAAAACAGTTTAATATCACTGTATTTTCAAATATGTTTCAATACTGTTTGCATGATACTTTCCTGGAAGAAGGCTAATTGGTGCACCAGAGGATGCTGCCTGGGCATTTTTATAGCTCAGCAGATTCTAGTTCTTTCTGTTCTTCTAAGGAGGTAAAATTCTAGAAACTCAGGGCATGTTCAACACTTCATAAGCTTTCAAAGGAGAATTTATGCCAATCTTTAATAAACGAGTCACAGCAGATCTGCAATTAGATGCCAGTAAGGACCAGAACTGATGAAAGCATTGCAAAACTTTGTTGACTTGTGCATCAAAATCGTTCACTGACTGTGAGAGGCACAGCAGACCAAAAAATGTCAATAAAGAAATATCTAGGAAACTCTTAGCTGATGATCTTGGCGTGAGAAAGGTGTGTGCAAAATGGTCCCTAAGGAGCTCTTGCATCACGACCATAAACCAGTTCACACAACACCGTGTGTGAGGGAGTTTTTAGCCAGAAAACAAACAACTGTATAGGAACATACTCCTTGCCTGATCTGGCCCCTGATGACTTTTTTCTTTACCTGAAGGTAAAGGAAATATTGAAGAAGATATGTTGATGACATTCAGAATATCAAGGGTAACACGACAACAGCTTTGATGGCCATTCCAGAAAAAGAGTTCCAAAATTGCTTTGATAGGTAGACTAGGAGCTGGCATCAGTGCAGAGTTTCCAAAGGGGAGTACTTTTAAAGTAACCATAGTGATATTCAGCAATGAGGTGTGTAGCACTTTTTTCTAGGATGAGTTCGTGAACTTAATTGTCAGACTCCATAGGTCCCACAGTCTGCATTCAAATGCTGGGCCCAGAACTTAGGAAGATATATCTCACTCTGTGCTTCAAAATTAATAAAAATATAGATGCTGATTTGAGTGAAAGCATTGTCACAGTACAAAATTTCTCCTGCTAGCTAAGAAATCCAAGAGTAGCCTTACTGTTTCTGGTTTTTTTCTTGGAAATAAGATTGCTTTAATGAATTTTTTCCAGTTTCTTCCATTGTTTTTCTAAACTCCTGCAGATTATTGCATTTATAATCAACAATATTTTTGAAATATTTATCATTTTCAGACTGCCTGCTTTTTATCTAAGTGACTTCTGTTTATTTATTTTTAAAATTTTTATTTTAAAGATGTGAGGTACAATTCAGGGTTAGGTATACAAATGTTTGTTATGCAGGTACCCTTGTTGATGAGATGTGCTCCCCCTCCCCTGGCTATCTGAGTGACTTTTAGGAAAACCGAATATATATTCTTCTTCTAAATTTATTCTCCTTAGCAGACATTTTTAGATAAAACTTAACCTTGATTTTCAGACGCCTCTAAAAGCAATCTGATTTAGCTACTAATAGCTAGGTGAACAAATCTACCATTCTAAGGTGGGGAAGGTGCTACATTTTCAAAAATACATAGCTGAGATATTGACTAATACAACTGTGAATGCCGGAAACAAGAGTAAGAAGATGCAGGGCTGGTACATCTTATACAGAAATGTCTTGGCCCGTTTCTCGCTCTCTCTTCCTCCCTCTCTGTGCCTCTCTCTTTCACACACACACATACATACTTACACATTACTCATAAATTCCCTGCTAAGTGTAGTGAAAAGGACTGTAGAATTCAGAGGCTGGATTCAGTGCTCACACCATCATCAATACGTCTAGAGGGTCCTTGTTTTCTCCTTCTTAAACCCATGCTCTGTAACTATTGCTCTCAACTTCATTTGACTATTGAAGGATGAGATGTTTCATGAATTTAAAAGTGCCCTTTAACTCAAATATCTTTTCCCATTAAAATATGAGTTCCTGACACTCCTGTTTTCCTTAGCATCCCCGTGGCTACCCACAAGGGTAAGAGTCACGACAGACACCTGTAGTGCTGTTGTCCTCCTGTACATAACCCCCTTTCCTGGGTCCTGAAACTGTTGGAGGCAGCTTGATGTGCACTGAGTCCTCTCATCATTTCAAGGAGTCCATGTAACATTTATTCCCGGGGCTCTGCTGATCACGAAATTGTTTTTTCTTGTTTGAGGCAATAATAGATGACTGTCCACTCCGCCATTTTTATCATTGCACACCGATGGACTGATAAGCAGTCATTTATTCATGGGGCTTAATAAGAAGCAGTCTAACAGGCCAGAAAAAAAAAATTGACTCTTGAGAGAGTTGCAAAAGAACAAAGTTGAAAGCCAAACTTACTTTTTGTTATTCACTCTGAAGTTACCCAAATTAGCTGGGTGGGTGAATAGTTAATGTCTCTATATCACACATGTAATTTGTACCGTCTACTTTTAATCTTCACACCAGTTTTATAATTTTAATAAAATTTTAATTAAAAATAAATGAACTGAATACTCTAACAGAACATTTTAAATGTAAACTATCAGGCTGGAAGCCTATGCTCAGCTGGAGACATAAACAAACTCAAATGTTCTAAAAATACATTGCTGAAGTATCTCTCATCCTGATTGGAGAACACAGTGTTTCAGAGACCAAGATGTCCTAAAAATACCACAGGTGGGTCCCAACTCACAAACAGACTGAGTTGCAGACCCCTCTCTGTGACTTGGTTTGGGGAAAATGTGCCTTGAATGTACAGACTAGGCTATACCCTTCCCTCGCTGGGCATTACTCTCCCAGGGTTTCCTAGCTTACAGGATTTCTTTGTGTCTAAGCAGCCCTATGAGATCGCTGACTCAGACTCATATGTCCCTTGGCTACCTACGAAGTACCCAAATCGTATGCCCCTATTTGACCAAAGTCATAATAATATAGAGATGAGTAATGCCGCAAGCCTTCTAGAAGATTTACATTAAAAAAATGCTATCATTTAAAAAATGTGTCTAATGGAATTTCAAACAGTATTAGAAAGCAAAGTAGACATTTGAAACAGAATGGGTAGAGATATTATTTCTAGACTCATGACCAAATGTTCTAGATTTTCTGAGGGGCAGTTCTGGTTTCAAATAAGTCATGACATTGTCCATAGAATGCTTTAATATTTGTTCGAAATACAGAACCATTCAGCCACGACCTATGTGCCGAAGTCTTTAATAACTGTCTTTTACAATTAAACTACCGTAAGTTACAATTTTATATAATTTTGGAGGAAACGACATGTTTAGTTTTAGACTCTTGCTGACCCCGGGGTTGGGATTTATTAATAGTTTATCCATTACATCTCCATATTCTGATTCTATTAAAATTGTTGAGCACTCAGAAACAAAGGCCAACCAAATCAAGGTCCAAAACAAAGCTGAATGTATTGCCTGCCTGCCTGGCAAAAAAGAGCCCTTTAAGTCAGTTACCAGGTTGGTGGGTCTCTCTAAGCAGAAATTAAAAGTGTACAAAAGGAGAAATCACATCAAATATATCAGACAGGAATCTGAGTTCAGGGCTTTCACTGCCTCACACAACAGAGATGCCACTTCTTGATGACTGTTTATTTTCGGGTTTCATACAGCTAATGCTGGAATACTGATTCCCAACTTGTTTGGGATGCATGACACAAAATTCCAGTAAGTCTAGGGTCATCAGGTATGCTCACATGCTCACGTCTAAACCTTAGCATGGTTGCTTTTTTTTTTTCCTAGTGAAATAGATTACGCTGAAATAAGAAGTCATTATGATGGTGGACATTAAAAACGGGGACTTTCAAACTTTGGATTAGACAGAATTAGGGTGGTGTTCTCATTCACTTATTCATTTATGTACTTACGCATTCCTTTCTTGTATTTGTTGGGTCCCTACTATATGTCTAACACTGTTGGATGCTAGGTACACACAATCAAATTTCCTGTTACACAACTTCTCAGAAATCTAATGTCTTCTACAGGACAGAAACCTGTAGCTCAACTATCTACATTAGCATGAATTTACTATTCCAACTCTGTCTGCATTGACTTGACTTTACTTTTCCAGGGAATTCTTTCCCAGGAGGATGCTTGTCTCATGAGCTTTCTGAAATCTATGTATCCCAGCTGTAGTCTACCCAAGTAGCCTATATCAGGATAAATTGCTTGCATCTCAGAGGACAGATTATTCCACTGGATTTATCAAAGGAGCATTTTTGAGGTTCCCTTGAAAACCGTTCTATCATTTGTCTGCCACTTCTAAACTACTTATCACAAATGCTGCCCAATTCTAATCTGGCTTTCACATTAAAAGACCCACCTTAAACTAGATCCTTGTACATATTTTTCCCTTGTATTCTCTCTTTTGAGATGCTACTAAGACCCTGTCAAGTTAGTGATCTCCCTTACTGCAAGAGCAATAAACTTGATTTTGTTGAATCTATGCCTTTTGGTGGTCTTCTTGGAGAATCAGCAATCAACAGAGATTACATTCTCAATGTCACTCTGGCTTCAGCCTTTTGACCTCACTGAACTTTCGTGTATTTCCATATGTTCTATGCTGACCAAGAAATAGAAATAACTCCCTTGCTTTTTTTTTTTTTAAACTTCCAAGCCCCCGGCAGCAACCAAAACAAAATTTATTCTCACAAAAAATTTACGTGCCAACCACAATTTAAAAACTTGGCAATATAAGGATTCACATAGATTAACAATAACAACTTACGATGGGATATTAGATAGCCTTGTTTTTAAGGATCCTGCAACTCCCCCACTCTCAGAGTGATGTTACTCAGAGCATGGTGTTATTAGTCCACCATGAGGTAAATACAGAAATTGAGACTCAACATTTACAAGCATTTGATCAGTGAAGATTGGAAATTAAACAATACCCTCCCCTTAAACAAACACACACACAATAAAAGCCTGGTTCTTTACCACAGATCGTTTCAGAGTCATTCTTCAAACTCTCGGGTTTTCAGTTTAGTGGGAACCCTACCGTTAAGCTTCCCAAGGAAACTCAATTTTCCTCATTGTATTATGCAGAGAAACTTACATTCCCCACTCCTCTTCTCTGAGTACATCTTTGAATATGTGGAAATGTTGCAGGAGTTTTGAATTCCACTGTCAGCTTAAACCAGCAATCTCAGGTTCTTGTCCCACTACCAAGAAGATTGAGGAACACGGACACTAAAAGGATGAGGGAAAGAAGGAGTTTATTCAACAACAAAGCTCTCTAGGAAAAGAGAGGGGGCTCCAAATGGGTTATCTGGTGTTAGGAGCTTTTTTTTTTGTTTTTTATCTTGTCTTTTCTGGGGACGTTTCTCTCATTTACATCTCACCCGCCCCTTACTTCCTGAGATTCAATTCTTATTGCGCATGTGGGTCTTGACCAATATTACTCCATCTTGAATATTACCCATAAGTACCACAGAAGAGTCCACTGGGGGGGGGGGTAAAACCGCAATGCAAATGCTACGTTAATGATATTGTAATAAGCCAAGGTCAAGTTAGGACATTTAGTTAAGCTACTGGGCCTGTGTTTAAGCAGCAAAAAGCCCCTTTTAGCAGTACATCCTGGGTTGACAGGATGTTCTTAACCACTCTAGCCACATTTTCAGGTAACAATAATATAATGGGGTGGTGCCGAGGTATTTTTGCAGTGCTAAGTCTCCTTGAGACCCTCCCTCTCTGTCTGCCTAACCAGCTTCTAACTATCTCCTCTCTCAAAAATACACCCTTAAGGCATCTTGCTAAACAATGCATTCTAGTTCTCACTGTGTCTCAGCACAAGAGAACCGAAAGAAGTCTTAACATTACTTGGAAGGCTGAGGTGGAAGGATCGCCGGAGCCCAGCAGGTCGAGGCTGCAGTGGCCGGGCGCGGCCACTGCACTCCATTCTGGGCGACAGAGTGAGACTCCAACTCAAAAAAAAAACCCCAAAAAAACAAAAAACAAAAAACATTTCAGTCTTTAATTGTCTCTCCCCTATAAAAGTCTCTGGGAGGAGAAGAGAGGACGTCAAAAATCCACTTTTACCTAATACAACGATGACATTTTTCCTAATGGATAGAAGATGGCAAATTCAGCTTTGTCTTCAAATAATATTTTTTGTCCCATTACTTCATAATGAATTAGATATTGTCCCTGACCTTAGAGAACTCCATCCTTTTATGAATAAGTCCCCACGTAAATATACCATGGCAACACTGGGAGGTCTGTGCAGAGAAATCTCCCAAGGGCCAGAGCAATAGTGAGGTGGAGGGTGAAGGGTGCGCGGGGATTCAGTGCTTTCTATCACTGAATCAGTGTTGAATGGGTGAAATATAGAGGATAAAATCTAGAGTATAGCTAAGTCACGACATCTATAACAGGATTCATGTTATGCTCCCTCTTTGGATAGTTGTAATTGACCCTCTTGGGGCATCTATACCTGGTAGAGTTAATCCCACGAACGGCGTGATGGCAGGAGGTTTGTGGTTTCAGAAACTAAACAACGTTTCATTGAGTTTCTAACAGATGGGGAATAATTAAATCATTTATTATCTTTTCACAATGAGTGAACTCATAGATAAACCTGAAATGATCAAATAGTTGTATTCAGTCTTCCGCTACAGATTTAATATTTTCATCTGCATCGACTCTGTTATTTACTGGCTCAGTTTAATGATTAACATGGCATCAAAGTAACAATTTCTTTATTATTAAAATTCTGTTTGCTGCAGATTACAAATAGGATCTATTTTAAAGTCATTACTAAATAAATAGTCTGTAGTAATAAAC
The DNA here is from genome assembly GCF_000164805.1 of Carlito syrichta. NCBI lineage: Eukaryota > Metazoa > Chordata > Mammalia > Primates > Tarsiidae > Carlito > Carlito syrichta. The sequence goes on along the minus strand of NW_007258397.1, from coordinate 265,658 downwards.
TAGCATTGAACAACCATCTTATGAAACCTTAATGATAAGTGTATTAGAGATTTTAATTCAAAATATGATCACAAAAATAAACACAGCTACCAATTTCTTCTCATTAAAACAACTTTTTGATGTTGAATAATACATCAAATAACTTGCTTTTCCAGTAACAGTCTGTGGCATTTTCTCCTCAATCCCACAAATGAAGCAGGGTACTGGTGAAAAGAACTACCAGGAAGTCCAATCACGGTGGCCATAAAATGGTTGAGCTAGGATCTCAGTTTAAAGTATCTACATCTTCCAATGTCTGACCAAGGGCTGATCCTCGCCCTGTGTTTCTGACCTGCAACACTCATTTATGAGGGTAAGTGTGAAACATTTGACTATGAATCAGTATCTTCAATATCTTTTGGGAAAACTGGGCTTCAGAAGAATCTTACAGGGGTGATATCCAATTGCACCAATATTCACAATCACATGTGAAAATATTTATTGCTAAAACTATTCATTCTGTTGTTTAAAGATTAGTAACCCAGAAAGGCAAAAACAAAACAAGCAAACAAAAACCAAAACACCAAAATCAATAATAATTCCCATTCAGAGATGGCCACAGTTAATATTTTGGTGTATATCCTTGCTAATCAATCTATAATCTCTATGTTTATATCACATTATAAATGTAAATATTAAGGAAGGAATGGGACTATTTAGAGACACTGTTCTGTAATGTACTTCTTTTCCACTTAAGAAAACATTACTTGGGAGGCTGAGGTGAGCGGACTGCCTGAGCCCACGAGTTCTGCAGTCAATCAAAAAATTAGCCAGACTTGGTGGTGCACACCTGTAGTTCCAGCTACTTGGAAGACTGAGGCAGAAGGATCATCTGAGTCCAGCGGGTCGATGTTGGAGTGGCCATGAGCGTGCCACTGCACTCCAGCCTGAGCGACAGAGTGAGACTCCAACTCAAAAAACCACAACAACAAAATTACTATCTTATTGAAATGCTGTATTGTTACTGGTGGGATGAGACTGAAACACATAGCTTGAGCCTGTAGTCAAAATATCTTCCTACAAGTTTTCTTCCCCAGAATTAAATTGTCTCAAGGGTGCAGACCATATCTCACATGAAGGAAAAAAATATTAGCATGAGCTTGTCATGTAATCAACCTATCCCAGCATTACAACTTTACACTCTTTACACAGTATTTCATTTTGGGATTATTTTGGTGAGAACCTTTTTGGTTCCAAGAAACAGAGACCCATATAAGGTTCCTCAATGAAAAGATATTTTGTTGTAATAATAGAGGTGGCTAGAACTGGACGTAGAAAGTCATTGGAGTCTGAGGCAGCCTTAGTACAGCTACTTCTCTTAACTTAGCCATTTCATTCTCTTCTTTCTACTGTCTTCTTCTCTTTACTCATAATTCCCAATTCTCATATATAGTATGCAGTGGCCTTCCCTGTCTGTGTTGGTGCATCATGTCAACCCTTAGCATGTCTTTTGATTTCTATCAACAACTCATGGCTCTTGGGTTCTCAATTCCTCATTGAGAAACCTGTTGTCTGTTCCTGTTGAGAAATCTGTTGCTGTTGTCTCTGCTCATTATTTTATAGCTGGTCAGTCAGACTGCTGTCTGGTCTACGAGTTACTCACTCTTGGGATGCTCAGTTCTCGGTCCATTCAACTCCAGGAGGAGGTTAGAGAAATTTCCTTCTTCCCCCAGTTTAATCGATGAGTTATTTTAAAATTCTGAATTCATTTCTTTTCTGCTACTGTTCTGATAGTATGAGTAATGCACACTTTTTTCAGTCCCTTCAGTTTCTCCTTGTTAATCTGAGCAAATTTGATTTCTACAGACAATTTCTAGGCACATGCCCATTTAATTTCTCTTTCAGCCTTTGGGTCTGCAATCATTATATGGGCTGTTTCTTTCTTTATAGCAACCACAAAAGAAGGTCTATTCTCTTTATAATAAGGAATCTCATTCTTTTTATTTGTGCATTGATAATTGACCGTTTTATGTGGGGGAAGCCATGGCTTGTTTCTTGAATTAGACATAATGTTGTCAGAGATAGTTTAAGTACCAAACCCAGAGCCAATCTGAGAGCAGTCAGGGTCGACGAACAATGAATCAATTTCAGTCTACTGACTTAGACCTGGCACCCACAATTTTAGGGCACAACTGCTTTAGCATATATGATTCTTAACTGTCTTTGCATTTTGAAGTCACAGCTGAGAAACAGAGTAAACCAACAGAAAAGATTACTAAATCTTAGCATGTATCAAGACAAATCTTCACTGAATCATTTACAACGCTGCCTGCTTTTTTTCTTGTTTGATTCTTTTAAAGTTTACAAATCTAAAACATTCACTTTATTTAAATTCCATGTCATTTAAGGATGGCAATGGGGCACAATTCTGGCCATAAATGGTTGCAAGAATTAGTTAGAAAGAGGCTCTTTTCCTGAATTATCTGACAAAGTCTCAAGAGGAGGTTTTCCTGGAATGTAGATGCAATCCTGGAGGTGAAGCAGCCACAGTATAACCATGAAGAAAAGACCAGACTCTGAGGTTGGTGTGGCAGAAAGACAGAATGCTCTTGAACTTTTAACAGCCCTGTTGAGCCTTTGACTTCCTACCCTCATATTTTTAATTATTTGGCAAAAATAAGAATTTTTCAGTTAAGCCACTTCAGTTTGAATTTTCTGTGGCAAACAGTCTAATAAAATTTTAGCTGACATAAAAGGTGTTTCAGAAGCTAGTAAAACAAAGGAACATAACAAAAATCTAAGCCAAACATGTCAGTAGTGTTCTTAACTTTCATAGTTTTGAAACTCTTTTAATTATTCACAGGGTTTCATGTCTATGATCTCTTTTGATCTTTTGTTCAAAGTTTTCAAACACAGTTTATTCAGAAAGTAAATTAGAGAGACAGAGAGAGAGAAAGAGAAAGAGAGAAAGAGAGAGAGAGGAGATTCACCTCCTCAAGGTAGAGGAGGAGACCAAAGCTAAGAAAACATGGCAGCCATACCTCAAAGAACACATGGCCTGATGGCCTGGCCAGTGCTTAATGAAGCAATGGCCTCTTTTGATCTTTGTAGTAGCCCTAGGAAGAAGAAATAGGCTTTATTATCCTCAGTATACAAATGAAGAATATGAGGATATGAGGCCAGGAAAATAATTATTCATGATTTTTTTTTATCCTGGCATGTGATTATACAGTGATCAGAACACTGGCCTCCCCACAATGTATTTGACCATAACCCCTGTCACTTGGTAGGTGCTCAATAAATAAACTAATAAATGATATCTTTAAAACTTTTGTTCACAACTTTGCATACATTTTGTTAAATCAAAGATAGTGACAATAATAATAACTATGACATGTTAGGCTCTTGCCTCGGAAACTTTCGAATCCTGTGAGTTCAAATACTCTTTAGTACAGACCTAAAGTTAACCTCTAGGGCAGAAATAGTGACTACAGTAACATAACATCCTGGCTAGGTACAGTGGCTCACACCTCTAATCCAGCATCTGGGGAGGCTGAGGTGGGCAGATCACTTGAGGACAGGAGTTTAGGATAAGCCTGGGAAACACAGCAAAAACCTGTCTCTACAAAAAATTAAAGTTAGCTAGGTGCAATGGTATGCACCTGCAGTCCCAGCTACTTGGGAGGCTGAGGCAGAAGGATTGCATGAGCCCAGCTGTTTGAAGCTGGAGTGAGCTATGATTGCACCACTACCCTCTAGCCTGGGCGACGACGTGAGACACGTGAGACCCTGTCTTTGAAAAAAAGAAGAAAGTAGAACACATCCTTTGCTGAGTAATAAGTGAAATGAATTTATGCATTATGCTAAAAGAGAGTGGAATGCAAACTCACAAAATTTAGATACAAAGTTCAAAGATAAATATTCATTGATTTAAGAATATTTATCAATAAAAAGTGTTTATTTTATTAATTTAATACCCCCTTAAGTGTTTCAGAAGTAATTATTAAAAATAGAATTGGAAGTATTTATGGCTAACTTCTTGACTCAGCTGATGAGAGGTCTGTGTTAAATGACCAAGATTTGGTGTGTGATTTCCTTGTAGTAATGTCACTATTAAAGTAATTATTATTTATTGTGTAAACCACTTGGCAGACACCATTTTATAAACAGTCATACTAATCCCACAAGGCAACCATGATTATAATTTTTTGCTAGATAAGGAAACTTTGAGAACGTGACTATAGAAACAACTTTTACCCTGACCAAGTGGTTACCAGGATAAGAGGAATTTGGTGCAGTGAAAATTCACCCTGATCCTGCATAAATACCATGCCCTATTTTGCTGATGGCTTCTCAGTTATGGTGTCAGTGCAGGAAAGATGATGCCTTTGCCTATATGACTAAAATATTGATCACAGAACAGATCATTTGCAAACTCATTTCATACACTGAAAATGTTTAGCAGACTGTATAACAATTTCAACCACAGAATACTCGGTGCAGATATTTGAGTCAAATTCTTCCACCAGTATGTGTTCAGAACTGTGACTTCTCTCTGACTTTGCCATTTCATTTTGGCTACATCTTAAATGGTAAATAGGTAGGAAATAAAGCAATTATTGAGGAAAACCTAACTTTTTTTTTCTGTTTCAAATTTTTTTATTTTAAAGATAGGGAGTACAATTGAGGGTTAGGAATACAGATGTTCATTATGAAGGTACCCCTGATGATGAAGTGTGGCTCCCCCTCCCCAGGTAGATTCCCACTACCGCCAATCCTTTTTTTATAGTATTACGATAAATTGTTCAAGGTCTCCTTATGAGTAAGAACATGTAATACTCAGTTCTTTGTTTCTGTGATAGATCACTCAGTATTATAGACTCTAAGTCCATCCAAGTTGCTGTGAAGTTCACAATTTTGTCCTTTTTTATGGCTGCGTAATATTCCACCATATATATGTACCACATTTTTAAAAATCCAGTCTTTTTTCGATGGGCAGCATGTTTTGTTCCATGTTTTTGCTATTGTAAACAATGCGGCAATAAACATGTGTGTGCAGGCATCGTTTCCATAGAGTGATTTGAGTTCCTCCAGGTATATTTCCAGTAGGGGGATTGCAGGGTAGTATGGAAGGTTGATTTTTAGATCTTTAGGAATCGCCAAACTGCTTTCCACAGATGTTGTATTGGTTTACACTCCCATCAACAGTGTAGAAGTGTTCCCCTTTCCCTGCATACTCTCCAGCATCTGTTGTTTTTTGAGTTGTTGATAATGGCCATCCTGATTGGAGTTAGGTGGTATCTCGGTGTAGTTTTAATTTGTATTTCATTGATGACTAGTGAGGTTGAGCATATTTTCATGTATCTGTTGGCTGCTCATATTTCTTTCTTTGAAAAGTGTCTATTCATATCTTTAACCTATTTTGTAACGGGGGCTCTTTTTTCCCTTTCGGCATGTTTGAGTTCCTTGCAGATCCTAGATGTTAGGCCTTTGTCAGATATACTGTTGACAAATATTTTTTCCTATTCTGTTGGCTGTCTCCCTGCTCTTTGGCTTGGCAAAAGCTTGTCAGTTTGATGAGGTCCCATTTGTCTATCTTATCTCTTATGGCATGGTCACTTGGGGTTTTGATCAGGAATTGGTTGCCTGTGTCCATAAGGGTATCTCCTGCATGGAAAACCTAACTTATAAATGACATAGGATATGGTAACTGTATAGCCTTTCCTTCAACGTTTCTCTTAATATCAACAACGGCCTCTTACATTTGTATATTGCTTTACAATCAGCTTTGTAACTTTTATTCCAAGAAGGTGGTAATACAATGAGAAAAAGCATAAAGTATTGGGCATGATAAAAAGATATATAGACCCTTTCCTGACGAGCTGAGTTATTTCAAGCCAATCAATTAAGTTCTAACGTGTATATGTACCACATTTTAAAATTCAGGCCTTCTTCAATGAGCAACACAATGGATATTATGCAGCCATAAAGAAGGATAAAATTATGACCTTCTCAGCCACCTGGATTGACTTAGAGTCCATAATACTGAGTGATCTATCACAGAAACAAAGAACTGAATATCACATGTTCTCACTCATAAGCGGACCTTGGACAATTATCGTAATACTATAAGAAAAGGATTGGTAGCAGTGGGAAACTGCTGGGGGGGCGGGGGATTGGCAGTAGTGGGAATCTGCCTGGGGGGACACACCTCATCAACAAGAGTACCTTCATAGTGAACATTTGTATACCTAACCCTGAATTGTACCCCACATCTTTAAAAGAAAAATTTTAAAAAATTAAGTTCTAGATGTCCTTATCTATAAAATAACACTAACACAAGTAATAAAATACTCCATTCAGCCATATGGATGCCCAAAACAGAAGTCATGTGGGCAAGCCTATTGTTAGTTATAAAATGTGGCAAATGGTTTGTGCTTATCGTTCTATTTTGTCCTCAAAGCAACTGTGTAAGGAAGTTAGACTGGATATCACATACCAGCCTGGCAGAACTCAACCCCACAGCTGAGACAAACCTACCCACACACCCGAGAAAACCAGGATATGAATAACGGCATAGGTACTCACATGACACAAAGACTTTCAGTCACAGTAGCTCAGAATCATGTGATCACAGTACCGTGACAAGGCCATTTGGACACAGTAACAAATGTTTCTCAAAATCGACACAGCACCCATTGACAGAACCACAGACACGGCACACATATATGTTTGTTTTACAAGGTGGGGAATTGAGAGTTAGAGAACGCAAATGATTTCCACCAAAGGCCATCATAATTGAAAGATCCAGGATATAAGAGAAGGACTTCTGCTCTCAAGAACTGAGCATTTATTGCATCACTAGCCCAATTTCAGAAAGGAGATACCATAAATCCCAACACCAACCACTGTTCTCTTGTACTGTTTATATCATCACACTCTCTGTGGAGCACAGTTTACAATGCAAGCTTTTGCCATGAGTACACCACCCTCTCACTGAAATATTTTGGACAGTAAAAAGTCGATGATCACAGAATTCCAGAGCCTAGAGATGATCTTTATAACTCTCTTTTATTAGAGAGGTACTCAGAGCGGCTAAGTGACTTTCTTCAGACTGCACAGCTGGTCTGTGACGGAGTTAGACCGAATCTAGGTCTTGGATGTAGCTAGGTCTCCTCAACTGTGAACCATCTTTGGAATCTCAAATGATATGCACGGCAGGACACCCGTGTCCTCGATGCAATGACTGGGGAGCATGGCACACACATGGAATGACAAGTGGAAACAAAGGACCATTATTTATACCCCGGGGACATGACATAAGTGTCCACTGTGAAGTATTGGTTTGGCTTTTCTGTAATAATAAGAGAAGAAATAAAAAGAGCCAAGAGGAAAACCCATTTTGTTGCCAAGCTAATAACTCACATCTTCCGACACATAAACGATTAATGCGATATTTAAAAGAGAAGTTGTAGCCTTGCATGAGGTGATCTATTGGCTAAATAGGTTCTGTGACATTTTGAAAAAGCAGAAAGTAGTCATTGTCATACGAGAGGTTTTTAATGGGAGCCCAGAAGGCAGCAGCCAGCCAGACCCAGACAGGAAAGCAGCATTAACAATCTCACCACTTGTTACCCAGAAAGATAGACCAGGACATTTTCTTTCCTTCTGCTGAGAGCTAAAGTCAATTTCCTAGCCTTGCTTCAGATTTTAAGGGTGGCCCACGTCAGGGGTTACTATGGATCCAATACAACGGGGCTGCTTCAGAACTACTCACCTTTCTGGGTGTAACATTTCCGGTTGGTGTCTTTTCACTTAGTGTTGCATGTCTGGTGCGACTTATCTGGTGAAACTGACCTGGTCACTTTTCCTTTCACTAGAGAGGAAAGAGAAAGGCCAAGACATGGCCCAAAGAAGAGAGAGAGATTTATCCTCAGGATACAGGATGAGGGCTGAAAGAAGGGGAGGCTCATCCCCAGGTGGGAGGTTGGATGGCGCAGGGCTCACGGGGAGAAGAAGGAGAGCTTGGCTCCTGCCACATGGATGACTGCGCATGCACAGAAGGTGGCTTGGGAAAATAAGTGACTGCCTTTGTGGATGAAGTGTTTTTTGTTTTGTTTTTCCCTTTTAATGTTTTTATTTTAAAGATGTGGGGTACAATTCAGGGCTAGGTATACAAATGTTCAATATGCGGGTACTCCTGTTGATGAGGCATGCCCCTCCTCCCCCGGCAGATTCCCACTACTACCAATCCCACCCCCCCACGCCTGACAGTTTCCTGCTACTGCCAATCCTTTTATAGCATTACGATAATTGTTCAAGGTCCGCTTATGCGTGAGAATATGTGAAGTGTTATTATAGCATTCTACTTTGAAATGAAATGCAAATCCTGCATTTCAGGGGTGAGGATATCAAGGCCCAGAGAAAAGACATCACTTACCTTGATTCCAGATGGTCAGGGGCAAAGGATGAGAACCCAGGTGCCCTGCCTCCCCATCAAGAGCTTTTCTGCAATCCCATGCAAAGACTTGTGAATTAGAAATTTTGACCTTCGTTCTGTTTCTCCCACCTCTCTTTCTTCCTTCTCTTTTATTTATTCTGTATTTATTGAGCATCTACTATATGCCAGGTTCTGTTCTAAGTACCAGAGGCAATGTGCTTAATGCAAAGTTGGGTCTTCCCCCTCATCTTCATATGCCCACTGACTAACATGTGATAGCTACCTGTAAATGTTTTTAAAAAGTACGGTTTAGACCAGGTGAGGTATGCCTACCATCCCAGCACTTTGGGAGGCAGAGGTGAAAGGATTGCCTGAGCCCAGGTGTTCGAGACCAACCTGGGCCACTTCATGAGACCTCATCTCTACAATAAATCAAAAAATTAGCTGGGCATGGTGGCACACATCTGTGGTTCCAGCTACTTGGAATGCTGAGGTATACGAATCTCGAGAGCCCAGAAAGTCCAGGCTGTGGTGACCACGAGCATGCCACTGCACTCCAGCCTGGGTGAAAGAATGAGACTTCAATTAAAAAAAAGAAAAAAAAGAAAAAAAAAGAAAAAGTATGGCTTATATAGAAGAATGGAGTTTTTTTTTTAAATTAACCAATGAAATTTTGGCTAGGTCAGGTAAAGTTCTGCTGGACAGCTAACAGCATTTAACTAACTTGCTATAGATAGTTCGCATTTAGAATAATACAGAGAGAAATGCTGTATTTATCATTTTGAGAAAATTTGAATTTTTGCATTTAGAGGAAGTGATTCACTTTTCAAAAGTGTTTCAGAGATGTGTTATTGCCTGGTGTGGTGACTCAGTACTTTGGGTGGCCGAGTTTGGAAGATTACTTGAGCCCAGGAGTCTGAGTCCAGCCTAGGCAATAGCGACATCTCATCTCTACAAAAATCAAAAAATAAGCTGGGCATGGCGGCACGTGACTGTAGTCCCAGCTACTCGGGAGGCTGAGGTAGAAGGATCACCTGACCCCAGAAGGTCAAGGCTGTAGTGAGTCATGATTGTGCCCCTGCACTCTTGCCTGGGCAATAATGTGAGACCCCCCCCAAATAAAACAACAGCAACAACAACAACAACTAAACAAAAGATGTTTATTACATCTTGGCAAGATATCTATGTTTAAAGGGGGCATTAATTGTTGAATGTTGAATATATTTAAACTAAACCAGTGTCCCAACAAGAAAGGCAGTCAGTTAACAACTTAAAGATCATTTAAATCCATAGTAATAGGTGATGACTGCTACATTCATCCTGTAACCTCACTGTGCAGAGGCTTTTATTTTTATTTTTTTGAGTTGGAGTCTCACTCTTGTCGCCCAGGCTGGAATGCAGTGGCACGCTCATGGCCACTGCAGCCTTGACTTGCCGGGCTTAGGTGATCCTTCCACCTCAGCCTTCCAAGTAGCTGGGACTACAGATTCATGCTACCACACCCAGCTAGTTTTTTGTGATTTATTGGAGAGACAAGGTCTCACTAAGTTGCCCAGGCTGGTGGGCGGCGACTTTTTAACAAGGAAAGGTACAGTGTCTGCCTAAAAATTTCAGGACATATGACTCATGGAGATAAATTCGATTCATAATTTGGATTAAGACAGTGTGACCATGGCCAGGATTCACAGCTAAGGTGGATGACTTAGGTTTGGAAATGTCTCACTCAAATACAGTGTAAATCAGGACATGACCACTAGCATTGTTTTCATATTTCAGATTAATATAATCTTGGCATTTTCAGAACAATAATGACATTTGATTCTTCAATGAACAAGTCACTTGTCTTCTCTTTACTGCCTCCCAATGCCATTACACTTGGTCCTTTTATTTTCCATCTTGAGTTAGCAGGAAGTCTTTAAACTTCTCATCAGAGGCACAGTTCCCAGGACTAATTTTAACTTTGATGAAAAACCATGTGATGGAATGAATAACCAAAGAATTTCCTTACTGAACCGCCTGGGTTTAAATGACTTAATAAGCAATTAATTGGGGCAAAGTAATATAGATAACAATAGGCAAAAAGAATAGTTCCCCAAAATTCAACATTCCATGACATATATTGATTTTTTTCCCTATCAACAACATTGATTCACTATAGTTGAGGTTTTATGACACTTTGTGCATCTTTAAGCTATTTTGTACATTTTTTGAATATTTTCATGTTCTGTTATTTTGTTGCAAATTAATTTTCCAGAAATCATGCTTACTTTGTAGTATTTACCACAAGGTAAAAAAACAAAACAAAACCTAAATGCACAACAATAAGGAAATGGTTAAACAAAATTATGGCTTGTCTAATGTAATATGTGGCCATTGAAAAGTGTGTCTTGGAACTGTCTGTCTTGACATGAAATTTTCATAATGTGTTGTCAGGTTTAAAAAGCAGACTGAAAGTAGATTTTACAGTGTGATTTTTATTGAGAATAGCATATATTATCAGTGTTATCTGTAGCATATAGCATATAATATATAAAAGGATCTATAAGATTTACTAAGGTGTTAATAAAATAGGATTAATTAATACATTATAATTAATATAATTAATATACATTAATTATGGATGTATATATCCTTCTGCTTCTCTGTATTTATGATTTTTATAGAATAAGCAATATTTGTTTTTATAATAAAAAATAGGAGAAACACATATTTTTAAAAATCAATAAAGCATACATTTTAAGATCTCTTTTCTCTTTAAAAATTTCTATTTTTCAAACAAATTTTACAAATTTCTTGTTGCCAGTGTTTTCAAAATTGAAAATTGGTTAAAATTATTTCTTTTTATAATCAGTTTATATTTTATAATTTTTCTGCACAAAGTAAATGATATTAACTGGGGCATGGTGATTTTACTGGTAGTGGGCATTTAGTTTGCTTCCAACATTTATGTTTTTATTACAGCTTGTTCAGAAGAGTCACAAAATAAATGAGAACTTTATTTAAAGCAAAGAAAGAATTCTGAAGAAAACTGGGCAATTTCTTAAATAATATAAGAGTTTGCCAGGATTGCCCACAGTGTCCCAAAAGCAACAGTAAAAACAGTGACTCAGAAGATTCACTTTCAATCAAATGACTGCTTTGGCCAATTTATTCTTGACCAATCTGTTTTCATCTGTTTGAACATTCACGAAATCCATCCATTTCATCCTCCACATGGGATAGAACACTCCTGCAGCCGAGAGATAGCTCCTCCACCCACTCCTTTGCTTGACCCCGTGAGAACTGGTGACTTGGTATGCCCCAGTAATTTGAGATGTGTGTAGAAACGCTTACATCTCTTCATAAACCCAAATGGAAGCATTCATAAGTCCATGACTGACATCACTGTTTAAGCCAACACTGGAAGGTCTGAAACACAGTGCTTGGTACTGCCTTTGATTGTATGTAAGAGAGAGAGAGATTTATATACACGTAAGCAGTAGAACTAGGGGGACTCCACACATACTAGCTATGGGCATGTGGTTCAATCTCACGGAGCCTCTTTTCTTATTAGAAAAATGAAGGCAATAATACTACCCACCTCAAGGAGTTGTGGGGATTAAATGACGAAGTGTAAGTGTGGTAGGCAGAATAATGGCCTCTAAAAATCTCCACATCTTAATCCCTGAATGCATAAGGAATTTTTGTTGCAGATAGAACTAAGGTTGCTAAACAACTGACACTGAGAAAAAAGAGATTATCCTGGATTATCTGGGTGGGTCCAGTGCAATCCTGAGGATCTCCAAATGGGGAAGAAGAGGCAGAAAAAAGAGTGGAGCACATGAGAAAGACTCCGTTGATCGTTGTTGGCTTTGGAGATGAACAGAGACCATAAGCCAAGGATGCATGTAGCCTCTAGAAACTTGAAAAGGCAAAAAGATGGATTTGCTTCTAGAACCTCAGAAGGGAACACAGCTCTCACATCACCTTGATTTAAGCCCTATGAGACCCATGTCAGACCTCTAAAATTATAAGACAGTAAACCTGTGTTATTTTAAGCCACTAAATGCGTGCTAATATGTTAGAGCCAAAATAGGAAACAAATACAGGTTTTGGTACCCGAAGAGATGGTGCAACTGTAACAAATTCCTAAAAAATGTGAGTGTGACTTTGGAATTGGGCAGTGGGTAGAGGCTGGGAAAGTTTGAGGAACGTAATAGAAAACCCCTGAAATGCCATTAGTGTTCCGTGATTAGAAATATGGATGTTTGTGACTCTGCTAGAGAAGACACAGGAAGTAATGAGCACAGGGGAGAAAACCTTAATTACTTCTTAGAGAATAACTAAATTAGCATTTGCTGGCTTAGTAAAAATATGTGTGTTAAATACACTGCCGGCGACGAGGAAGGCTCAGATGGAAATGAGGAGAAACTGGAGGAAGGGGGCTTCTTTTTTCAGAGTGGCAGAAAACTTACCTGAACTGGACTCTCTAATTATGTGAAAAGCAAAACCTGTAAAAGGAAAACTTAGATACTTAGCTGGGGAGATTTTTCAGCAAAATGTTGAAGTCACATCCAGTTGTTGCTTATAGTAAAATGTGAGAGAAAAGTTTTCTGATTTTTGCTTCTAGCAAAATGTGAATGGAAGGAGAGAAACCGAGGAGAGATCTGTTCTGCGAAAAGAAACCAGGACTTGAGGACTTGGGAAATTCTCAGCCTAGCCATGTTGCAAATGATACTGCAATGAGAAACTTCACTGTTAGGAAAGCGTGCTCTTGAGAGAAAGCTCGGGGTGTGGCTGGACTACCTCTCACTAGAGCCTCAGAAGGATCAAAATGTCAGTGTTTAGTCACACAGGAGGCTCTGTGGAGAGATCAGGCCTGTGGCTTATGGATCCCTTCAGCCACTCAGCAGAAGCCAGAAATTGAGATGGAATTATTGGAAAGATAGGAAGAGAGGCCTCTTGTCTAATGGAGTGGGTCCTCCGTGGCATACACGGGTGATCCACACAGGGGTCCCAGCTTCCACTATAAAAGGGACTGTGGGCATAAAATGTTGCACCTCCAAAGTTCTACAGGGAAGAAGCAGGTTAATAAAACTTCTCAGCTGCCAACATGGGCTACCTTTCAGGACAAAGGAAGAATGACTGGGGCAGAGCTTTGTGATTCCAGAGGACGGAGCCTTGAGCCACAGAAAAGTATTCCTATGCCTTGAAACAAATGGAGTTTATTCAGCTGGATTTTAAAACTTCTTAAGACTGGTGACTCCTTTTCTCTTTCCATTTTCTCTCCTTTGGGAAGAGAATGTCTATAATGAGTATCCTATATCTGTCTCGTTGCTGTATTTTTGGAGTAAGACACTTGGTTCTTTTGTCATACAGGCTCATAGATAGAGAGGAAGGGTTTCCCTGGAGGGATCATACCCAGAGCCTGACCCGTACCTGATTGATTAAGTACACTGCTTAGCTCATTTTCAGGCTCAAAGCACGTGCTCAATAATCTTGCCTGCTACTAATGCTGCAGTTGTTAAGTCATTTTTGGTTGTAAGAGGATCTTGGCTCAGGCTCTCATGTCTGAACCAAGATGAAGTCATGAAGTTATGCTGCTTTCTCACCTGGAAAATCCATTGGTCTATAGTATGTGAATGTTACTGTGGGTGAACTGGGAAGAGCCTTTAGTGCTTTTATATATCTTACTCATGAATTTATGAGATGGCAGAGGAAAAAGCATGCAGACAGAGTGACAAAGACCCTAACTTCCTCTTTGAAGTTTATAGTTACCAAAATATCCAAGGTAGTACTGACCCAGAGCTGAGTGGAGAAAGATGATAATATCATATCTTATTACAAGAAATTGGCTCTTTGTTTAAACTGCTTTAGTAGGTCTCTGTACAATACCTCATATCCTTTTTTTGTGTGTGTGTCAGAGTCTCACTCTGTCACCCAGGCTGGAGTGTAGTGGCACACTCACGGCCACCCACTGCAACTTAGATCTGCTGGGCTCAGGTGATCCTTCCACCTCAGCCTTCCAAGTAGCTGGAATTACAGGCACGCGCCACCATGCCCAGCTAATTTTTTGATTTATTGTAGAGAAGAGGTCTCGCCAATTTGCCCAGGCTGGTCTTGAACTTATGGGCTCAGGCAATCCTCTCGCCTCGGCCGGGATTATAGACGTGAGGCCACCTCATCTGGCCTCATATCCCATTTTTAAAGCTATTTCTCCATGTGTTTCCAGAAAGATGAAGGACTCTATCATAATTCTTTTAATTCCCTCTGGAATCGCAGCTTCAACTCATAGTCACTTTCCCCTAGTATGTTATAATTCATTGTGTTTCATCGAAGGTTGGAAAGTCCCACCGCACCCCAAGTCCATAGCATAGAGGCCAACTCAGCTGCTTGGTCTTCTGCCTTAAATTCCCCCCCCTCCATCACATCAGCAAGCACAGATACTCCCCACAGTCATTTGTTTTTGGCTGTAATCCCAGTTTGTTCAATGATGAAACAGTGGTCTTTTCTATCCACGATTTTTTTTCCAAAGTTTTTTGCCTATTTCTTTGGTTGCACTACGATCCTGGGTTGAGACGAAAAGTTTCCATACTTACTACTTAGGGACTGGCGACATGTGTTAGAGACTCCCTTTGCTCAAGGAGCACGCTAGAGGCCTTTGTGGGAGATTATGCAGATGTAATGTCAGTTTTCCTGCATTTGGATGGATGTCACCTTCTCCTGACTGTGCTCTGAAATAGAGTGAGGATGCCTTGTGGACAATTGTGGGGGACACGGGGGGAACCCCTCAAAACTGGAATGTGTTGATAAAAAATTGTGTATCTATTCTCACATGTTTAAACTTCAGTCACCTTCAAAGTATTCTCTGTTTGATGCAATACACCAATTGAGATGCTTTTTCCACTGCTCAAAACAGTTTTTGAACTCATCAATTATTTTATTTTATTTTTACGTTTTGGGTCAGAGTCTCACGCCATCGCCCAGGCTGGAGTGCTGTGGCACTCTCACGGTCACTCCAGCGTCGACCTGCTGGGCTCTGGCGATCCTTCTGCCTCAGTCTTCCAAGTAACTGGAACTACAGGTTCACGCCACAGTGCCCGGCTAATTTTTTATTTGTTGTAGAGAAGAGGTCTCGCCAAGTTGCCCAGGCTGGTCTTGAACCCGTGGACTCGGGCAATCCACCCTCCTTGGCCTCTCAAAGTCCTGGGATTATAGGCTGAGCCGCTGAGCCCAGCCTGAACTCATCAGTTTTGATGTGTTTCAATCCTTTTGCCGTTTTTTACTTTGCCTCTTCCACATGAGCAAAATGTCTCCCTTTGAGGATATTTTTCATTAGGGGAAACAAAAAAACAGTTGCTGGGGTGAGATCAAATGAATAGGGAGGGTGGGGCATAGAGGTCATGCCATTTTTGGTAAAAAACCGGTGAACACTCAGCATGGTGTGGGCAGGTGCACGTGTAAATCATCCATGGTGAACTGGGCAAACGCATGGAAAGAATCTCCAAAAAAAAATTGCTGAAGCTAAATGCAGCCTTTTCCAACAATGCTAGCTGATACCCTGCTACTGATGGGATCCTAGAACTCTTATCTAGTGGAGAAAGCCTGTATGACAAGGGGCCTGTCCTCCAGAAAATAATTCTGTTTTTTGGGGGGGGCCCACTCTCATACTTTGGAGAAGTGGGGGATTAAACCTAAGCCACCGCAGAGCCAGTTGATATATGGCTTGTTTCAGACAAGAGAGATGGTGGTCAGAGCTTAGAAATAATAATAGCAATAATGATAATGATAAAACAATGACTCTGATATTTATGGGGTGGTTCCTAAGTACTTTATGTGCATTATCTTGTTTACCTCCTCTACCACTGACCCTACAAATGGGTGCAGGTGGAGGAATCTCTTATCCGAAATGCTTGGTATTAGAAGTGTTTTAGATTTTGAACTTTTTTCACATTTTGAATTATACAGTTCACTTTTGAACAATAGGTTTGAACTGCATGGGTCCACATAGATGTGAAGTTTTTTTAACCAAAGGCAGGTAGAAAATACAGTATTGGACAATGCAAAATTCACCTATATGGAAGGCCACATTTTCATGTGTACAGGTTTCACAAGACCAACTGCAGGACTTGAGTGTGCATGGATCATGGTATAAGCTGATAGTCTGGGAACAAATGCCCTGCGTATACCAAGGGACATCTGTATGCTTATGCTGTACCAAATCCAAAATTATGAAATCCCAAATCCAGAAAGCTCCAATGAGATTTTCCTTTGAGTCTCACTCATACGTGGCTTCAGATCTAGAAGCATTTGAGATTTTCAGATTTGGGTTGGTCAGCCTACATGAATGTGAATCCCACTTTAGCGATGAAGACATTGCTTATGAAGTCCAGGAGTCTTTCAGAGGACTCTGTAGGGTTTTCCAGGCATAGATCATATCGTCAGTTAACAGAGATAGTTTAGTTACTTCTTTTTCCAATTTAGATATGCTTTATGTATTTCTTTCTCTTGCCTGATGGTCTGGCTAGGACTTGAGGGATACTCTTAAAGCCCAGACGTCTTTACCAGTATACTTCCATAGGACCAAAACCCACTTGTGCCCCTAAAGCTATTGAAATTTTTAAAATGAGGAAATTCAAGCCGAGAGAAACTATGAAACTTGCCTCAGGTCATAAAATGTCTACGCATTGGAGGCAGATTCAAATCCAGCCCGGCTGACTCTGCAACCTGCTCTTTCAAGCATTGCACAGTCTGCTGCCACATCACAGGAGGACATCACACTCATGAAATGCTGCTCTATTCACGAGGCAACTGCAAAATAGAGTCATTTGGAGGTGAAAGGGCAACTGCTCTAGTTGCAGAACAGAGGTTTCCAGCCTCATGATTTCCAAGATGTCTATAGGCACAAACCAGAGTGGAAGTCTTCAGACCTCAGGGGCACAAGTGAATGAGAAAACCGGGGCCAAGCAGTAAGAATTCCACAGCAAGCCACCGGAGTCAGACCCGAGTTGGACTTACCAAGTGAGTTGTGACTGAGTTCTTTCTAACTCTTAAGGGGAAGAGATGAAATCTTGGAGTTTTCTAACTGTTCACATGCCCTGTGTGGGGAAAGTGACAAGCACCTTCCAACAGCACTGAAATTAATGGTTACTGATTGCTGTAGTATGAATATTTGACCCCACCAAACCTCAGGTTGAAATTTGATCCTCGTTGGCGGTTGGGCCTCATGGGAGGTTTTGGGGTCATGGGAGGGGATCTCTCGCGAATAGACTGATGCCTAGTGGCAGGGGGGTGGTGGGTTGTGAGTGAGTTCCTTATTTGTTCTTGAGAGAGCTAGCTGTTAAAAAGAGCTCGGCATTCTCTCCTCCTCCTCCTCCTCCTCCTCCTCTTTCTCTTCTTCCTCCTCCTCCTTTTCCCCCTTCTCCTTCTCCTCCTTCTTCTTTTGCCATATAATCTCTGTACACACCAACTCCCCTTCCCCTTTTGCCATGAAAAGAAGTAGCCTGGGGCCCTAACCAGAAGCTGAACAGATGCTGGCACCATGGTTCTTATACAGCCTGCAGAGCCTTGAGCCAAAAAAATCTCTTTTCTTTATAAATTTCCCAACCTCATGTATTTCCTTATAGTAACACAAAATAGACCAAGACACTATGTCCTGGTGAGAGTAAGAGAAGCATGTGTGATCATACCAATTTTCCACTCAAGTCTGGGTAGTTTGGGCTATAGATATTAAATATAAAAATCTGAGTTAGTAGTTGTGTTTACTCTAAGTAGAGATAACCTATCTGGGTCTTTAAATCTTTGGTGTTGGACAGCAACATTCTTTTTTTTTCTTTTTAATTTTTATTTTGAAATTGTGGGGTGCAATTCAGGGTTAGGTATACAAATGTTCATTGTGCAGGTACCCTTATTGATGAGGTGTGCTCCTCCTTCCTTAGGCAGATATCGACTACTGTCAATTCCAGCTAACCACCCCCCACCCCACTCGCTGCAGCTTCCCGCTATTTTCAATCCCTTTCCTGCAGTAATATGGTAATTGCTCAAGGTCCGCTTGTGAGTGAGAACATGTGATACTCAGCTCCTTGTTTCTGTGAAAGATCACTCGGTATTATAGACACTAAGTTCATCCCGGTTGGACAACAACATTCTTAAGGGAGAAAGGAGGCATCATTCTTTACTCTGGACAGGTACCACTATGCCGTGGTAGGAAGAATTCAGAGGACCCACTGAAGTTCTTGATACCTGGTGTACTCACTCTTTCTCCCAGTTATTCAATCAGATACTAATCTAAGGGTTGTAAAGGGATTTGGAAGATGTAATAATGTTCCTACAACAATCTGACCTAAGATAGGAAGATCATCTGGGTGGGCTGGACTTAATCACATGAGTCCTTTCAAAGAAAGGGTTTTCTTTAACTGGTCAAAAAAAGAGGAGGTCAGACTCTGGAAGTGTGAGAAGCACTTGTGGCGTCATTGCTGCCTTAATGGAAGAGGCCACGTGTCAAGGAACATGGGTGATGTGTAGGGGCTGAGAGTAGTCTTTGGCTGACAGCTGGCAAGAAAACAAGGATCTCAGACCTACAACTGCAAGGAGATGAATTCTGCCAACAGCAAGAATGAGCTTGAATGGAGATTTTTCTTTGATGTCTCCAGATGAGAACTTAGCCCAGCCAACACTTTAATTTCAGTCTTCTTTACTTTGCACAGAAAACCTACCAAGTTGCACAAGACTTCTGATCTATGGGATTGTGGGCTAATACATGGATATGTTTTAAGCACATGGTACTGTGTGAACGTAGCAACAGAAAATTAATACACCACCTTCCCAAGATGTTCATGGAAGCTCTGGAGAGGATGACATTTTCTCACTGTAAAACTATTCAAAGGGAAAAAGCTAGCTCTCACTTTGCTTTGTATATATACTCACTAGATAAGATCTTCAGACATTTTCTCTCCCCTAAGCTTGAAGAACTAGGTTTAAAATAGCTGGCTTGAAGCTATCAACTCTACAAGGAGGATCCTTGGGATTTTTTCATTTTTGAAAAATGAAATGAAATGTCACCCAGGCTGGAGTACACTGGCATGCTCACGGCCACCCCAGCATCAACCTGCTGGTCTCTGGTGATCCTTCCGCCTCAGCCTTCCAAGTAGCACTACCACACCTGGCTCATTTTTTATTTACTATAGAGACGAGGTCTCGCCAAGTTGCCTGGGCTGGTCTCGAACCTGCGGGTTCAGGCAATCCACTCGCCTCGGCCTCCCAAAGTGCTGGGAAGACAGGCTGAACCACCGAGTCCAGCTGACCCTTGGAATTTAGAACACAATGTGTGAACACTGATTTTATCTATACCCCTTTTCCCCCTAAATCAGAAATAGTAGAGCTAGATTCTCATTCTAAGGATGTACTCTAGCTTCCTTCTTTTACTAAAAACTCTCAAGACAAGCCTCGCGGAACTCACAGCACAAACTTCTTCTTTACTCACTGGGTACTAGGATTCTTCAGCCACACCGCAGGCTTAGGAGTGAGGCACAGGGTCCGTGTTACAGTTCACTCTCTGCTTCAGTTTACGTGAGTAAGCCATTCAATTTTCTTGGCTTCATGGACACATTTGGTAAGCGAGGAGTTTGGTTGAATTATTTGATGCCTGGTATCCCATTGCTGTGATTTCAATGCCTATGTCCCTCAAAAATTCAGGTGTTGAAACTTGATCACCAAAGTGATAGTATTAGAAGGCGGGGCCTTTGGGGGGTGATTCAGTCATGAGGGCTCCACCTGCATGAATGACATTAATGCCCTTATAAAATGTATGAGTCTGTAGCCACTGTGCTGTCCCAGACTAAAGTGATAGTTCGAGGACCAGTCTGGGTCTTGATGCTCCAGTCACAGAAACACACAGAATCTGACAGAGGAATGAAGCCTTCCTCGCACTAGGGAAGGACTCAAGCATTCAGGGATTGACTTTGCTGCCAGTGACGTCCAGGCTCAGGGTCCAGCAGGGCCCCTGTGAGGCTCTGAGCTGCAGGATGCACCAGGCCAGGTGGGAGTCCCAGGGCCCTCACGGCAGACTTTGCCAAGGGGAGGCAAGGAGACCCCTACCTTGCTCATAGTCCTTTTCTCTCTTCCTGAAATTGGAGACTTCTACTCAAATTAAGACTCCTCAGCCAAACAAAAAAGCAACACAAGCCTGTCAGGAAACGATGTGAGTTTTTTTTAAAACAAGTTCAACCACAGTGGCCCATGTGAGGGCACCATCTTTGGGACAGAGAATCTGTTGGTGACTTGATCTTGGACTTGACAGCTTCCAGAACTGTGAGAGATAAATTTCTGTTGTTTTTTAATTACCTAGTCTAAGAAATCTTGTTAGAGCAGCAGGAACAGGCTAAAACATTCATTTAGAGCTAACATCCTGACCTAATAGACATCCAGGAAGGCAGTCCTCTGACTTCCTAAAAGCCAATGATGCTCAATGAATACTTGACTTCTGAATTTTGAAGAGTTGATAGCCATCCTGAAGTGTCTCACCTTCTTCTGACTTGTCTACCCAGAGCTTTTCATTCTTGTTGGCACCTGGGATATATCTTTTCTCCCTTTTTCCTAGGCTCTCTGTCAAAAGAAGCAGCATATTTCCTTTCCACCTGGACACATTTCACCAACCATGACAGAAGTCAACAGTTGCCATGACCACAGCCCACGAATTCGTTCAGAGAATATGTGTGGGAACTTTTGAAGTAATAGGTAGAAAAGCTGTGTTCTCTTGGTAGAGAAATTTTGGGGGAGACCCTGCCTTCTACCTAATCCCTTTCTGTATCAAATTTAATATCAAATCACAATCAACATATAACTTAATTAAAACAGTAAATGTATCAGTTATCTTGAGATTGTGGCACCTTTATTTCTGCAAGGTGCCTGGGATGTAAGCAGATGTGTCTCACAGAAATGCTAAGTCCTTAATCAACACAACAAATGGTTCCCAGCATGATAAATCCAGCAGTCAATTACTCTGTCATCATATGGGTCTGGTACAAGCAGGATTAAAAATATTATTGAAAAAATTCTACTGGTTGATTAAATATTGCTGGAAGTTCTCAGAAATTAAAATAATCCTTCTTCCTTTATTCTTGTTCAAAGTTGGAAACTAGCTACACCAAACTGCAATATACTATGAATTCTATAGATTATATTCCACAAGGGTATGAAAGTTTCCAAGCATAGAAAGGAAAATTATCAGTTACCAGAAACAATAACAACAAAAAAACAGATAAATAAAGCCATGTCTCTAATTCTATTACTAACAATCACGAGCTGCTGTTCACATAGAAAATTATGTTGTTCTAAAAGCAATAACAAATTTGAAAACATCTCATGCTCCAGAAATCTACTTTCAGAACTATTATGGGCTTCTGCATTCCACAAAGTCCCATTAGTCCCTCGATTGACTTGCTTCTCGTGGTAGTTGTCTGGAGCTTTTTAAAGTGCACAATGAAACATTTAACTATTTTATATAAATAAATAAAGGAGAGCTGGGTGCCAAGTAGAGTCAAAGAGTTTTACTATCTGGCAGTGCTGAACGTCTACGACAGCTTGGTTAGACACTGAAAAATCACTCTGAGGATAAGCTCCCTAAAAATGGTCCCAGTTTTCTTAGGAAAAAACAAAACAAAACAAGATCCAACTAGGAAAAACTCATGCCCAACTCCATTGTGAAAACACATAATCTGCTGCTGAAAGATGCACGTGAGACTAAATGAAAAAGTCTGCAGAAAATGTTCAGGGATGAGGACAGTAACCTGAGTGGCAGAGAAGAGAGGTAGAGACACATAAGAAGCGGAAATATGGGTTCGTATTTATACCTTCACTCAACAAGCATGGCGGGTGCTACCATCTACCAGGCACTACACTAGAAAAGGGCTTACAAGATGAATTAGACACAGACTTTGGAAGTTTTGCCCCGGAGTACAAGGAAGAAAAAAGAAACAGAGTGAGATGGACAAGAGAAATAAAGTGGAAAGAACCGTAAGCTAGAATTTGGGTCCTGATGAAGGAATGCCAGGATGGGTGCCATTTTTTGCACAGATCTCACTGTAGGACAAAGTTTAATAGCTACACGCTACATAGAAAAATGAAACACAAAATACCAGGTCTGGTTTCGTTTCACTGAGTCCTTTTGTCCCAGGATAGTGCCTAAGAAGATGTGCGACTGAAGCTCGGTGGTGAGAAAAAGCCGTGCAAGGCCAGGCCCAGGCCGGATGGGAAGGGGGCTTTCTCCCCCTGCGGCTTCTAGTATATTGGATCTCCATGGAGATAAGAAGTTTCATCAAGAGCTGATTCGTGGGTCCTCATGAACTCTTACAGCTCAGCCATGGGTGGCAACTGCTTAAACTAACTTGCAGCCATTCAAAATGCTTATGCAATCAGGTCAAGCCCATCTGTAATGAAGAGGCAGAGGCCTCTTAGCTGTGCTGACATTTCTTGAACCCGGAGAGCATGCCTCTCACGGAGATTCCCCAGAAGCTAGCTCTGAGCAACTCTTCACATTTGCCATTTGATTAATTAAGGGTCAACGGCAGAGTCTTTTCCATAACTGGGTTATTTGATTTAAGAGCTACCGGCTAATCTTGGTTGGATCATTTAGTAAGTGAGGGAAGAGGGAAGGAAAATAAAGGCCTAGAAGAAACAGGAAGAAAAAAGAAACAGAAGGAGGAGAACAAAGAGACACCTCCTGGTAAAGCATATTTGTTTCCTGTTGACTTTAATACGTGATTCCTAGATGTTCAAGCTTGAGAGTACTTGTATTGGGTTTACATATATATATATGTATATATATATATTTCTTTAAGGCCTCCCTATCCAAATAAGGGATTTCATTCAACAGTTAAAAAGGATTTTTTTTCTTAAAATTTGTTTTTTCTGATAAACTCTGGACAACTCTCAATAGGCCACTCCATGTGTTATATTAGATGTGGTTCGGTTTAGTGACATGGCTTAAAGGAGTCATGAAGGCTTCATCTAGCTTTGGCACTAATAAAATAATTGTGAGACATCGGTTGGGGAAATTTCTTTACCTGTGTGAGCCTCGGTTTCCTTGGAGGGCTGGCTTTGATGATCACCCACAGCTCTAGAATTAGGTGATTTTCATTTCTGGGCAACTGAGCTCCAATGACAGCCTTTGTCATTTATACCAAGGATGAGCCTTTGTTTGGGTGCGATCTTTTCTTGTAGATCCTTGCAATCTGTTTTGTTGCCACAATACAATACTGAAGAAAAAAAAACACCCACATAATTCATGACAGATTTAGAGTATTTATTTTTCATGGCAGATTTAGAGACTTATTTATCACGAAGCTAATTTTGAGCTATTATCTGGTTTAGGCCTGGAAGTTTTACTTGACCAAAATGAATTTAGATGTTGTGGGAAAATATTTTCTCCTACTGCTTGCACTGGTATGCTTTGATAGGATCTGTCCGTCACCCCTGAATGGAGGCCTTCTTTGTTCAAAATTTGTACCACTTGTAGTCTAATATGCTAAACCCCCAAACAAAAGCTAGGGTAGAAATCATGCTCAGACAAAGCCGTGGAGACTGGGAGCAGGAATGTGAGAAATGGCACGCCAGGCACAGATTCAAACGTCAGCATTTGAGAGATTAACATCCCAGGGAAATGCCTTTTTTTTTTTTTTTACATTCTCCCTTTTTGACTAATCAAAATAAAACTTTGAAATTACGTATGGCTGGGAATTTTTTTTTCTTGAGAGAAAAATGAAAAGTACATGGAAGCAGATCTATAGTTACGGTGACAGTTATAAATAGGTAGCAGGCAGGATCCTTCAGGGTGGATTCTAGAAACTGAGTGCAGTTCAGGAAGATTCTGAGCTTGCAATTAATTATTTAGCAAATGCTCTCCTTGCTGCTAAGTAAGCACATAATGTCCTCTGGCCCGGGAATTAGTTTGAATTCTCAGCCCTGAAGCAAAGCTGGCAGGCAGGGCCATGGCACCATGTTCCTAACTGCAAATTGATGAGGTTTCTAAGAGAGGTTGCCCCCCCCCCCAGCCTGGCAGCACAACCCTGCTCTGAAGATCTCAGCTTAAGGGGCAGGAAGAGGGTTGGGTCTTTGAGGTTGATGGCAAAAGTGATGATTAAAAAGAATTGATTAGCAGCTGCAAGAGGGAAATGGGAGATGTCAACATGACACGTTAACTGGAAATCTTGTCCTTTTTCAGGGGAGACTCATTATTAGGGTGAGCGGTGCTAGACATTTGGGGGTGTGCTTCTTGAGAGGGGACCAGGTTACAAAGGGAGCCAGGTCTGCCGGGAGGGGATGATGGAGGTTGGCTGAGCCTGGTGGCCTTTTGGGCAATAACAAGAGTGACAGGATAATCACGTCCTATCTTGTACTCAGTCAATACAATACAGTAAACCTCAGCAAGTCAGGAGACACATAGTCACATGATTGAATGTCTCTACCACCTGGACCCTTAACACTTTGTGAAAAGATAATGTGATGGAATAGTAAGAAAAGAATAAAATGGAAAATAGAAGAAAAAATGTTATCTTATTTTGGGGGAACCAAGGAAGTTTTCCTGAAAGAGGTAACGTAGGACCTTGAGGGAAGAGGAAAGGTATTTAGAAGGCAGAGGAGGGGGCAGCAGACTCCAGGTGAGAGCAACATGAAGCCAAAAGCATCGAGGCAGCAAGTCTGAGTAACAGGGAGTGATCTGCCGCTGCTAACACAGCACAGGAGAAAGGATTTAAGTGAGAGAGGACGTCTGAGACTAGACTGTGAGGGCTACTAGACACAAAGGTTTTAGGCTTTATTCTGGAATCAAGGGAAGGTCATCAGTGCCTCTGTATAGGAAAGAAACCCAATTAGACCTGGAGAAGGATGGGTTGGAGGCTGTGGAAGGGCTGAGAACTGCTGTGAGACAATGGTCCAGGCAAGAGTTCATGCTGACCATGACAAATGGAGTTAAAAAATGAGTGGGCATGAGGAACATCATTGAGCTCGAGCGCTCACTGCATACAAGGAATAAGGAGTAAGGATGAGTAACTGAACAGGTGGAGGCTTTGCATCTGTGATGCCAGGAGTGGAGGTAGAGAACATATCGAAAGGGCCAGGGATGGGAGGGGCTAAAAGACTAAAAGGATTCAGGAATTGTCTCTTGGATGTGCAATGCCATGTGCGAACAGAGAAGCATGTCTATGAAAATGTTCTGCTTATCCACATGCAGGCCTGGAATCCATCCTGGATTCTACTCTGGAGTCAGAACTGGAGGCATCTCTCAGGCAGATGACAAGTGAAGTCATGATTGTGAACAGCAGCGGGGATGAGTGAGGAGGGGAGGGAGGGAGGGTGACAAGAGTTGAAAAAACACCCATCCCATCATGTACCACGGTCGCCACTAGAGGGGCAGGCTCAGAAGAAGCCCAAACCTCATCATCACACTATATGCCTATGTAACAAAGCTGCATATGCGCCCTGCCAATCTAAAAATATATCAATCAATCAATTAATGGAGAGCTGAGCAGTTTTTGTGTCTAGCAACCACAGGTCTGTTAGTGATGAGGGTGTTACAGCCCAATCCTGCAAGAAACTTGCCATCTAATATTTAAACATGTATCAATAGATTTAAGTAACAATGTATATACAGGAGGTGCCAAAAAATGTATGCACCAATAGATTTAAGTAACAATGTATATACAGGAGGTGCCAAAAAATGTATGCACTTTTTTTTTTTTGAGTTGGAGTCTCACTCTGTCGCCCAGATTGGAGTGCAGTGGCCGCTCCCGGCCACCGCAGCCTCGACCTGCTGGGCTCCGCGATCCTTCCGCCTCAGCCTTCCAAGTAGCCGGAATTACAGGCATGCGCTACCATGCCCAGCTGATTTTTTGATTTATTGCAGAGATGGAGTCTTGCTGCCCAGGCAGGTCTCCAACCCACGGGCTCAGGCAATCCACTCACCTCAGCCTCCCAAAGGCGCGGGATTATAGGCTGAGCCACCGTTTAAGTATGACATTTTCCCAAAAGACGGAGTTAATCAAATAAATGCTTGTGTCACCTAGCAACAGGCAGGACAAAGAAAATGGCGGAAACACGGTTGAGTAAATGTCATACTACACATTGCTACTGTAATTCAATTCAACTTCAAAAAGTAATACATAGATAATATCTCTTATCTTATGGCTGGGCTCGGTGGTTCAGCCTGTCATCCCAGCACTTTGGGAGGCTGAGGTGAGTGGATTGCTTGAGCTCGCGGGTTCAAGGCCAGCCCGCGACTTGGTGAGCCCTTTCTCTACAATAAATCAAAAATTAGCTGGGTGCGGTAGCATGTGCCTATAGTACCAGCTACTTGGAAGGCTGAGGAGGAGGGATTGCCAGAGCCCAGCAAGTCGACACTGCGGTGGCCGTGAGTATGCCACCGCACTCCAGTCTGGGTGGTAGAGTGAGACTCTGACCCCCCAAAATAAAAAAAAGATGTGTATACATATTTTGGCACCCCATGTGGGGTGTGTGTGTGTGTGTGTGTGTGTGTGTGTGTGTATAAAACAATGATGACAAAAATAGGTTAACCAATACAGAAGGGAAGAGAAATGAGGATGCTGGCCTACGGCTTGATGACATAGAGGAGCAGAGAGTGAGGAAGGTTTCCCTGTGGAAAAACAGGGATGAGAGAGTAAGAGAGGATGAAAAATGAGAGCCAAGGCAGAAGACCATGTCAAGGAGGACTGACTTTTCATCAGGTCTCAAGGGTTGCCAAGAGAAGTCCAAGAAGACGGATTCAGGTCCTGAAGTGACACGAGTGGTCTTCAGAAGAGGGGTGTCCACTCTGGGGGCAAGTGGTGGAAGAATGGGGAGGGGTTTGGAAGGGGAAACAGCAAGTGTGGTCATTCCAGTGTAATGCCATCTTCTTCATCTCACAGGGAAAATCGGTTTGGGACTCAGAATATAAAGCATCGACATGTCATAGTGAAAGTCAAGGAAGGACTTGCAAAAGGCAAATGTATCAAAAATGGTACATCTTTGTGTTTGTATTTCCAGTCTTGACACCCCCTTACTCTCATAAGTCTCAAAGTCAACACAACCGGCAAACAAAACATCCATTAAATGAAGCATGCGCCACTGTTTCATTTAGCACCCAGTGTAAGCCCAGATCCACTGCAGAGGTGTGGGCTTCCATGGCTAATAGTTAATTCTATGGGTGCTTTAGGAATTAGAGTCATAAGTGGAATTAATATTCTACAAATATTGCTTGAGTAAGTACTTGCTATACACCGAGATTACTGTGAGAACCAGAGTTGTCCCTGCCTTTGTGGTCCTCACATGGTTTCCTGTGAAATACGATGTGACACCCATAACTTTAAAGACTCAGCACCACTCTCCACACATAACACCTTAGCGCAGAGCTGAAATATGAAGGCGTAGGCGCCCACCATGAAGTCTGAAGCTCTGGGTTCAGGTTCCCCCTCTAAGACCAGC
This sequence comes from Carlito syrichta, assembly GCF_000164805.1. Taxonomy (NCBI): domain Eukaryota; kingdom Metazoa; phylum Chordata; class Mammalia; order Primates; family Tarsiidae; genus Carlito; species Carlito syrichta. The sequence goes on along the minus strand of NW_007258397.1, from coordinate 237,787 downwards.
CAGACCCAGAGTGCTGCTGACTCTGGGTTGGTTACCCCCTCAACCCTTTCTTTCTCTCCTAATTGATAATGTAGTGTCAGCCAGGCACCTCCTCAAGGGCTGATAAAATTCCACCTACCCTTCCCAACAAACCTGGATAAGAAGGCAAGCAATCTTGGTTTCCCAGATGAAAAACTATGTTAATTGGATCTAAATCCAAATTTTAAAAATGTGGTATGTATAACACTGTCGAATATTCTTCAGCCGTCAAGAGAATGAAAAAATGTCATCTGCAGTCACTTGGATGGTGTTATGGTATAGATAGGGTGAGGGCGGCATGCTGGAGGGGTGAGGTGAGGCACAGTACCAGTAACCCAGAGATCCGAGTAATGCAAAGAATTGCAACACACAAAAATATTAAGAAAAAAGTTTATTTAAAAGTAAATTAGAGAAAGAGAAGGGAGAGAGAAGATTCACCTCCCCAAGTTGGGGGAGGGAGCCAAAGCCAGGAAGCATGGTGACCGCCGTAGCTCAAAGAGCACGTGGTCACACCAGAGTCTAGCAAAGCAATGGCCGCTGGGTGCTTGTGATTGAGTCCTTTAAACCATTACCCTAGATGGGGGAAGACCATTAAGGTGATTGGGTGGTGGTCTGCTCCACGTCATAACGAAGGGGCAGGCAAGCGCAGGTACTGATGTCAAGTGATGGACTGCCATGGTGGGGTTTATTTGTGTCAGGTAGGTCACAAAGGGTTTATTAAGTTAACTTGGGAGTTTGGGCCCAGAGGGTGTTTTTTCCTGCAAGAGACTTGTTAGACATTTGCAATTCACAAATTCCTTGACTAAGGGTGGAATTATCACTTTTATGACTTTGGCCAGCCAAAGGGTGATCTTTGATCTTCAGCCTTGACAAGGAACCTACAAGTTTACTAGAGATTATTATGATGAACCCTGAATTAAAAGGTTGAGCTGTCCTGGTCTTGCATCTGATGGAGATTTGCGGAGGGGGGATGGGATAGGTTGCTGCTTGTTCTGCAGTGGAATGTCTGAACGCTTTCTAAAGGTTATGCTGAGGCAAAAAGACTAAACCCTTTCAGATGGAATTGGAGAACATCATCCTAAGTGAAGTAACGAGGGAACAGAAAAAAAAAAAACCCCGCCTGTTCGCACTTATAAGTGGGAGCTAAATTAAGGATCTGCAAAGGCCAAAAGTATAATATAATGGACATTGGAGACTCAGAAGGGGGAGGGGAGTAGGAGTGGAGGCTATGAAAAATCACCTGTCGGGTATAATGTGCACAGGTGGGAGTGGAGATCATACTTAAAGCCCAGATTTTTTGCCACTACACAATGCATCCATGTAACCAAAAACTACATGTATCCCCTAAAGCTATTGAAATAAAAAAAAAAGATATATGGGATTATCTCTCCCTGGGTTCCTTATCTAAATATATGCCTTTTGAAACACTTCTGAGCCTTTTTCCCTGCAATATTTTTCTACCTAGCATTTATCAACACACACTTTACTTACCTTGGCTGCAGTCTGTCTGCTCACTATACTGCAGGCTTTCTTAGGGAAGGAATTTTTGCTGTTTCATATACATAGTATTCTTTCTCTTGGATTAAGTGCACACCTGGCAATTGGGATGATATCAACAATTTAAGTAATTCAAGTGAATGAGGAATCCGGATCTGACAGTGAAGTATTTTGAGTTAAATTCTTGAGTCTGTCTTCTCTCCAGAGTAAGTAAGTGGACTTATTTTATTTTATTATAATAATGTGGGGTACAATTCAGGGTTAGGTATGCAAACGTTGATCATGCAGGCGCCCTTGTTAGTGAGGTATGTCCCTCCCTTCCCTAGCAGTTTCCCTCAACTGACAATCCCACCCCCCAACAGTTTCCCACTACTGCCAGTCCCTTTCTTATAGTATTATGGTAAGTATTCAAGGTCCGCTTATGAGTGAGAACATATGGTACTCTGTTCTTTGTTTCTGTGATACATCACTGAGTATGATAGACTCTAAATCCATCCAAGCTGCTGCGAAGTCCATATATTTGTCCTTCTTTATGGCTGCATAATATTCCATTGTGTATACGGACCACATTTTTTTTAACCTGGCCGGCTTCATGGGCAATATGGTTAGTTCCAGGTTTTGTAAGCCAACTTTTGGAAGTTGCTTTCCCCCTTTCATGTCTCTGGGGGCAGCAGGGAGTACACTACAGCAGACACTCATCTAACAAATGCCCCTGTTCCCATCATAGTTGCTCGTGAGGCTTTCCAAAACTCTCTCATCTGACTCCCAAGGACCAGCCAGCTCCTGGAAGACTCCAGGGTAATGTGCCACTCTGCCAACTTAAGGAAGCAAGAGCATCTGGTCAGGAGAAGGGCGCTTTCTGTGAATCAGCACCTCTGCCCTCCCCGGGATACCCAGCTCTCAAAGGTGACATGTGCTCCTAGAAGACACCTTTAGGAAAAGTCAATTTGATGACACCATTAAAATGTTGGTTACTAGAGGCCTGAGGTGAAAATGCAAATTTATGAATACAGGCTGAAAAGTTGACAAAACAATGTGGAGCCAGGAAAGCTGAAATCTACCTAATTGCTTGTTATCTCAAGTCTTGAACACAGCCTTCACTTGACCTGCTGCTGCTTCCTTTGACTGAGCTCCTGTCTCCTTTCTCAGCTCTTGCATGTTCCTGCTTTTTCTTTTTTAATATGTAATTTATTTATTTAGCATAGCATTGTGGGGTATAAGTGAGGCTTTACTCCATAAGTAGGCTGCATGCAGGTGAGGTTTGGGCTTCCAGCTGACCCTCAATCCCCCCGGTAGTGGACCAGGTACGCAATTGTATTGTCACATGCCTCCCCTCTTCTCCCTCTCTCCTTGCCCTAGCAGTGCCCAGTGACTGCCGAGCCCACCCTTGTGCTAATAGGACTAGTGTTCAGGGCCCACTTGTGAGTGAGAGCATGTAGTCCTTTGTTCTTTGTTTCTGCGATACTTCACTGAGTGTGATGGTCTCCAACTGCATCCAAGTTGCAGCAAAGTCCATGATTTCATTCTTTTTGTGGCTGCATAGTATTTCAGGGTACGAGGGGCACCAAAAAAAAAAAAATCCTGAAATTATCTTTTGGAAAAAAAACAAAGTTTGAATCTGGAAGTTTTGAGAAGGTTGTGTCATGATATGCAGAAGAAACATCCCAAGTTGTGGCAAATGTACCTGTCCACACCGTGCGGAGTGTTCAGTAGTTTCTGACCAAAAATGACATGTCCCCAATGCCCTACCCTCCCTATTCACCCAATCTCGCCCTGAGCAACATTTTCTTTGTCTCCTGGGATGGAAAAAGTTCTCAAAGGGAAATGTTTTGCCAGTGTAGAAGAGGTGAAACAAATGGCAGAAGCACTAAAAAGCCCCAAAATTGACGAGTTCAACATCTGTTTTCAGCAGTGAGAAAAGTGTCTCACTAGGTGTATGTGTCAAGCGGAGAGTACTTTGAAGGTAATTGAAATTTAAAAACATAAGAATAGATACACATTTTAAAAAAAATAAATTCCGGGTCCCCCTTTTATACACACCATATCTAGTCAATCATTGATAGGCACTTGGGTAGGTTCCATGACTTCCCTATTGTAAATTGTGCTGTAATGAACATATGAGTGAAGGTATCTTTTTTATACAACAATTTCTTTTTCTTCAGGTATATAACGAGCAATGGGATTGTTGGGTCAAATGGTAATTCTAGTTGTGGTTCTTTGAGAAGTCTTCATACTGTTTTCCACAGAGGTTGAACTAGTTCACATTCCCCCCAACAGGGCATGAATATTCCTTTTCGCCCCATTCATGCCAACATCTGTTGTTCTTTGACTTTTTAATAATAGCCATTCTTAATGGTGTAAGATGATACCTCATTATGGTTTTAATTTGCATTTCTCTGATGATTAGTGATGTTGAACATTTTTTTCATATGTTTGTTGGCCGCCTATATGTCTTCTTTTGAGAAAGGTTTATTCATGTTCTTTGTCCAATTTCTGATTTTTTTTTTTTTTTTTGCGTTTTCATGTTGAGTTGTTTGAGATCCTTGACTCCAACATCCTTTCATGATAACGAATGCTTTAATTCAACAGATATTTTGGTTAATTCATTATATCATCAGAGGCCATGCCTGATCTCCTAGTCAATACCTTTTCTTCTTTGCCAGTTCTGAGAGATGCTATCACCACTTCTCATTTTCGAAACTGTCTTTGCCTCCATGGGGCATGAAGTGGAATGACCACTAGATTTTGAAGACAAATGACATTAGTTGAATCCTTGATCCATCACCTCAAATCTATGCATGACTTTGGTGAAATCATTATTTTCTAATACCATTTCTTTCCTCCAAAAATCTGCTTCTACCTGACAAAAACTTGGGTAAGGATAAAACAGCCTGATGGTAAGCAGGGGCTAGCCACACATTCATGGGCAGGAATGTTGGCAGCAGAGGGCACAGTTAGTGTAACAATACTATGGAAGGAAGAGTTTGCATGGAGGAGAAGGAAAAAAAGGAGGGACAAGTGTGGTTTCAGTATAGGGAACACAGCAGGTGTAACGCAAAATCATAGTAGACAGTCCTACTTGTGGGTGTATACACAAAGGAAATAAAACCATCACCCCAAAAAGGCAAGGTGCTCCTATGTTCATTGCAGCGTTAGCCACAATAGTCAAGATATGGAAGAAACAAATGGTAGACCAGGATAATTTAAGATGACAAACGGTGAGTTCTGTAGAGAAAACCATGCAGCGGGGATGTTGGCTGGAGTCACTGTGACGAACAAAGGCCTCTGAAGAAGTCATTTTGTCTCTCATCCCAAATGATAGGAAGACTCAGAAGAGTTGAGCTCATCAGAAGCGAGTTACAGATGCTTGCCATTCCAAGTGTAGGGCTTACTTTTCATATTTATTTAGCTTCCTGTTCATATTTATTCCCATCTCCATGGCCGTTAAGACTATTCAAAATTCTTTTGTCATAGTGACCAATTCTAATTTTGAAAGGCTTGTGTAACATTGACTTCCTTTCTGGCACCTTCCCTCTTAAATGTCAGCTCTGTGGGAGACGAGACCTTGCTGGTCCTGTCACTTCTTGCTACCTGACAAATTAAAGACTTAATCCATAGTGGACACTCAGTAGATAACTTGTGTTGAATTAATGAATGATCCATGATATTCATCACTAAAAAGGTTTCTTAAAAAATTATTTGATTCCTTTTTTGATAAACAAGTATCAATGTGACAAAAGAAAAGTATAAGATATTAGTCAGTGTCTTCAAAGAGCCTATAGTCAGATGAAGAAAGATAGGTCATAATAAAGTACTATAAATTGTGAAAGATAAATGCCAAATTTAATTAAGGTAGAAAAATTCAAGTGTTTGTAGATCTTCAAAGCAAGAGAACATGAAGAAAAAATTCATAGGAAAAATAGCTTGATTTAAACCTTAAAGAGTTGGTAGGAACTGATAGCCTAGAGATGTGTTCACTAAGTGACAGGTACTTACCTCAAGAGAGGCGCAAGACACAAGTAACTTGTAAGTCATCATAAGAAGTCAGCAAGGCTAATGTTAGCAGTCATAACAAACAAATCTCCAGATCTCAGTGGCTTAACAGAATGGTAACTGATTTCTCAATTATGTAACAGTTCAGTGTGGTGTTCTTTGCTAGCAGCTGAACTTTGGAGACCCAGACTCTTTCCATCTCTGGTCTCATTCTTATTTAGGGCCTTAGAGTTTTCCACATTCAGCCAGAGGATATGAAAAGAAAGAAGATCCCATGTGAGAGGATTGTGTGAACCTGCAATGAGCATGGTGATGAGCACGTTCCAAAACACCAAGGCTGTGTCTCATTGCAAAGGTGGTCAGGAAATGTAGTCTCGCTGTGGTTCTGGAAGAAAAGAAAATGGGCTTTGCGAAAGTCTGGCCAGTTTCTGCCACAATCTGCTTCTCCAGAGTTCCTTTTACTAAAGGCCAAAAACACTTAAATTTGTTGACCACCTCAAAGTCAGAAAAAGGGGTATATGACAAAATGGACCTTAACCTGAGAGAATTCATCTCCAGTGATTATTTTCTATCACTTCCTGTGGTTAATTGCATGCAACCCACTTGTTCCCACAAACTGGCCCATTTTCAGCAATCTAAACAATAAATCAAGATTCAACCCCGATTTCCAAATGCAATACTTCACTGCAAACCTTCTCGCCACAAGAGAAAATTCTCAGCATCTGTTTTTCAGCTCATTAAATGCAATTCCTCAAAATTACCTGCAGTAACATTGCTTCTTCAGATAATGAAATGGTTGACAACGCTGGCTGCTAGAATGACTAACAATAAAACTTGTACATGTATTCAATTTTGAACTCTTTGCCTCATGGTGGCATTATAATAATCTTTATTGCAAAAGGTAAGTGATTAGTAGCTTGGGAGCTTCAATGCTTTGGCTTTTTATTTACTCTGCGTTTTTTGCTAATTTTCACCATGGCTCTTGCGTTGAGACACTGCTTCTAATTCTTGGAGGCTCTCAAAATACATTATGATGCAGTAAGCTTACCATCATCCCAGGGTGGAAGGAAAGAGTCAATTATTATGTTACTTTCATCAGGGTTAAATTGAAACCAAGGAAGTTTAGGCAAAAATATGTACAAATGTGTCCAGTTCTTCTTTATGGGGCTGAGGTGAGCATGGGGTAACCCAGCCTGGGTGGAGCAGCAACAAGAAATGGACTTGAACTTAGACAGAGGTGGATTTACCCGAGGTCATCTAAATCAGGGTTGCTGCTCTCCCTGCAAAGAACAATGAAAATGTGATAGATGTGGTAGAAATTTCCTCTTCTATCACATTCAAGTTCAGGAGAGGACTATTTGTTATTGCTTATGCATACAATGTACTAAAAAATATATTTGTTTATAGTCGTTCTATCTAATTGAATCAATTATTCATTATATAAATCTCTAGTATGTATCTTTTAGGTGTCAGACCCAGGTCTATAAAAATGAAGTAATATGGAGATCTTGCCATCAAGGGGCTTAAAATTCAGAATCCAGTGGGCATAGGCAGGGATGCAGATGAACAATTAAAACATAATTCAACAACTCCAGTTCAAAATGTCTGACTCAGAAAATCCATTTGCTTTTTCTCCTTTCGTGATCTTACTGAAAAGACAGAGATATAACAATAAGGATAAACCCACAGCAGAATCAGAAACTCAGGAAGGGCAGGGCCACTGCATACCATTGGGCAATTTCCAAACTTATTAGTGGCAGCCTTTTTAAAGGACACCATCAGCAGGTCAGATAGGCTAAGAAGTTTCTGGGAGATACAGAGCAGATAACTTGGATTGATAGAGTGCCTGTGACCCATAAAAGTGAAAGTGGGTACCATTCAAGAGTGGTTTTCCTAGCTGAATTCAGGAAGAAGCCCCAGATCGGAGACTCAAGACTTGCAAGTTGAAATGGGCCAAAAGATGGCCAGTGTTATGATTATTAAAAGACCTGGGACCAGTTGCTCCAGTCTCCACTGCTAAAGTTTGCTGAGTCAGCATCTGCAGCAGTTTTTTTTTTTTAAATAAAGGTGGTTTTATCATAAAATTCTAAAAATTGCTTTAAAGGTCATAAGAACACTACATAATAAATAGAAACATAATTGCATTATCCAACCAATCACACAGACGATTCTATATTGTCTTTGGAATAAATACTTAATTTTATTTTCTTTTCAGTTCACAAGAGTCTTCAGAGCACCATTATTTGACTAGAAGTTATTTCACATTATTTTGACATGCAATTAAGAAGTAAAATATTTAGAGTCTTAAAGTCTTATATGGATGAAGAGTTATGTTCATCTACTAATTATTTTCTTCTAAAGATAAATGGAGAAAAGTTTGCTGTGGTTTAGAGACACAGGAACAATTTTTAAACAAATGGAACAGTTGATTCATGGGGAAATTCAGCCTGGATATTGATTCCAGGGAAAGAGGTGAACTAAGGCAATGGACAAGAACTCCGCAGGTCAGAAGGCAACTTCTCCCTGTTTACTTTCCCCCTTTCTCTGCAGTTAAGGTTTCTAGGATGAGTAACCCCTCCAGTGCTAGGGAGGAAACACTGGCCCCTTTTGTTGCAGTATGGAGGATATGTCTAAGATACCTGTATCCGTCTAATAACAGTAAGAGAAATAGAGGATAAGGGAACATGGAAGAGAAATAGAAGTTAAATGTTCTGATATAAATAAAATAATTAACCGAGAAGAAGGAAAATTAAAACAAACAAACAGAAAAGACATATACTTAGAAAGATGTTTGGGAAGCTTCTGAGCAAAAGTAAACAGAAAGTCCTATAAGTTAGAAGCAAGCTACTTATGAAAAGTAAGAATCAGACTAACAGCAGAATGCTTGTTCAGCCACACAGAATACTAAACGTTAACGAGACAAAGTCTACAGAATTCTAAAGGAAAATGGTTTTGAACTGAGAGTTCCATGACCACCAACTTATCATTCAACTACCAACAAATGCAGGTGGCAGAATCAGACCAAACCCCTCTAGTCACAATATTTGCGAATGGGTTAAATCATTCTCTTAAAAGACAAATGTTATCAGAGAGGGCTTGAAGACATGTAAGTCCCCAAAAGAGAGTCCTCAAAATTGATCACTTATTTTTTTCCTGAAAAATGTTCTTGAGGGTCTACTACAGCAAGATAAAAAAACCAACAGAAAGTGGAGTAGCCTGGGGTACAAAGAAAAGTGTTGAACGAATAGACCAGCAAGGCTTACAGATTATGCTACATGATTGTTGATGTGACTGTAACAGTCAAGCAACTCTTCAGTAGGAACTACTGCAATTTAAAGGGTGGTGTATACGGTAATAGATACATAGATCAAATTCCACTTTACTGCATGAAAGTGTGAAAATGAGAGATAAAAAGAAAGTTGCTGACTATTGATAAGTTTCTGACCTAGATGCAAAAATACATCTCAAATATATTTAAAATAATTTTAAGGTGAATATTGGTAGAATCGAAATTAGAAATATAATACTCATATTATAAGAGAGGTAAGTAAGGTGGTAGCTGGGAATGGAAGAAAAAGGAGAAAGAGAAAAAACAGTAACAGAATGGGAAATAGAAACCAAACAGAGAGGCAGAGGCAGACCAAACGTTTCCAGTCACAATATTTGAGAATGAGTTAAATTCTTCCCCTAATAGATAGATGTCATCAGATAAACTTGAAAAAAGGAAAAGCTCAAACAACAATGAAAATGGAAATAGGACATAACACAGATGCTAACAGAAAGTCAGATTAAGTGACATTAATAACAAATAAAATAGAATTCAAGGTAAAAAGTAATAAATACAACAATGTGTTCTACTTTTTTTTTTTTAGTAGGAGTCTCACTCTGTCACCCAGGCTGGAGTGCAGGGGCACGCTCAAGGCCACTGTAGACCTTCCTCCTGGGCTCAGGTCGTCCTCCCACCTCAGCCTTCTGAGTAGCTGGAACCACATGTACACACCAGCCCACCTGGCTAATTTTTTTATTTACTGTGGAGATGAGGTCTTGTCAAGTTGCCCAGGCGGGTCTCGAACTTCTGGGCTCAGACAATTTTCTTGCCTCTGCCAATGTGCTCTACTTTTAAAGATAAAAGCTACCAATTTATGAAGAAGGTATAACTATAATGAACTTTTATGCTCATAAGAAATAGAAATGAGACATGCAAGCAAAAGTTGTTAGGAATAAAAGGAAAATATATAAAACTGGTAGACTTCTAACATATCTCACTCAGAAATAGATTAAGCAAATAAAACAAACAAAAATATTTCCAGGTTGTATATACAGTTTTGCATACAAAAATTGGTAATACATTTTTTAGCCCAAGATCCCACAAAAAGAAATCACAATAATTTCTAAAAGTGGAATTTAGAAAGGACACAGTTTCCAAAAATAAAAACACAGGTATTACTGAAATAATGCTTTATACAAAGTCTAGACACTTAAAAATGTACTTGTGGATATTTCTATGGACCAAAAGAAAATTAGAACTGTAACTATAAAATATTTAGAAATGAATGAAATGTTAATATCACACATCAAAATGTGCCAAATATGGCAGAAGAAAAGTCGAGGCATAAATTTAAATGTAGTAGCATTTACTGACAAGAAGTAACTAATATCCAATTCAAGAAGTTGGCAAGTAAACTACCAAAAAACAAAGAACATGTGAGAAAAATGCTATATATAAGCAGAAAGAAATGTAATGAAGAACAAAACAAAGAAATAGAAAGCAAGATTCAAATAAAACAAGGAAAAAGAGAGGGTAAGTAACAGCAGAGGACATTAAAAGTGTAAGAATACTGTGAAATGTGGAGTCCAGATGTTCCAACGCAATGAAACGATGTATGATTTTTCCTTCTTTTCCCCTTCCCCTCCTCCCTCCCTCCCTCCTTCCCTCCTTCCCTCCATCCTCCCTCCCCCCCTTCTTCCATTTATGCATTCCTTCTTTTCCTTTGTTCCTTTCTTTCTACTTTCCTCCCTTCTTTCTTCTCTTCCTCCCTTCCTCTTTCTAACTCATCCATCCATTCATCCTAAGGAAATTGCCAAAAATATGAAGTGTTTTTCTCTGGGTGTAGATATTACAGAATATTTTAAACTTTCAATTACTTTTCTGTGTTTTTTCTCTCTCTTTTTTTCTAACAACTCTTACAATGGTTGTTGCTACTTCTATTACTAGCCAACTACCGATTATTAAATATATTTATGCCAGGTTCTGGTGTACACTTTTTATGTATGTCTCAGATGATCTTTACAATGACCCTTCAAGGAAAATAAAACTCAAGTCTATTATTTGTACAATTAATGGAGTAATAGTTTATCATGCAATCCCCTATTTGACACAAATACCTTTTCTATAGCACTCTTCTTGCTGCCTTCATCTCTTAGAGCATGTGGAACAAAACACTTCATCCTTTTGGTGGAATTCTTAAGGTCATCTTTGTTACCTTGTGTGGTTTGTTCTGGATGCTGTCCTGTATTAAATCATAGAACCTATCAACTTCCTGTTAACAAGTGCTACTTCAGGGGTGATGAAGACCATGTTGGTGTTGATTTTCAGATTTATGAAAGAGTTTGGCGAAATGAACTGAATAGGTGTCTAGAAAAGAAGGTGTTTTAACATTCTGGAAAATGAAAGTGAATATAGTTCAGGCAGAACTATGTCACACAGAAAGAGTAATAAACACCAAATGAGTTATCAGGGAAAGGAATGAGAGAAAAAGACTGCAAATGAGTTCAGGTTACTTTGATTTCTTTTTCAAGGAGAGTGTAGAATGACCGAGAACAGGGAACGGTAAAATCGAGGTCAGATGGCAAGATGGAGAGAGTGATATGATACCTTTGCTTTGTACTTCAGGTCTGGACCAAGTCCCAGCTGGACGGATCCCCTCAGTGAACTTTGCCAACACGGATGTCAAAAGAAGAAAGGAGGGAAGCTGATAAGTTTAGGAAAACACCTGCATGTCCATCCAGCCAGAAATGTTGATGGCAATGGTTTGAAGGGCAGTGTTTATGAGTAAAGAAAGAGCAAATAACCTTTGTGATCAACGGATGTGTGTCATTTATTTATTTCACTTCTCCATCCCAGTATGTTTGTCAGTAAACATTTTCCAGATGAAGTAGGCCATGGGAGCTCTTCATCGAAAACCATCTGATCCTGTACGAAATTCACATTTGAAAAATTTAAAATCTATGCCATAGCTTCAAGGAGATACACATAAGTGCCCTGAAGTACTTTCTGTGTTCTTCTAAGAAAAAATGAGCCCAAGCCTGTCTTATCTGAAGTCTACCCAGCTCAGTGGAATGCCACACACTCCTTCTGGTTGCTTGGGTTAGAATCTTAGGCATAACCCTGCCTCCTCTTTTCCCCTCACATCTTCCCTCCCTTCCGACTATGGCCAACGTCTATCGGGTCTACCTTTTAAATCCATCCTAAATCTGACCTTTGGGCACTTTGTCAACCACTTCCACGCTGGCCCAGGCCACCAGCACTCTTGCCTGTCTGATTCAGTGGTCTCCTTACCTGGGCTGTGTCCACTCTCCCTACCATGGGGAGTAGTCTCAACACAGCAGCCAGAGTGATGTCACAGTGCCATACTTCTCTACTCAAAAACCCTCTACGGGCTTTCTCTCTTACTTCAAGAAAAAGCTAGACTGTCCTTGCATGGCCTAGGGAGTCATAATCCAGCCCCCATGAAACTTATCTACTCCACTCCAGCCATTGAACTCCAGAGTTCCTTGCATGTGTCAGCCCAGGGCTTCCCATTATGTCTACTCTGGTTGTAACACTCCTGCAGATAAACATGGGGCTTGTTCCTCCTCTTCCTTCAAGGGGTTGCCTTAATGCTATCCTCCAATCACCCTTTTTAAACAACCCATTACACTACTCTCCATGGCTTTACGTGATTTATTTTTCCCCCACGGTTCTTATCGCTGTCTCCTCTTTAGATAATTAGTTTTATTTATTTTTCTATCTTCTCCAATGAGAATACAAACTTTTCTGCTTGTTTGGTTTTAGTTGTTTTGTTTGCAGCTATATGCCCTTAGAACAGTCCCTAGCACATAGTAGGCACACAGAAAACGCTCTTGGAATAAACATTTATGAAAAACACATGTTCCAAAGTGATGTGACATTTTGTCAAGCCAGGCATGCTGTTTCTTTGATCTCATTTGGCAGAAAAATGGGTGCATGACGTGATAGGATGGTAATATTTGTCATATTGCTCAGGATCATAAATAAGGGCTGACATTTTCATTAATTAAGTCCTGGAGGAACATCAATGAATTTTAAAAAAGAAAATTTTATTTGCTCAGTCTTTTTAAAAAATTCTATCTATTTTATAAATCTGTGCCTCTGAAACCAGAATGTTAACTGAACTGAACTTTATATAATCGAGAGAAAAATTTATAATGGTTTATACTGTTCTTTTATATAAATATTCCAAATGGCATTTTATTTTGATTTTCAAATAAGTGTCACCATTTTAAATACATGTGAAAATGAAATGTAAGGGTGAAGGATTCTGGCAGAGGACGGATTTCAAGAGATGTGAATCAGCAGCTCAAAGCCAGGAAAAGTCTCTTGATTCCACTCTGACCTTTTCTGGACTACCCTTTGGCAGTCCAAAAGCTGGGATTCCAAGAATTTAAGAGGTTCTGGTTCAGGTAACTCCATGGTCTTCAGGTGCAGAGTTGGGCTCCTCTTAAAGGTGTTAGCTGGCAAGCAAATAGAGTGTCAGATTTGGAGACATTTGGAGACAATTCAAGACAGTTATTTGGAGACAATTCAAGAGCCCTTTTCAAAAAGAGAATTTCAATGGGATTTTGCCTTTAGATGAATAGCTTCCAGAATGATTTGTAAAAGGCTTTCTTAATTTCGAATCCTTATTTAAAATGCACAGATAACAATACTCAAAACAGCTTGGTATTGGTATGGGAACAGGCATACAGACCAATGGAATAGAATTGAGATTCCAGAAGCAAACCTCCATTTCTCAACCAACTCATCTTCAACAAAGCCCCCACCACCTACCACTGGGGAGAGGAGAACCTATTCAGTAAATGGTGCTGGGAAAACTGGCTGACCACATGCAGAAGACTCAAACAAGATTCCTATCTATCCCCATTTACAAAAATTAACTCTAAATGGATCAGAGACCTAAATGTAAAACCTCAAACCATAAGAACCTTAGAAAATGCAGGACAAACCCTTATGGAAATTGGAAATGGCATCCAATTCCTGAACAAAACCCGAAACGCATGAGCCATAAGAGATAAGATAGACAAGTGGGACCTCATTAAATTGACAAGCTTCTGCAAAGCCAAAGAAACCATCAAGAGAGCAGGGAGACAGCCCATAGACTGGGAAAAAGTATTTGTCAACTCCAGGTCTGATAAAGGCCTAACATCTTGAATCTAGAAGGAACTCAAATGTGCTGAAAAGAAAAAAACAAACAATCCCATTACAAAGTGGGCAAAAGATATAAACAGACACTTCTCAAAGGAAGACATCCGAGTGGCCAACAGACACATGTTCAACCTCAGTAATCATCAAGGAGATGCAAATTAAAACTACACTGAGATACCACCTAACTCCAGTCAGAATGGCAATTATCAATAACTCAAAAAATAACAGTTGCTGGAGAGGGTGTGGTGAAAAGGGAACACTTCTACACTGTTGGTGGGAGTGCAAACTAGTGCAACCTCTATGGAAAGCAGTGTGACGATTCCTAAAAACTCTAAATATTGACCTCCCATATAACCCCGCAATCCCCCTACTGGAAATATACCCTGAAGAACTCAAATCACTCTATCAAAAAGATACCTGCACACATATGTTTATCGCAGCATTGTTCACAATAGCAAGAACCTGGAACCAACCATGCTGTCCATTAAAAGAGTCATAAAAAGAACAAAATCATGAATTTCGCAGCAACCTGGATGGAAGTGGAGTCTGTAATACTGAGTGATCTCTCACAGAAACAAAGATCTGAGTATCACATGTGGACCTTGAACAACTATCATAAGAAAAGAATTGACAGTGGTGGGAAACTATGGGGGGGTAGGGAGGGGAAGAGAGGTGGGATTAACAGTAGTCAGTATCTGTCTGGGGACGGGGGGACACATCTTATCAACAAGGGTGCCTGAACGATGCATATTTGTATACCTAAGCCTTAACTGTACCCCACAATTTTAAAATAAAAAATATGATAAAAAGATGATAATAAATAAATAAAATGCACAGATAGAAAATGACTAAATAGTAGTGGAATTTCCTTCACTTCCATCATTTTTCTTTCTTCCCTCACTTCACAGTTCATACTCCTGTGGATTTTCTGGGTCTCATAGCAGTTGTCTCATCTTCCAGAAAGAATTTTCCATTTCCTCCAGAACCAGGTTGGGCGCCCTTCCTTCTCTGGGCTTCCATCGTGTCTGGCACTTCCCACATCAGGGCACATAAATTCTACTTGCTCATTTCCTAACTCTGTACCCAAAGGGTAGATGTGAGCACCAGGGCTCAGGTTGTTACTGCTTCTGGATGGATCCCTGGGACTTGGTACACTGTCTAGCAGAGTTGGTCACTCAAAATACGTAGGCTGAAAATGTTATGAATGACTGACTGTCTTCCTGTGGTTGTCATCACATGAGATGAAAGAAAGAAAAACCTCAGCTTATCCAGATAATAGTTAGAAATGGGGAAAGGGGACTCTTAAAATATTGAGCAATCATTTAAAATTCTAAAAGTAATTTTAAAAATAGTTTTTTCTATACAAATGATTATTGGACAGGTAAAGTCTGGGTCTCACTCTGGTCCCCACTTCACCTGGTTTGAAATCAGGTACACTTATTGATGAAGTGTGCCCCCACCTAACTCTGAATTGTACCCATCTTTAAAAGTTAAAACAAAAGTTAAATCAGAAAAAAAACTTTTTCTGTCACTAGGACTAGAACAATGCTCACCCTTCTATTTCCTTGCCCCCCAACACTCGGAACCAATTTTAAAAGGAATGTAACATAAAAAGAAAATCTTGGATATGTGTGCTACTGCTTTATATTATTAGATACAAAACGGAATTAAAGTTGCTTGTTTTGGTGTTCCTCGGTTATCACTACCACCTATTGCTGATAAGAGATACGCATCAACCATTGTTGAGAGTTTGATTTCACCTACAGATATCCTTTCCTGAATGCTTTTAGGGTGTTCTCTTCTTTTCCTGTTTCAGCTTTGTGCTTGTAGTTTCCAGGGACCTAAATTAACTTTTATGCAAAAGCAGAAAAAAAAAGTGCAAGAATTCAAAGAAGTGTGTCCCTGGTGTGCGATTCATTCTCAGTAGTTTGTTATTAAATCTTTAAATAATTAAATACAAGAGAAAACATTAAAGCGGCATTAAAAAGCTAACCATATGTTGAAAATATAAATGGGAGGGAGGGACGGGTGTGGAGATGACTACAGAATGAAAACGCTTCTGCGTTAACCTTACTCCATGGTGCCTAGGCTGATCATTTCCATGCATGGCTGGCATGCAGGATTCTCTCTAAGGGTTGGGCTGAGCTTTGAGGAGGAGGAAAGTTTTTGTTTGAAGGAGTTTGCCAAGAGGAAAGGTCGACGAGTAAGACACAAGCAGACAGTTTGAGTGAGACATGATGAGTGGGTCATCAAAGGGTCCTTCAAACAAGCTGTTTTGCTTGTTTTTTTTTTTTTTTATAATCTGGAATGTTCCCAAGGTAGCAAACTTCCTTCCTTTCTGGAGCACAAGGGCTTCTAGTCAGCGGAGGAAAGAATGCAGAGAACTCTCGTAGGTGACTTGTGGCTGTAGTCTGATTAAATACTAGTTCGAAGCTGAGTGTGGAATGCAAGGAAGAGGGGAGCAGGAGACCGTCAAGGTCCTAGACACAAAAAGCATGCTGAATGGTGCCCTGCATTGTTGTGTTGTGGGTTGAATGATGTTCTCCCCAAATTCATGTGAAGTCCTAACCTCCAGTACCTCAAAATGTGACCTTATTTGGAAAGAGGCTTACCACAGATGTTGCTAGTTCAGATGAGTTCATACTGGGGTAGGGTGGGCTCCTTATTCAATATGACTACTGTACTTTTTTGTTGTTATCTTTTTTTATTCATAATCAATATATTTTATTATGGTTTTGTGGGGTACAGTTAAGGGTTAGGTGTACAAGTATGTTTCATTCAGGCACCCTGTTGATAAGAGGTGTTTCCCCATCCCCAGACAGATATTTGCTACAGTTAATCCCATCTCCCTCCCCCCCATAGTTTCCCAGTACCGTCAGTCATTTTCTTATAGTATTACATTGGATGTTCAAGGTCCATTATATGAGTGAGGACATGTGATACTCAGATCTTTGTTTCTGTGAGAGGTCACTCAGTATTACAGACTCTAGTTCCATCCAGGTTGCTGCGAAATTCATGATTTTGTTCTTTTTTAGGGCTGTGTAGTATTCCATCGTGTATATGTACCACATTTTTTAAATCCAGTCCTCTTTAGATGGGCAGCATGGTTGTTTCCAGGTTGTTGCTATTGTGAACAACGCTGCGATAAACATACGTGTGCAGGTATCTTTTTTATAGAGTGATTTGAGTTCTTCAGGGTATATTTCCAGTAGGGGGATTGCGGGGTCATATGGGAGGTTGATATTTAGAGCTTTTAGGAATCGCCACACTGCTTTCCACAGAGGTTGCACTAGTTTGCACTCCCACCAACAGTGTAGAAGTGTTCCCTTTTCTCCACACCCTCTCCAGCAACTGTTATTTTTTGAGTTGTTGATAATTGCCATTCTGACTGGAGTTAGGTGGTATCTCGACTACTATACTTTTAAAAAGAGGAACTTTGGACACAGATACACACACGACGAGAATAATATGTGAAGATGAAGGCAAAGATGCTTTTACAAGGTACTCCAGAGGCTGCCAGCAAACCACTAGAAACAAGGAGAGAGGTTCAAAACATATTTTTGTCTGACAGCCCTCAAAAGGAACCAACTCTGCTGACACCTTGATCTTGGACTTTCAGCTTCCAGAACGGGGAAATGATGGTTTAAGTCACCCAGGTTGTAGTACTCAGTATGGCAGTCCTTTCAAACTAATACAGCAAGGAAGAGCATTCATCGTGAGAGCCATGCCATTGTCACCACCTTTCCAGTTCGGGTAGCATTCCATCCCATGCTGCAAGGCTGCTGGTCGATCAACTAATGCTCCCATAGTGCACTGCTATAGGTCAATTAACAGACACTGCACATCCTATTACTTCTTGTCCTGTAACAAACACACCTGCCATTCCCACTAGCACCCAGCACGGTACCAGGCACTCGGGGAATGTGAAGAATATAAACATGGCTCTTGCTGTTGAGTGGTTTGTGGCGGGGACCAGATATTTCTGAGAAAAGAGGATACCGAAGAGTAAGTGCCTAGATGAGTGGGGCAGATGTGTTGGGCACATGGGAGGATTTGGAGAGGAAGGGACAGAGCAATGGCCCATTATTGAGAGCTACGTGTCAAGTAGACTACTGCCTATTTAACACCTTCAACAATCTCTCCACGCGCTAGATAGTATGATCACTCAGAATTTACAGAAGAGGGAACTAAGCTTGGAACTTACAAGGAACTTGTCCAAGGTCACACTGTTAAGAAATGATGAAACTGATTTGAACCCAGGTCTACCTGAAATTGCTTTAGGGAAAGTAGACGTATGCATTATATTGTAGTGGCCACAGTGGCTGATCGGCTCCAGAACGACAGTGGCTTTGAGGTTTCAGCCATCGACTCAATGATCATTAAGAGGTCATTTCATTAGATGACGCTCTGTTTCATTGATTTTCCTTTAAAAATTGCTCCAAAATTTTAAAACTGTGAGATTTCAAGTTAGTTCTCAGTTAAAAATTGTGATTTATCTTTTCCCCCTCCTCATTTGGGTTTTGTTTACCCAAATGATGGTGAGTTCTTTTGGGGTCAGGGATTATGTCGAATATATCAGGAGCTCTTTGATTCTTTCCCTCCTTATGCTTCCCAAAAGAAAACCTGCTCTTAATTTGAAGTCGTTCCTTACTCATTTTATTTCCTGCACTTTATACACAATACTTCAGTAATCTTGTTAGCTTTACCTTAAAAATAGATCCAGGGCTGGGCTCGGTGGCTCAGCCTGTCATCCCTGTACTTTGGGAGGACGAGGCAAGTAGATTGCCTGAGCCCGCGGGGTTCGAGACGAGCCCGGGCAACTTGGAGAGACCTCATCTCTACATAAATCAGAAACATTAGCCAGGCGTGGTAGTATGCCTGTAGTTCTGGCTACTTGGAAGGCTAAGGCGGAAGGATTTCCGGAGCCCAGCAGGTCAATGCTGGGGTGGCTATGAGTGTTCCACTGCCCTCTAGCCTGGGCGACAGAGTAAGATTCCAACTCCAAAAAAAAATCCAGAGTCACTTCCGTTGCCATCATCTCCCTAATCCAAATCATGATAAGTTCTTGCCTGTATAATTGCAAAAGGCTTCTAACTGGTCACTCTGCTTTCATCTCTTCCCTTCTAGGATCAACCCTTCAGTTGCATTCTTTTTAAAAAAGAAAGACAGCTCTTGTTTCTCCTCTCTTCGATGTTCTCTAATACCTTGTCATCAAATACAGAGCAACATCTAGAATCTACGACCCTGTCCTCTGCCACCACTTGGACTATTTCTCCCACCACTCTGACCCTCGCTCACTTGGCTTCTGTCACATCAGTCTCCTTCTCGCACTTTGAAGGCTCTGAGCACACTTCCTTTTGGAGGTCTTTCTATTGGAATTCTGCTTCTTCAAATGTTTTCATGACTTTCTTCCTCGTTTCCTTCAGGGGTCTTCCCACAGGTTCCTGGATCAGAGAATCCTGCCATGCCCACCCTTTAGGTCATAGAGTAATAGCATCCTCTCTTCCCAGAACCCCATTCAGCTTCCAGTGCTGCTGCATTTTGCTTCATGACACTTATTGTGTGTCTGTCCCACTGGCATGTAAGCATCATGAGAACAAAGGTTTTGTTTTGTTTACTTCTGTATCCTTAATACCCAGAACACTGTCTACACATGAGAGGCATTCAACGCCTATTTGTTGACGGATTGAATAAGTGAATAAATGAATTAATGAAAAACTTGAGACAGTTCAGTAGTCACAGAACTGTTTGCCTCGTCCCTGGGAATATTAGAGTATAATCATTGTCTTAGATGTAGGTAGCATCCCAAGGTATTTTCATGTGCATTAATTCATAAAATCCTCAGAAGATCTGGAAGAAGGTAGATGGTACACAGGTAAAATGTCTTGCCTAGATCATACAGTTAATAACTGACTTAACAGAGCTGAAAACAAGGTGTGCTCTTTCCTTTAACCCAAGTGTCTGTTCACAAAGCTACACCACCCTGTATGTCCTGATAATCTGGAGAAAGAGCCATTTTCCAATCCTGATGCAAGATGCTTCTTTAATCTATCATCTTATTAAGAGTTGAGGTACTGAGTGTAGGTTAAGAAAAAAGCCCTCTCTGAGGATTTGGCCAGGGATGTCAGTTTTAAGAAGAAACTTCTTCAGGATTGGCTGAAGGGTTTGTATTCTTGTTGACAAAGCCGGTAGAATGTACTTGGAACTAATATCAAAGAGACATCTGTTCTTAGAGAGTGCTGTGTGACTTTGTGTTTGACAGTGCCAGCCCTGAAGGAGTCATTTGAATCCTCTCGCATTTGAACTTCTCTTGACTAAAACATGACGCCTTTGAGAAAACACACACACACACACACACACACACACACACACACACACACACACACACACAACCTTTCCTTGTTGGTTATTCTAAAGGGCATAAGAGGTAAATAAAGTAGCAAAAGGTGGTCTCCTACACTTTCAAGGAATATCCAAGAAGTCATCCCAGAAGCTAGGATCTTCATGCGGGAAGGGGATCCAGTGAAATGGAAGAAAATGTCAGCCTATTGTGAGGAGAGAGGGGAAGGATGCTATGTGGGTTTAGTTTCTATTATCCCGAAGCAGCCTTATTCCAGAGTCGCATTGAAGGCCCAAGCCATATTTTCTCTTGGAGGTGTAGGCTTGCCATGTGCATTGACATCAAACATGCCTCTTGCCCGTTTGTTTCCCATGGTGCGTTAGCTGACAAACATGCGTCCAGCATGCTCAGAAGTTCATAGAAGCTATGGCGGATACACAGTTGTATGAGTTGTATACCTTGCCCTCGAGAAGCTTGCAATTATTAGAACGATAGACTCTTCCTAAACAGATTAGAGAAGGAAGGTTGGCAGTATCTATGGACATACGCTTTTCTGGACTTCTTTGGAAGCCCTGTCACTTGGATAGTCCCATGGACAAGTTCCAGAGGTTTATAAAGCATCCTTTTAGCATCTGACACAGCCTCTGAACATTCCAGCAGCAAGAAGCTAGGATTCATTCAACATTCACTTACCAGTATTTATTGAGCATCTGTTATGTGCCCAACACAATGCTGAACACAGAAGCACTGCACAAGCAGATCCTTTTACAGAGCAGAGACACTATCTCAGGTTTTCTGTGTCCTCTGCTTCCTGCTTGGCACTGGGAACTCTGTCTTTTTGCCTTTTAGTAAACACAGGAGACCATTGCTAGACACCCATGGAAAGACATCTCATGTTCCTCAGAGGTACACCTGCTTGACAACCAGCCTGGGAGCCTAGAAACAGACTTGTCCAGCAGCCTGTGCACAGCAGAGAAATTTATTACTATTTCCTATTTCCTCCACAGGAAAGAAAAGAACTATAGCCTATATTTTGACGTTTTAAGAAGACTTACAGGAGTTATGCCACATCAAATGAGCTGACATTATGATAGGCTGACACTAATGTTCCACAAAGCACATTTATTGTGGAATTTAGAGGCTGGTCACATACCTCCAAGCCTTTTTTATTGCTATTATTTCTTCTTGGGCCTGCCTATCTCGAGGTTTTTTTTCCAAGAAAGAAAACTCTTCAGCTTTTTTTTTTCTTCCTGAGAATTAAGCTGACATGGCCCACCTTGAGCATTTTCTCTTATCTCAGTTCACCAATGTGGCGGATAGGTCATACAAGGGTTTATAATTATTTCCGTAGCTGCCTCTGAAGTGTAATTCAAAGGGTTCTTGTTTCAGATCTTGATATTAAGGACACTTTGAGGAAAACACATTTATTCTTAGACATTAACAATACTGTGGCTGTTTTGCTCTGCTTTGGTATCCATGCCACATACTTTCTACTGCAGAGAAAGCTGAAGTGCCGAATATTCATCAATGTTGAGCACCAACTTTGTGTTCATGGCTGTGGAGAAATTCAATTCACTCTACTAACACTTTGATGAGCACCAGCCGTGTGTGTAACCCCAAGGCAGACGCTGCAGGGCACATGGAGATGAACCGACAGTCTAAGGGAGAATATGGTTTCGTGCACACAGGCAACTATTTTGCCAGGTCAGTGTCATGAGGAAGGTGCATGTTGAGTGCCGTAAGGGTTCAAAGGTGTAGATCTTCTAGGCTGTAAGCTACATAAAAACTCAATTTTAGTTTTTTATTTTTAAGAAACAGGGTCTAGCTCTGTTGCCCAGGCTGGAGTACAGTGGAGAAGCTACATGAAAACTCAGTTTTATTATCTATTAATTTATTTATTAAAAGGAGAGCCTTGCTCTGTTTCCCAGACTTGAGCACATTGGTGTGATCAGAGCTCACCGCAGCCTCTAACTCCTGGGCTCAAGCAATTGTCCTGCCTCAGCCTCCCAAGTAGCTGGGACTATAGGTGTGTGCCACCATGTTCTGGCTACTTTTTTTGGTGGCTGGTAGAGATGGAGTCTTGTTTTGTTGCCCTGGCCTTGTCTTGATCTCCTGGCTTCCAGCAATCCTCCTGCCTCAGCCTCCAAAAGTGCTGGGATTACCATCATGAACCACTGTGCCAAACCAAATACTACATTTTTAAGGCCCTGTATCACTAGTGCCTTCATCATGGTTGCTTCTTAGTAAATACTTATTGACTGGATAAATAAAGATTCCATTTGGGGGTGAAGGATCAAAGTTAGACAGAACTCTAATTCAGAGTTTGAATTGACTCTTAAAATTGACTCTTAAAAATGGGAAGAGTCTTCAACAGCTGGTGGAGGAAGGAGGAGCGTGTTTCAGGTAGAGGGCAAGGAATCTGTTAAATTAGGGAGACTGGAAGCCTGTGGGATGCCCCACGTGGAGTTTGGCTATAGCGTATGATGAATATGTGCTTGGAGGTAATGGAAAGAAATGCAGATAATGTTTGTTAAGTTTAAATGATGGCAACTCTACATACCGCTTTGGAATTTGGAATTGAATTTGCAGGCAACAGAGAAACATTAGAGTGTTTTGAGAAGGAATTTGACATTTTCTGAACCATGATTTAGGAAAATGGATATGGTAGTTACACGTACAACAAAGCTCCCAAACTTAGGTGTACATCAGGGTTAACTGGGGAGTTTTGTAATCATACTGATTTCTTTACCCTCTAAGACCTAATGAATTGGGATATTTATACCAAGTTCCTGAGGTAGTAGACAACCCAGCAATGCATAGTATTCCAGATTACATGTGTTCTTTTGGGAGCAGGGAATGGGAAGGGGAACGGGACAGGATTGCAGACTCATAAGGGGTGTCTGAGTAAAAGTCAAGATAGACACACACACACACACGCACACACACACACACACACACACACACACACACACACACAGACTTCTGAGGTCAGAGTCCGCCTAGCCAAGCAGTAGAAGAATGCAGACCAAGCTTGAGTCAGGAGCTAAGGAAATAATTCTTGGGGCGCTTCAGAATGTAAGGGGTGTGCAGATGGGGATCTAACCACACAAGCAGGGGTCTGACAAGCAAGCAGAGGCAGGAAGCATGACTGCCAGAAGCACAGGTTACCATCCTTCTCCTCCCACTTACCATGCAGGCCCCAGGGAAGAACATTCTAGCAAACAATGGAATACATCAATCGTAATTTCTCCCATTTCTGAGCTTCCATTTGTACTTGGTACTTGAGTAGAGATTTTGTTTGATAACTCATCAAAGAAAGCATCAATAAGATGTTGTGGTGAGAAGTGCTCTAATCCACTGCTTTTTTTTTTCTAACTTGAGAAGTCTGCAATAATCACAATGCAAGAAGATTTAGGCTTATTTCAAGGGCAATTCAAGCACAGCAGAATTGACAACATCACTTTTCTGAAACCATAGCATAATTTTCTACATGTAATAAAAAGTCATGAAATATAACTAGAAAAATAAAATTTTTCTAAGAGGCATTATCTCTTTGAAATGCTATTCGAGGTAGCATGTTTAAAAGTCCATTGTTGGGAAAGGCATAAAAATTAGAGGAGATTGCACTATTACCTTATTTCCTTTAAAAGAACAAAGATTTATCTAGGCACCAATGACCAAGTAGTTCAGATTTGAGAAGGCGGGTTGGAGTAATATAAAATAGTTGAAAGAACAGCATACAGGGAGTCAAAAGAACTGAATGATAACAGAAATAATAACAGTAATAGTAACAACAATGCTACACTTAATTGCATGATTCTTAGGTACCACTTAATGTGCTAAATGTTTTACATTTGTCTTCTCGAGTAATCCTCATAGTTGGTATAATTAGTGTCTCCATTTCATAGTTGGTATAATTAGTGGGGGAGATATTGTATATTGTGGTTCAAAGATAGTAGACAACTTACGTATGCTCAGACAACTTCTAAGTGTTGAGTGTAGCACAACCTCAATCTAAATGCACGTCCCAAACCAATACTTCCTGCTTCACCAGCTGTTAAAAACCAGCTGTTATCTTGCTCTACGAAAGTTACCCACTGAATCTTCATAACAACCCTAGGAGACGTGGTTTTTTTACTTCATCCCCATTTTATACTATCTTTTTTATAGATGAAGTCATTGAGGCACAGGACACTGGTTTAATGCTCTCCAAATTATGCAGTTAACAAATGAAGAAGCTAAAACTGGAAACAGATATGCTAGTTCAAAGTCTGCCTCTTAGCCTAGTGACACATATACAACAACGGCAAAATGTATTTTCTGATGGTTGCTACTGGGCTTTCTTCTAATTTCAGTCCTATTCAACATTTTTACCAATGTTGATGTCACAGGACCGTAGAATCCAAGCAATTACATGGAATGATTCATATGGGATCCAAGAAAAATCTAAGGGGCAGACGAAAGATTGAATCCAACAAAAAGATACGCAAGTGAGATAAATAGCAGATCTTACGTATGAATCAAGAAGCACAGCTACCTGAAAAGCCAAGAAAGAGATGGGGATATTTGTGTAGGTGACAAAGAGATTTAGGTGACAATCAGCACAATACAGGCAACAGTGGTTAACAGCACCTTGTTCTCAACTCCTCAGCAATAAAATAAACAATCCTAATATGTAATGCCAACTTAGGGCAGCAATAGGATCCTACCCCCCCATCCTATTTGGAATTGATTGGAATAAAACTGGAGTGCTCTGTTTTGATGTAAGCACTGGTGCATAGTATGCCAGAAAGATAAAGGGACTTAGAATTATGTTATAGGGCAAATCTTAAAATAAAATACTGAGGCTATCTAGCCAAAAGAAAGAAAAGGCATAAAAGATAATAGTTGTTTTCACGTGTCTGAACAACTTCCAAAGGGAATATATTATTTGATTGTCTGTCTACTCCTCAGGGCCAAAAATAAAAATATGAGTAGAAACTAAATGCAAATGTTGTTTAATAAAAGGAAGTTATTTTGAGAAGTTGGATCTTTGGAGAGATGGAACTGGTTGACTTGAAAATTTTCATGCAAGGCAGCTGTTCATCAGAATCATCTGTGGAACTTTTTAACACTGCAGATACCAAGGCCCCAACTCCACAGAGATGAGGAAAGGGGAATTAACCATTTTTTGGCCAGGTTCGGTGGCTTAGTCTGCAATCCCAGCACTTTGGGAGACCGAAGCGAGTGGATTGCCTGAGCCCACAGGTTTGAGACCAGCCCGGGCACCTTGGTGAGACCTCGTCTCTACAAAAAATAAAAAATTAGCCAGGCGTGGTAGCATGCGCCTGTGGTTCAAAGGCTACTTGGAAGGCTGAGGCGGAAGGACTGCTGGAGCCCAGAGTCCAGCAGGTTGATGCTGGAGTGGCCATGAGCATGTCACTGCACTCCAACCTGGGCAACGGAGTGAGACTCCAACTCCAAAAAAAAAAAACACCATTTTTTTTGATAGATAGTGATAATAATGTCTATGGGTGCTGTGTACCAATGTCATTTACAACCTCATTTTATTCTCTTTTCAGAATTTTAATGTAGGTATTATAATCTTATTTTAGTGATGGGTAAACTGAACCAAATTAAATGATTTGCCCCAGGTTTCCAAGAATGGTAGAGTTAACAAGGTAGGCACCTGATTAGCAGGGTGGTAGAGGTTCTTGGTAGGTGGAGAACCAGGCTCATACCTAAGCTAGATGAACATACCTGAGGGTTAATCACTCTGTGTTGCTTTGCAGCTTCAATGCAAGCTAAAGTCAGTGAAATTTAAGGGAGATTCCAAAAGGAAAATTTTGTAATTCTATCACTTGAAAACTCCAAAGTACAACAGGTCTTCAGGTTAGAGTTTTCAAAAATGATGGAATTTATAAAGATAATTGGATGGTTCCAGAAATAGCTATATACTAGAAAGATTAACGATAACAAGGCCAGATTATGACTAGGATGGAGTATGGAAAGGCAAATATTGCAGGTCAGTACAATTACCCCTGCCAACAGAGTTCTAGGAAGTAGGAAAAAGATTCGAGAGATAACGTTAAAGGAAAAGATTCGGAAAAGAATAGAGGAATCTCTGAAGTTTTTACTACTCACTCAGATAAAAATACGCCTCTGAAATGAAATTCTAAGAATTGTCTGAAAAGAGAGGGAGTGAAGATGGTCTCATTTTTTTTTTTTTTGAGTTGGAGTCTCACTCGGTCGCCCAGACTGGAGTGCAGTGGCCGCTCCCGGCCACCGCAGCCTCGACCTGCTGGGCTCCGGCCATCCTCCCGCCTCAGCCTCCCAAGTAGCCAGAATTACAGGCGCGCGCTACCACGCCCGGCTGGTTTTTTAATTTATTGTAGAGATGCAGTCTCATTGCCCAGGCGGGTCTCGAACCCGCGGGCTCAGGCAATCCACTCACCTCAGCCTCCCAAAGGCGCGGGATTACAGGCTGAGTCACCGAGCCCGGCTGGTGGTCTCATTTCTAATGTGATTGACTCATGGGCTGTATAATTATAGCTTCCTCTCTCTCTCCACCCCCTCGCTCCCCCCTTTCCCTTCTCCTCCCTTCCCTTTTCCCTTCCCAATTCTCTTTCTCATTCTCCCTCCCTCTCTACATCTTTTCTCTGTGGGGAGCCTCAATTTTTCTTACTTAAGAATTTGCCACATAATGGGAAACATGATGTTATGAAACATGGCTACCAACAACTTCAGAGTCACATACCTCTAAAGTTACTTGAAAGGCTGGAGAGAGATATTTTTTCCCCCTTGTAAGTGCCAGCTGAAAAGTTCTGGAAAAGTTTTTTTATTGGCTAGACTTAAGTCATGTGCTCACCTGGATGCTAAAATTAACTCAGAATGTAGCCATATTTCCAGACCCAGGGTTTGTTTGGTAACAAATCTTGCTGTATAGTCAGGAACATTATTTGTTAGAGCAAACACTTAGAGAAAATGTTAATGATGTCCATAAATAGAAAATTGATAAAAAATAATTGTGGTATCTCTATATTACGGACAATTATGAAGATTTTAGAAGGAATAAAGTATATCTTATGAAGTGGTATGAAAAGTTTTCATTGATACATGTTTCAGTGATGAAGTCATAGTAAAGAGACAGGGTTTGTTACCAAAATGCCAGGAGGATGTTGAAGGGTTTCTAGGCAGACAAAGATAATGGCCAATTGAAACAGTAAACACCATTCTTAACAGTGAGCTATGAGAGACTGTCCAATTAGAGATAAGGAAAAGACACAGATATTCCTTGTCAGCACAATTACTTAACATTATTCTGGAAGTTCTACCTCATTTGCTAAAGTAAATAAATAACACCACAGAGAAATGTAAAATGCAGGTATTGGCAGAGTGGAGACGTATTTCTTAAAATATTAACAAAAAGGGATGCAGCTTACAAATATCAAATAACGCCACTAAGGTATATGATTTAAAGCAGTGTGATAATGATAAAAAGCATACATTCTAGGCCGGGCTCGGTGACTCAGCTGGTAATCCCAGCACTTTGGGAGGCCCAGGTGAGAGGATTGCCTGAGCCCACGGGTTCGAGACCCACCCAGGCAACTTGGTGAGACCTCGTCTCTACAATAAATCAAAAATTAGCCGGCTGTGGGAGTGCACACCTCTAGTTCCAGCTATTTGGAAGGCTGAGGCGAAAGGATTACAGAAGCCCAGCAGGTCAAGGCTGCAGTGGCCAGGAGCATGCCACTGCACTCCAACCTGGGCAATGGAGTGAGACTCTAACTCAAAAAAAAAAAAAAAGAGTAAATTCTAGAATGAGTTCTGCATGACAAAAGTGATATTTCAAGCTGGTGAAAAGATGATGTATTATTCAGCAAATGATTTGGAGTCAATTCAGTGAATGGTTTTGCCCCCATTGTGGAGAGAAAAAATATATATCTACTTCATGTCTTATATTGAAAAATTTTAACTATATTCTTAATTGAATAAAATACAGAAACAAAATAATTAGAAATGAGAGATTTAAAAAAAAATCTCAAACCCATAAAGACTAAAAAAATCCAAACTTTTTTTTTTTACAGTGAAAGACACTCTAAGCAAAACATCAAGAAGAAACTGGGATAAAATATATACAACTCATATTTCCCCAAATAATATTCTTAGCAATATTAAAAAACAACCTGAAAACCACAAATGGTCAATTTTTTTAAATGGGTGAAAATTAAGAACTGGCAATTCATAGAGATAATGCAAGTACTAATTATAATTTTAAAAATTAAAGAACTTTATTTTTAAAATGTGGTGGTAAGGATAAAGGGAATGCCCTCACACCATTAAGGAAATGGACTTGGACTACAGTTTGGACATTTCCCCCCCAAAAACCTCAGGTTGAAATTTGATCCCTGATGTTGGAGTTGAGGCCAAATGAAAGGTGTTTGGGTCATGGGAGCATATCTCTCATGAATAGATTAATATTTTCTTCAGTAGTGGGTGTGTGGTCTGTGAAGCAAGTGAATTCTTATTCTATTAGTTCTCACAAAAGCTGATTATTACAAAGATTCTGGCACCTCTCTCCTCGCCCTTTTGCTTCCTCTCTTGTCATGCGATCTCTGCACACACCAGCTCCCTTCACCTTCTGCCATGATTGGAAGCAGTCAATGTCTTCACCAGAAGCACATGCTCATGCCATGTTTCTTGTACAGCTTGCATAACTGTGAGCCAAACAAGCCTCTTTTCTTTGTAAATTACTCAGTCTCAGGTATCTCTTTATAGCCATGCAAATGAATGATGACAGCAAAAATTGGGGGGGGGGAATAATTTAGCAATAGCTCTCAATATTTAAAACGTGCTTACTCTTTAACCTAGTAATTTCACTTTAGAGATATATGTTTGTATGCTGTAGGATTTTTAAAAAAGGAATTTGGAGCATTATTTGTTAGAGCAAACACTTAGAATGTAAATGTCCATAAATAGAAAATTGATCAAAACAATTAGGGTACTTTTATATTATGGACTACTAGAAAGATTTTAAAGGGAATAAAGTAGGTCTTATGAACTGGTATGAAAAGTTTTAGAGGACATATTTTTCAGTGATGAAAAGTTTATAAATTATGTATAGTATGCTCTGATATTTATTTTAAAATAGAATAGAAAATATATACATGTATAGATATATTTTTATGCACATGTTATAAGGATTTGTTTTATGCTCACGAAACCTTAATGGTGTTTCTCACTAGAAAATGAGAGTAGTGTATGGTCTTATCTTGTTTTTTCAATGCTCACCTAAGTATGTTCTAAAAAAATTTTAATTTAAAATTTTAAATCTTTAAAATTTTAAAGCTGGTGGTTCCTTTAAAAGTTTCACAAATACAATTAATTTTCAAGTTATATTTGACATTTTTCTTTGATGTTTATAATAATAAATGCTTTTATTTATTGAGAATACTTCACATTTTTACATGTAATACAAATATTAAAGTATGTGCTTTGAGGATATAATGGAAAGAAATGACTTGAGGCACAGAATTTTATCAGAATGTAGAATTACTCTCTTTTTTAAGCAAATTTTAGTGAAGTCAGTGGAGATATATAGCTCCATGGGCAGAAAGGAATTCATAGAACCACTGTATTCTAACTTGCTTTATCCACTAGAGATTGTCATGTAAATGTCTGATAGAGCTACGCATATGAGAAGTTACACAACATCAGTATTCATTAAGATGGGTCATTCAGTACAAAGGGAGCTCATTTTACCAATATAAATTTTCAGAGATTGAATGAAGGAAAATCAAAGATGAAGGAAAATCCAAAGTGTGACCTTGAGCCATCGCCTTTGGGTATAGTCGTGTTTCATCAATGTCAAGAAAAGCAGAGATAACTTTGACGTTATCTTGGAGCATCAGAGCATGACAATTACCTTATGATTCACTCCCCTGATGAGAAATCAAACCAATACCTACCTGTCTATTTCATACAGAAGCATCATCTCTCACCTCACACTAATGACAGCAGGACCCAATGTGGGTTACAGAATGTTGAGTTTAGAAAGCATTCAAAAGAAAATGGCAAATAAGAGTCAACCACAATACATGACAGGATTGTGCTAATTGACTTGGACAGAATTTCTTTAGGATCTGTTACTTACAGACACCAAGGTGTCATAGATGATCCTCAAGGAGGGTCATGAGTTGAATGCGAATGAAGTGTTGTGATTTGCACATCATCTCTGCCCCATGGAAATACTTTAGCAATCTGTTTGCCAAGGCTCATAGTGTTAATAATGAAATTTCCCAAAGTGACAGGCAAGGAGGCAAGAAAAAGCAAAACAGGTATCAGATTGTATATCTGGAATTATCCTAAATTCTTCTCGTTTCCTATGAGCCTGCATCAGTGCTCCATTTAGAACACCTGCATCCCTTTCTTCTGTTTTTTTTTGTTCTCCTCTACTCTTCTTACTTTCTTTTTTCTTTCTCCTCCTCCTTCCCTTCCTTTTTATTTTTCTTTTAGTCTTTCTCTCTCTCTCTCTTTTCTCCTTTTTTATAATGTACTGCCTCTTCTTTCCAATAACCAACACCTGTGTCATGTCTTGGGGAACCGCCCACATGCTACCACTATGATTGCGTTCTCAGAGAGTCAAAAGTGCCAGAAAAATCTGTGTCCCTTCCAGTTGTTCTAATTTAGTGGGTGCTGGGGTATGAAAGCCCACCTCCCTTATTGTTGTCAGGACAACTTTGAGGCATAACTCATACTCTATACATCCTCTGGATCAGTCTTAAGGGTCTTTAAGATTGCACCCTTGCTTGCTTTCTTCCCTTTCATTGTTCTGTTTCCCTTGTTCCCCTGCCATGATTTTTTTCCGGGGCACTTCCTTAATAAATCACTTGAGGACAAAATTTTATCCTGAAATTATTTCTTTTAGACCATAATTTCTTCTATTAAAAAAATTAAACTATCAAATATCTAATGAAATGTAACTTTAAACACTCCTTTAAAAGTACTTTATTTAGGTACATTCTTGCTGATCAAAAATTTCTTTGTCAGATGATATATTCAGATTTTTAGTTGTGAAACAGGGCCATTATAGCTATAGGTGACACATCAAAGAATTGATGTGACAGATAATACTATTATACAGCTAACCAGGATAGATCTTAATGATGCAAATCCTCTTCCCATCCTAGCTCCCACATTAAATTAGTAGAAATCCAATTCTCCAAATTGTATTATTTCCCTATTCACTTGGCTTTTATACACATACACAAATAGAATTTTATTAGTGATTTACTCATGAACTCATGTATTTTTCTTATGTACTTTTCTTGAAGTCACTGACTATTAATCTCAATCTCTTTAATGAATTTTGAGTACTTTCAAGTAGTAACTAAAGTGCATAAATATAAACAAAAGTCAACGTTTCTACATACTAACAAAAGGTTTAAAACTCTGTAGTTTTATACTTTATTCCAAAAGAGAGGAAGTAAACTTATACTTTCCAGTTAAAAGTGGTGAAACAATTAACTTCCTAGGTAACTCTCTACATGGACAATTTGAGCATTCTGGTTAAATAAGATGTCTTTTCATATCCTATTGTGTTTCCTATGAGCCTGCATCATAGCAAAGTTTAGTCCTGACATCTGTGGTATACATTTTCTTCCAGATAGTTCTGTGTCAACCAACATTAGATATCTCAGTTTTTGAGAAATACTCTCCAGATAAGGCATTCTATAGAAAACAATCATGGTGTTTCACTTGGAGAGGCATTTACTCACTTTGATGTTTAGAAGATCAACTTTTGTTAATTTGCAGCCTGTTCCAGATAGGCATTTGTAAGACTATACTTTCAGAGATCACTTCTATAGTTCATTACCAGATAAGCATTTATATGACTACATTTCTATTCAAGTATAAACAGAAACAACCTTATTTCTCGTAGAAAGTGACTACTGGGAAGTAATGCATCTGAACCAAGAGATAAAATGCCAGTGAAAATCTATCCACTTTTGAAAACCCATACTCTTTAATTACTTCCTATCTTTCTTGATATATAATAATTTGCTCTTCTTTTTAATCTAGCACACTGCTGTTTATCCTTTTTTTCCCCTCTATGATGCATTCCTTGATTCCCCTGACAAAACTAGCTATTCTGAGTTCTGGTTCTCTTATTATATTCTATATAATATTTTTATTACAAAGTAATTGCCATATATATAATTTAATATTTTACAAGCTTGTTTACCTACCAAAATTTATAAACCTTGAAGCCAAAGCCTGATTATTAATACACATATCCTTAGATTTTAGCACAATGACTGACATATGGAATATACTTTGGGACTGTCTAATAAAAAAATGAATGAATGAATAGGAGAATAAATGTACAAATGATCTAAAAATTAAGTTATTAATGGATATGGAAAACTTAAAAATGCACAAGCATAAAATATGTACTCTAAGAGACTGAATGAAAAACTATGGGGTAACGCCCCTGGGTCCCCTCCCACTGTGGGAGCTCTTCTGTCCTCTCAATGTATCCTGCCTTCAAAAAATAAAAATAAAAAAGAACTATGTATTTTAGGTTGGTGTGATTATAGGTAGTCCTGTAGTGGAGGGTAGATTTAAATTAGACTTCAATGGATAAGTAATGTTTTGCTAATTCAGTGATGAACAATATTATTTATTAAAATGCTTTCAGAATATGGGACATAGAAGACAAAAGCATCATAGAAAACATCAACAAAACAAAAAGCTGGTTCTTTGAATTAACAAGATTAATAGACCCCTAGCCAGAATGGCCAAGAAAAAGAGAGAAAAAGCCCAAATAAACACAATCAGAAATACAAAAGATCAAATCCAAACTGACTCCAAAGAAATACAAAAGATTATCAGAGATTACTATGTACACCTATATGGAAACAAACTTGATAACCTATATGAAATGGAGGACTTTCTGACATCACACAACCTCCCCAGTTTGAAACAAGAAGACATTGAGATACTAAATAGATCAGTAACAACCCAAGCTATTGACTCTGTCATACGAAAACTACCCACAAAAAAAAACCCTGGACAGGATGGCTTTCCAGCAGAATTCTACAAAACATATAAAGAGGAGCTGATACCAATCCTGTTGAAAGTATTCCAGGCAATTGAGAAAGATGGAATGCGCCTCAGATCATTTTACGAAGCTAACATCACACCAATACCCAAACTGAGTAAAGATCCAACAAAAAAAGAGATCTGCAGGCCAATATCCCTTATGAACATAGATGCAAAAATTCTCAACAGGATTCCAGCAAATTGAATCCAAAAACACATCTCAAAAATCATCCACCATACCAAGTAGGCTTCATCCCCAGAATGCAGGGCTGGTTCAACATTCGCAAGACCATAAATGTAATTAAGTACATCAACAGATGTAAAACAAGAACCATAGATTATGTATTTAGATGCAGAAAAAGCTTTAGATAAAACATAGCATTCCTTCTTGATAAAAATCCACAAACACCTAGTTATAGAGGAACATACCTCAAAATAGCAAGTGCCACTGACGATAAACCCACAGCTAACATATTGCTAAAAGGACAGAAACTGGAAACATTTTCCCTGAAAACTGGAAGAAGACAGGGCTGCACCCTCTCACCTTTCTTGTTCAACATTGTGTTGGAAATCCTAGCTAGGGCAGTTAAACAGGAGAAGGAAATCAAGGGTATCCAAATAGGAAAAGAAGAAGACAAATTATCCCTCTTTGCTAATGATATGATACTATACCTTGAAAATCCAAGAGAATCTGTCAAAAACCTCTTTGCACTGATAAAAGACTTTGGCAAAGTCTCAGGGTAACAAGAAATGTGCAAAAGTCAGTTACATTCCTATACACCTACAACAAGCAGGCAGAGACCCACATAAAAAGCACATTCCCATTCACAATAACCACAAAAAAAAAATGAAATACCTCAATATCTTCATAACCAGAGAAGTGAAAGACCTTTACAATGAGAACTACAAAACACTACTCAAAGAAATCCAAGAAGACACAAACAAGTGGAAAAAATATTCTGAGCTCATGGATAGGAAGAATCAACATTGCTGAGATGTCCACCCTACCAAAGGCAATCTACAGATTCAATGCAACACTCATTAAATTACCAACATCATTCTTCTCTGACCTGGAAACGATAACACAGAAATTCACATATAAACATAAATGATCATGAATAGTCAGTCAAAATAATCCTTAGCAAAAGAAACAAAGCAGGAGGTATCACACTTCCAGACTTCCAACTTTACTATAAGTCTACAGTTATCAAAACAGCCTGGTATTGGTTCAAAAGCAGGCATATAGACTAATGGAACCGGATAGAGATTCCAGAAATTCTCAAACCAACTTATCTTTAACAAAGCCTCCAACAACAACCACTGGGGAGAGGAGATCCTATTCAGTAAATAGTGCTAGGAAAACTAACTGATCACATGCAGAAGACTGAAACAGGACTCCTACCTATCACCATACAAAAAAAATTAACTGTAAATGGATCAAAGACCTAAATGTGAAACTTCAAACTATAAGAATCTTAGAAAACGCAGGAGACTCCCTTATGGAAATTGAAACAGGCATCCAATTCCTGATCAGAACACGAAATGCCCATACCTTAAGAAATAAGATAGACAAGTGGGACCTCATCAAACTAACGAGCTTCTAAAAAGCAAAAGAAACAATCAAAACAGCAGGGAGACAGCCCACAGAATGGGAAAAAATATTTGCCAACTGTATATCTGAAAAAGGCATAACATCTAGGATCTGCAAGGAACTCAAATATGCCAAAAGGAAAAGAAACAAACATCCCCATTCAATAGTGGGCAAAATACATGAATAGACTCTTCTCAAAAGGAGACATACAGGCAGCCAACAGACACATGAAGTGCTCAGCCTTACTCATCATCAGAGAAATGCAAATCAAAAGCACACTGGGACACCACCTAACCTCAGTAAGAATGGCCATCATTAATAAAACAAACAACAAAAGATGCTGGCAAGGATACAGAGAAAAAGGAACACTTCTCCACTGCTGGTGGGAAAGCAAACTAGCACAACCTCTTTGGAAGATAGTCTGCTGATTTCTGAAAGAACTAGAAATTGACCTTCCATATGATGCAGTAATTCCCCTATGGGGAATATACCCAGAGGAACGCAAATTATTCTACAAAAAATATACCTGTACATGTATGTTCGTTATAGCTCTATTCACAATAGCAAAAATATGGAACCAACCATGCTGTCCATCAAAACTGGACTGGATCTTAAAAAGGTGGTACGTATACACAATGGAATATTATGCAACCATAAAGAAGGACAAACATATGGACTTCGCAGCAACTTGAATGGATTTAGAGTTTATCATACTCAGTGATCTGTCACAGAAACAAAGAACAGAGTGCCATATGTTCTCACTCATAAGTGGACCTTGAACAATTAATACTATAATAAAGGTATTGGCAGTAGTGGGGGTGGAGTGAGATTGGCAGTTAAGGGAAACTGCTAGGGGAGGGAAGGGCACATTTCATCAACAAGCGTATCTGTATAATCAACATTTGTATACCTAACCCTGAATTGTATCCCACATCTTTATAATAATAATAGTAAAAAACAATAAAATAAAATTTTAAAAAATGCTTTCAGAAGCATAGAAAATGTCATAAACTGTGTCTTAGTCCATTTTGTGTTTCTATATGAGAATGCCTGAGACTGGATAATATATATATATATATATTTTAAAAACAGAGTATTTGGCTCATAAATCTGAAGTTCAAGAGCATGATGCCAGCATTGCTCATCTTTTGGTGAGGGCTTCATGCTGGATCATAACATGGTGGAGAAACAGAAGAGGAACAGAGATATATAAAGGGGATAAAAGATAAGAAGCATCATCGCTTTATAACAAATGCTCTCACAGGCACTAATCCATTCCCATGAGAACTAATCCCATCTCACAAGAATGGAAATTCATTCACTATTGTAAGAATGATACTAAGTTACCTACAAGGGCAGAGACCTCATAACCAAAATGCTTCCCATTAGACCACACCTCTTAAAGGGTCTACATTCTAACATTGCTGCACTGAAAATTATAATTCCAACATGAATTTTGGTAGGGACATGCAAACCATAGCAAGCTGTAAATTGCTTATTAATACTCATTATGATATATTGAGTACAGTGAACTATTTGTAATTGATACTCTAGAAAATATTTACAATGAAAAGGAAGAAAAAAGGAAGGGAGGAAGGAAGGAGGGAAGGAAGGAAAGAAGGAATATTTAAGACAGAAGTAAATTAAAAATGTATTTGGAATTCTGGATTAAATGGCTGACATGAGGTAGCTAGAGTGAGTTTCTTCTACAAAGTAAACCAAAATAGAAAGTTTCCTTAGCACCTAGGAAGGAACAGATTCAGCAGTATGCCCCACGAGTCTCCAAAGGAATGATAATAACCACTCCTTTGCAAAGAAGCAAAGAAGAAGAAAAAAACCCACCAACCAGGGCTGAAACTGGCTGGACTCTCTCCTGAACCACCACAGTCCACCACAGCCTTTGGACACAGTAGGAAAGGGAGTGACAGGGACCTGGGAGTTCTGGCTCCTGCTGTAAACGTACAGGGTTCCCTGGACTTGATGGGACATCAGCCCCTCACAGGAAACTGCTTTCCTCACAGTTTTGCTCTGCCATGGAGTGGTGCAGGAAAAACACTTTGAGCAGTGCCAAACACCATTTCCCAGTAACTCAACCCTTGGAAGGTGAAGCAGCTGCTTTGCAGCCAGCTTGGGAGGCAATGGACCCCAAGGGCAAACTTCATGGCTGCAGACAGTTCCTGGCTGGGCTGGCTGCCTGAGAACTCCTGAGGCCTTCAGTATGACTAAATCTTGACATTCAGATCACAGATAGCTTGAGGCCAAGGCAAAAGCTGGGTGTGATGCATTGTCATCGTAACTCCTCACTCCCCTTGTAAATTCTTCTGTGCTGCTCTGCACAACAGGGTTACCCCAGTGGCCTGGGACTTCTAATCCCCAGTGAGGAAGCTAAGAATGACACTTGTGGGGTGCTTCAATTATTTTCTCCTGTACCAACCCAGTGGGTTCAAAACAGAAAACTTAGGAAATCCCAGAGCTCCACCCTTGGTCCAGGCTGGCTGGGCATTTCCTTGGAGCAATGCTCACCAAGGAGAAACCCTACAGCCACCGTAACAGCCGGCATTCTCCCACAAGCACCACCTTTTGGCTGAAATTTAGCAGTATGGCCACCTACATTGGCTACAATATCTCAGGTTTGGGGAAGGCCAGATCCCAAGTGCCAGCTAACAACACTTTCCAAACCATGCCGGGCACTCAAGATGCCATGAGTTGGTGCAGGTATACAGCATAGG
Organism: Carlito syrichta; assembly: GCF_000164805.1. Lineage (NCBI taxonomy): Eukaryota > Metazoa > Chordata > Mammalia > Primates > Tarsiidae > Carlito > Carlito syrichta. Next base: position 200,093 of record NW_007258397.1, on the reverse strand, counting down.
GCTGCCATATCTGGTAAATGAGAAACTTCTCACACCAAGACTATACATAACCAAGGGAACCCTACGGTGCTTACGTCAGCCCCCTGCCAATCTCAAATAAGAAGAAATCATCTAACCACATGAGAAGAAATTAGAAACATAATTCTGAAATATGAAAAATAGAGTTCTCCAACACCCTCACAGACCATACCTACTCTTCAGCAGCAAACACTCACCAAAAATGAAGTTGTTGAAATTTCAGACATAGGCCCGGTGCAGTGGTTCTTGTCTATAATTCCAGCACTTTGGAAGGCCGAGGTGAGTGGATTGTCTGAGCCCACAGGTTCAAGGCCAGCTAGGCAACTTGGTGAGACCTCACCTCTACAATAAATAAAAAAATAGCCTGGCATGGTGGTGCATGCCTGTAGTTCCAGTTACTAGGAAGGCTGAGGCAGAAGGATCACCTGAGGCCAGCAAGTCAAGGTTGTGGTGGTCGTGAGCATGCCACTGCACTCAAGCCTGGGCAACAGAGTGAGATTCCAACTTAAAAAAAAATTTCAGATATAGAATTCAAAAAGTTGATGATAAAATTGGTCAATGAACTTCATGAAAAAGTTGAAAACAAACATAAATAAATTAAACACAAAAAACTATCCAGTACATAAATGAAAAATTCTCCAAAGATATAGACACCTTAAAAAAAAAAAAAGAAAAAGAAAAAGAAAGAAAAATTCTGGAAATAAAACAAGCATTTAGGAAAGTACAAAAATGTAGTAGAAAGCTTTATTAGGGGGCTAGAACAAACAGAAGAAAGGATCTCAGAACTTGAAGACAAGACTATTTGAATTAATGAAATCAGACAACAATAAAGAAAAAGGAATCAAGAGAACAGAACAAAGTCTTCAAGAAATGTTATACTATGTAAAATGTCCAAACCTAGCAATCATAGGTATTCCTGAGCAAGAAGAAAAATCAATAGGTTTGGAAAACCCATTTGAAGGCATAACAGAGGACAACCTCCCTGTCCCTGCCACAGATCTAAACATCCAGATAAAAGAAGCCCAAAGAAACCCCAGCCCATAATCATCTGGCTATGCAAAGTTAAGGTGAAAGAAATAATTTTCAGGGAAGTGAGACAAAGGCATCAAATAGTTTACAAAGGTAAATCTACTGAATTAATAGCACTTCTCAGAAGAAACCTTACAAGTCAGAAGGGATTGGGGCCCCATCTCCACTCTCCTCAAACAAAATAACTGTCAGCCACAGATTTTGTATCCTGCAAAACTAAGTTTTATAGGAGGCATCACACTTCCAGACTTCAAACTTTAAAATAAGGCTACAGCAATCAAAACAGCCAGTACTGGTACAAGAACAGGCATATAGACCAATGGAACAGTGTAGAGATTGTGGAAGCAAAACCTCAAGTTTTCAACAAACTCATCTTTGACAAAGCCTCCAATAACAACCGCTGGGGAGAGGAGAACCTATTCAATAAATGGTGCTGGGAAAATTGGCTGATCACATGCAGAAGACAAAATAGGCCCCCTACCTATCACCATACACAAAAATTAACTCTAAATGGATCAAAGACCTAAACATAAAACCTCAAACTATAAGAATCATAGAAAATGCAGGAGACACCCTTATGGAAATTGGAACTGGCAACCAATTCCTGATCAAAACCCTAAGTACCCATACCATAAGAAGTAAGATAGACAAGTGGGACCTCATCAAACTGACGAGCTTCTGCAAAGCAAAAGAAACCATCAAGATAGCAGGGAGACAGCCCACAGAATGGAAAAAAATATTTGCCAACTGCATATCTGACAAAGGCCTAACATCTAGGATCTGCAAGGAACTCAAATGCACTGAAAGGAAAAAAACCAAACAGCCCCATTAAAAAGTGGGTAAAAGACATGAATAGACACTTTTCAAAAGAAGACATACAGGCAGCCAACAGACACATGAAAAAGTGTTCAACCTTACTCATCAGAGAAATGCAAATCAAGGCCACATTGAGATACCACCTAACCACAGTAAGAATGACCATCATTAATAAAATAAACAACAGATGCTGGCGAGGATGCAGAGAAAAAGGAATGCTTCTACACTGCTGGTGGGAATGCAAACTAGTGCAACTCTTTGGAAGAAAGTGTGGTAATTTCTGAAAGAACTAGAAATTGACCTTCCATATGACTCAGCAATCCTCCTATTGGGAATATACCCAGAGGAACTCAAATCAGTCTGCAAAAAGATACCTGCACACACGTTTGTTGTAGCTCTATTCACAATAGCAAAAACATGAAACCAACCATGCTGACCATCAAAGCTGAAGTGGATTAAAAAAATGTGGTACATACACACAATGGAATATTATGCAGCCACAAAGAAGGACAAGCATATGGACTTTGCAGCAACTTGGATGGATTTAGAGTCCATCATACTCAGTGATGCATCACAGAAACAAAGAACAGAATACCATATGTTCTCACTCATAAGCAGATCATGAACAATCAACATAATGCTATAAGAAAGGGATTGGCAGTAATGAGAAACTGCCAAGGGAGTGGAGTGGGATTGGCAGTTGAGGGAAACTGCCAGGGGAGTGAGGGACACACCTCATCAACAAGGGTACCTGCATAATCAATGTTTGTATACCTAACCCTGAATTGTAGCCCACATCTTAAAAATTAATGAAAAGAGAAAAAGAAAAGACCCAAGTTTTATAAATGAAGGCAGTATGAGTCCTTCACAGAAAAGCAAACACTGAGGGAATTTGTCACCACTAGACTGGTTCTACAAAAAATATTCATAGGATTTCTAAATACTGAAACAAAAGGTCAACATCATTCTGATACCAAAGCTGGGAAAAGATACAACAAAAGAAAGGAAAAAAACTGCAGATCAATATTCCTTATGAATATAAATTCCAAAGTTCTAACAAAATATTAGCAAACCAAATTCAATAACACATAAAAAAAAATACATCATGAACAAGTGGGTTTTATCCCAGGGACACAAGGATGGCTCAAAGTTCACAAGTTAATAAACATAATCCACTATGTAAACAGAATTAAAAACAAAAATCATATGATCATTTCAATAGATGCAGAAAAGTATTTGATAAAACCTAGTATCCCCTCATGATAAAACCTTCAGAAAAACATATATAGAGGGAACATTCCTCAAAATAATAAAAGCTATATATGACAAACTCACAGCCAACATCATTTTGAATAGAGAAAAGTTGAACAAATTCTCCTTCTGAACAGTAACAAAGCAATTATGTCCTTTTTTTTTTTACCACTACTATTCAGCATAATGCTGGAAATCCTTGGCAGAACAATCAGGCAAGAAAAAGAAATAAAGGGTACCAAAATTGTAAAGAAGGAATCAACCTATCTCTGTATGCCAGCAAGAAACCTAAAGACTCTTTCAAAAGACTACTGGACTTGATAAATCAATTTGGTAGTTTCAGGATATAAAATCAATGCACACAAATCAGTAGCACTGCTATACACCAATAGCTACCAAGCTGAGAATCAAACCAATAACTCAATTCCATTTACAATAGAAACCAAAAAGTCAAAATACCTAGAAATATATTTAACCAAGAAGGTGAAAAATCTCTACAAGGAGAATTGCAAAACTGATGAAATTGCAGAGGACACAAACAAATGGAGAAACAGCTCATACTCATGGATTGGAAGAATCAATATTATTAAAATGACCATATTACCCAAAGTAATCTACAGATTCAATGCAATCCCTATCAAACTACCAACATCATTTTCACATAATTACAAAAAATATTCTAAAATTCATCTTCCAACATCTTCACATAATTAGAAAAAAAAAATTCTAAAATTCATATGGAACCAAAAAAGAGCCAGAATAGCCAAAGCAATCCTGAGCAAAAAGAACAAAGCTGGAGGCATCACATTACCTGACTTCAAATTATACTACAAGGCTATAGTAACCAAAACAGCATGGTACTGGTACAAGAGCAGACACATGGACCAATGGAACAGAATACAGAATGCAGGAAAAAACCCACATACCTACAACCAACTGATATTTGACAAAGCAGACAAAAGCACACACTGGGGAAATGGTGCTGGGAAAATTGGATAGCTACATGCAGAAAAATGAAAATTGATCCCCATCTCTCCCCATATATGAAAATTAACTCAAGATGAATTAAACACTTAAATGTCAGACCTGAAACCATAAAAATCCTAGAAGAAAATCTAGAAAAAACTCTCATAGATATAGAACTAGGCAAACAATATACGGTTAAAATCCCCAAAGTGAATGTAACTAAAACAAAGATTAATAAGAGGGACTTAATTAAACTAAAAAGCTTCAGCACAGCGAAAGAAATACTCAACAGAGCAAACAGGCAGCCTACAGAATGGAAGAAGATATTTGCAACTATACATCAGAAAAGGACTCATAACCAGAATCTACAAAGAACTCAAACATATCAGCAAGGAAAAAGCATTAAACCCCATTAAAAAGTGAGCAAATGATATACACAGACATCTCTTCAAAGAGGATATACAAACTGCCAACAAACACATGAAAAAAAATGTTCAACATCATTTAAAATCAGGGAAATGCAAATTAAAACCACAATGAGATACCACCTTAGACTAGAAAGGCTATTATTAAAAACAAAAACAGGCCATTGCCTTGCTAAGCACTGGCCAGGCCATGTGCTCATTGAGCTATGGCCCTGCCATGTTTCCTACCTTCTGTCTCCTCCTCCTACCTTGGGGAAGTTAATCAATCTCTCTTTCTCTCCCTCCCTCCCTCTTTGCTCTCCCCCCACCCTCTAATTTACTTTCTAAGTAAACTATATTTTCCAATCTAAAAAACAAGCAAAAACAAAAACAAACAATAGATGCCATCACGGATGTGGAGAAAAGGGAACACTTGTACACTGTTGTTAGGAGTGTAAATTAGTACAACCTCTGAGGAAAGTAGTATGGAGATTATGCGAAGAACTAAAAGTAGATGTATCATTTGATCCAGCATTCTCACTACTGGGTATCTACCCTAAGGAACAGAAGTTGTTATATATATATTTAAAAACACCTGCACCTGCAGGTTCATTGCAGCACAACTCACAATTGCAAAGATGAAGAACCAACCTAAATGCCCATCAGCTGATGAAAATTTGGTATCTATATATGCAGCCATAAAAGAGAATGAAATCATTGCAGCAATGTGGATGGGGCTGGAGTCATCATCCTAAGTAAACCGACTAAGAAACAGAAAAACAAACATTGCATGTTCTCACTCATATGTGGGGCCTTAACAGTCACAAAGATGGAAATAATAGACACAGGGAACACCAAAAAGAGAGGAGGGTGAGGAGGGCTAGGTTCAAAATCTACCTGTGGGCACAATGTCCAATATCTGCGGAATGGGCCACCTGAGACCCAATCCACACCACTACATAATAAGCCCATGTAACAAATACATATGTGTACCCCCTGAATCTAAAATAAAATGTTTTGTTGTTGTTGGGGGGTTGTATGTTTCCAAGGGAAAAAAATTTTTTTAATTAAAAAAATTAGGTGGATAATAAATCTATCTAAAATATCTTTTAAATATTAATAAACTTAAATACTAAAATATATTTTCAGGTGAAAAAGAAATCCTAAACCATTTTTTAAAATTTTATTTTTGGACAAGGCAGTTATTTGATTTAGCAATTTTTGAACGTAAGATTATTTGTACTGTTGTTCACTAGGGAAATAAATTTAAACAATGTGGTTGGACTCTAAAGAGCTATTAATTTGGGCTCTATGATTAGAATCTAAAAAACTGGGGGGGACGCGGCAAGATGGCAACGGGGCAACCCGGTGTCTGAAGCCCTCTGCAAGGGAGATCTGCAGTGGGTCTCTGACTCTCACCCCGGGGGGCTGGGGACCCCAGCATTGCAGCCTGCTCTACAGACAGAGCTCGGCCACTGCCATTGCAATGACTGGACAGTTTTGACTGCATTCCAAATGGTTCCGCCACCGCCGTCCCTCCCCCCACCCCCGCTGCCACTGCCGTCGCCATTGCCACTGCCGTCGCAGCCTCTGGGAGGGGTAGCTATCGCACCACGTGGCCCGAGGAGATCCACAATGAACCGCTTCAGGGAAGATCTGCTGGGATCGCTGCCACCTATCCTGCGTCCGAGACTGTCCTGCCCGCTCGACGTGGGGTTCCTGTTGCCTGCTCGGAGGCAGGCAGCCATCTTGTTCCTGTCCAGCCTCACCCCCTCTGGGGCGAGCCGATGAGATAGCACCACCTGCTGGCGATTCAAGGTAACAACACCGAAACGGGAGAAACAAGCTTGATAAAGACATAGACCAAACTGCTGAAGGAAGGTTAATCTGAACTGTCCTTCACAGCAGATCAGGGGCAATTGACTCTAACTGCAAACTAATTTATCAGCTTGAAAAGAAACCTAGAAATCAGACCTGAAAGGACATTGGATTTAAACGAAAGGTCTCAGAGTGTGCTTCATTGATTCTGTCAGTTTAATGACTTAATTCTATTCCTACTGTATTGTTCCCTTTTTTCTTTTTTCCTTTTCCTTTTCTTCTCTTTTCTTCTCTCTGTAAACCATATCTTTGTATAGAGGAACAGCACACTAACAAGGTGGTTGGTTAGCTTGTATATTACCATCACTATATGTTTTATTTTTGTTTGTATGAGAGTTGGTTCGACTGTAGCTGTGGTCTATTGTTTTTATCTGTTTCAGTATAGGCCTCTCTCTCTATTTGTTGGCACACGTTTGTTTCCCCCCTTACTCCTCTATCTCTCCACTCCCCTCTTCAACCCACTATCTGCTCCATTCTTTCCCCTCTGCTAACCACATTTTATTTCAGGGAGTAAACCTACAGTCCCACTGCATGGACAGATTCCAGGGCAGTGGGAAGTGGGTTCCACATTATCCACACGCCTGTCAGCGAATACCAGGACCTGCAGACAGATTTTGAATCACAGCTCTCCCCTTAAATACATCTCAAAACTGCAAAAAGGACCACCTCCAACCTACAGTGCAACTTCAGAATTGAACAAAGTAAGAGGACATACATAAAGAATAGAAGATTGAACAAACAGAAGTAAAACCGATCCCTTTACCCCTGAATAACAGAATTAAAGAAGACGGTGATGTGGAGAAAGGAAAAAGTAGAGAGGGGGAAAAAACTGCACAAATGAAGAAAAACCAAAAGAAGAATATAGGTCCTACACAGACCCCTGGGAAATCAGACACTGAGAAAAGAGATTCTGGAACACAGACAATGAAGAGTCCCCAGATGACTGGTTACATGCAACAAACCCAGACATCAAGACATTAATGGAGAGAATTTTAAAAATTGAGGAGAGACAAGAAGAAAATAGGAAGGAGCTGTTGTCAGAAATGCCAGCAGTAAAGGATACTGTGATGGAAATGAACAACAGACTAATAAGCATGGAAAGCAGAATCAGCTCAGCCGAAGAAAGAATTTCAGAGCTCAAAGGACCAAAACACAGAACTAACCCAAACTGTCAAAAGCATAGAAAAGAAGCTCAGAAAGACAGAACAAAACCTGCAAGAGATGAATGATCACTTCAAGAGACCAAACCTAAGAGTAATTGGGCTTCCTGAGGCAGAAAGAGAAACAGAAGCCACACTGGAACAAACATTTCATGAAATCATTCAAGAAAACTTCCCTCATCTCATTAAGGATGAAAAAATTCAAACACAAGAGATTCAGAGAACCCCTGCAAGACAACAAGCGAGAAGACCAACTCCCAGACACATAATAATTCGCCTAAACAAAGTAGCTATGAAAGGAAAAATCCTAAAGGCAGCAAGAGAAAAAGGCCAGACTACCTACCAGGGAAAACCAATTAGAATAGCAGCAGATTTATCCACAGAAACCCTTCAGGCCAGAAGAGCCTGGAGCCCTATCTTCAAAGTTCTAAAAGAGAAACAATTTCAACCAAGAATAACCTACCCAGCCAAACTAAGCTTCATTAGTGAGGGAGAATTGAAATCTTTTCCAGACATCCAATCCCTAAGAACCTACGCTACCACCAGACCACCTCTACAAGAAACACTTAAGAAAGTACTGAACACAGAAGAAAAAGAAAAAAGAACAACAGCATTCTTCACAAGAGTACAGGCAAAAGATTAAAAACACACATGAACCAACTCCAAAACCCAAAGAAAGACAACAAATAAACAGGATCAACTCTGTAAGAACCTTATGACAGGGATCAACTCTTGCATTTCAATTATTAGCCTAAATGTGAATGGACTAAATGCACCACTGAAAAGACATAGAATGGCAAAATGGATAAAATATCATCAGGCAACAATCTATTGCCTTCAAGAGACTCACCTCACTAGAAAGGACACCCACAGACTCAAAGTAAGAGGATGGGAAACAAACTTTCAGGCAAACGGAATACAAAAGAAAGGAGGAGTAGCGATCTTAATTTCAGACAAAATACCCTTCAAGCTATTAAAAATCAAAAAAGATACAGAAGGCCACTACATAATGATAAAAGGCTCAATCCATCAACAAGAAATATCTATCCTAAACATATATGCACCCAACATAGGTGCGCCAACTTTCATAAAGCAACTTCTTGGAAAACTAAAGAAAGATATTGACTCTACCACTATCATAACTGGGGACTTTAATACCCCACTCACAAACCTAGACAGATCATCAGGACAAAAAATCAGCAAGGAGATCTGGAACCTCAATGTGACTTTGGACCAAATGGACTTAATTGATACCTACAGAACACTCCATCCAAAGACCACAGAATACACATTCTACTCTCACCACATGGAACATATTCTAAGATCGACCACATACTCGGTCATAAATCAAGCATAAGCAAAGTTAAAAGGACCGAAATTCTACCAAACACCTTCTCGGACCACAGTGGAATAAAAACAAGCATTGACACCAACAAAGTTCCCCCAAAACCCACAAAGACATGGACACTAAACAGCATGATGCTAAACAACTCCTGGGCCAATGACGAAATCAAAACAGGGATCAAAAGATACCTGGAAACAAATGAAAATGAAGAAACATCTTACCAGAATCTCTGGGATGTCCTGAAAGCTGTAGTAAGAGGGGAATTTATATCCCCACAAACACACACGAATAAAATGGAAGGAACAGAAATTCACAACCTAACAAGCCACCTAAAGAAGCTGGAAAAGCAAGACCACAAAAACCCTAAATTCAGCAGAAGAATCCAGATCACCAAAATAAAAGCCCAAATCCAGGACTTAGAAGACAAAAAGATAATACAAAAAAATCAATAAAACAAAAAGCTGGTTCTTTGAAGGAATAAACAAGATCTATGGTCCCCTAGCTAGACTGACCAAGAAAAAATGAGAAAAAAACCAAATAAGCATAATCAGAAACACAAAAGATGAAGTCACATCTGACCCTGAAGAAATACAAAAGATCATTAGAGACTACTACGTACACTTGTATGGAAACAAACTTGAAAACCAGAAGGAAATGGAGGACTTTCTGACATCACACAACCTACCTAGGTTGGAACAAGAAGAAATTGAGACCCTAAATAGACCAATAACAATCAAGGAAATCGACTACGTAATAAGAAAACTTCCTACAAAAAAAAGCCCTGGTCCAGATGGCTTTCCAGCAGAATTCTACAAGACATTCAAGGAGGAGCTGATACCAATCCTACTGAAGGTATTCCAGGCGATTGAAAAAGACGGAACTCTCCCCAAATCATTTTACTAAGCCAACATCACATTGATACCCAAGCCAGGTAAAGATCCAACAAAGAAAGAGGACTACAGGCCAGTGTCTTTGATGAACATAGATGCTAAAATTCTCAACAAGATCCTAGCAAACCGGATTCAGCAATGCATCTCAAAAATCATCCACCATGACCAAGTAGGCTTCATTCCTGGCATGCAAGGCTGGTTCAACATTCGTAAAACTATAAATGTAATTAAATACATCAACAGATGTCAAAACAAAAACCACATGATCATATCACTAGATGCAGAAAAAGCTTTTGATAAAATCCAGCACCCTTCTTGATAAAAACCCTTGAACATCTAGGCATACGGGGAACATACATCAAAATAGTAAAAGCCATCTACGAGAAACCCACAGCCAGCATACTCCTAAATGAACAAAAATTGGAACCAATTCCCCTGAAAACTGGAACTAGACAAGGATGCCCACTCTCTTATCAACAGGGTGCCTGAATGAAACGTAATTTACACCTAACCCTTAACTGTACCCCACAAAACCATAATAAAAAATACTGATTAATGAAAAAAAAAGAATCTGTAAAACTTAATATCTTTAACTGGAACATTGCCATCATCTCTTTAAATTTATTCATTTGCAAAATAACTTTGTAATCCTTCAGTTCCAAAACTCAGGATTATGCCACAGGATCTGGAGAGGAAAGAAAATCACATTACTTGCAGCATGCCATTTATTTATTTATTTATTTATTTATTTTAGCAATGCTATTTATTCTGCTTGGTATTTTTCTAAGCGCACCCTTAGAAAAATATCAGAGACATAGAGTCAGACATAAAAGCTAGGTTCACGTAAGAGCAATTGTCCAGTACATTTCATATTTATCTAGAAGACTGGCTCCCAAATCTCCAAGCTGGATTTTGCTAACAGCTATGCTATAATGCTTTCAAATTCATGCTTGTCAGCATATATGATACAGGTGCCGTGTGGTTGATTTTGAAACAAGCTGATCTGAACAAGTAGGTTTGGTTTGGCGTATGTGGCAGTCTTAGAAGTTTGCACCCTTCCCAATCAGTCTTTAAATTGTAATGCCTATTTTGCATACCATGCATCTGGTTTCAGTTGGGCAATTTACTTTCTGGTTTCCATGACTAAAGTGAGTAGTCCCAAGAGATAGCATCTACCATATTTAATAATTCTATTAGTTAAAAATTTTGTAGTGAACCTTTTAATAGAAGCAATTCCCTCACTGAGTGGGTGGAAACTGGGTGACTTATGAAACCTCTGACTTTTGGTGTCAAGTTTAAAATGGCATTTGGAAAGGACATCCTGCATTTTTTACTATACTGGCTAAAGTTTACTGAGCAGATCAAGGAGAAAATTAGGGAAATTTTAAAAACGGGAGACCAGGCTTGATGTCTCAGCCTGTAATCCTAGCACTTTGGGAGGCCGAGGTGAGGTGATTGCCTGAGCCCACAGGTTCGAGACCAGCCCAGGCACCTTGGTGAGCCGTCATCTCCACAATAAAGCAAAAAATTAGCCAGGCATAGTAGCGTGTGCCTGCAGTTTTTTGGGTACTTGGAAGACTGAGGTGGAAGGATCGCTGGATCCCAGCAGGTTGAGGCTGGGGTGGCCATGAGTGTGCTACTGCACTCTAGCCTGGGGGACGGAGTGAGATTCCAACTCAAAAAAAAAAGTATATATATATATATAGCATGAGTGTTAGTGCCAACCAGTCCTAGATTTAAAGTCCATGACTTTCCAGCTTTTTAAGCTTGGATAATTTACTGATCCTCATTTTCCCTCTGCGCAAAAAATGTCATTTTTAATCAAATTGTCATGACAACACATATAAAATTCTTATTATTAGGCTGGAATCATAGATGATCTTCAATAAATGGTAGTTATTAATCAAAGATCATTAAATATTATAGAAATGCAATCTGTTTCTGTTGTCCCAGTAGCTGGAAAATCACATAAATAATTGATAGTTTGATAAAACAAAAATTCTAATCAAAGAGAGTTTCTATTTTTATAGAATATTTTATTCAAACTTGGAAAAGTATACTTCCTTCATTGCTGTGTCTACTACATTAGATAGTGAAATACTCATGTTTTCCAGCAAGTTTTTCTTTTCCTTTCAACAGCACTGGATAATTATGAATGCATTTCTAGGTTTTAACTCTACTTTTATAAAATTTTCATTTTTATAAACTTCTTCATGAAAGGATTATTGCATATCTTCAACTTGTAGATATCATCTATAGTTAAATGTCAGCATGGATTAAAAAATAGTTACAAAAAATTGGGGTTTTTTTTTGGTAAAGAAAACTAACAAAACTAACTAACACTTATCTATGTTACTGCATATTACTTTGTTCATAAATCTCACAAGTGTGAGTCATGACCCTCACATTTAAAATCTAAAATTTCATCGAAATCACTTTTTGCCATCAGCAGTTAAGGATAACCTCATGGCAGCACACTATTTTTCTTTCTTTATTTTTTTTTAAGACGTGCTTATGATGCTAACCTCTTTAAAACTTTTGGAATTTATAGTATGATTTCAAGTCGTACTTAAAGTATACAAGAATTTATTCTAGAGTTTCTATTTGGTTTGACTCATTGCTTCATGAGTTTTCTTTACTTTGTTCTCTTCAACTTATATTAATGGTTCCTAAAGTGAACTGTTTTTGAAAGTCAACTAAAAGCTTCAGAACAAAGAGTATTTGATTATTTAGGTTAAACAGATTTTTTACACAAAACTCACCTGGATTTGGAAATCTTATGATGAAGTTACAAGGATCGACAAACTGTAACCTGTAGGCCAAATTTGACCCATCAACTGTTTTTGTAAATAAAGTTTTATTGAAATATAGTTATACCTATTTATTTATTGTTTATGGTTGCTTTCACACTATAACAGCAGAGTTGAAACATTGTTACAGATGCTGTATGGCCTGAAAAACTTGAAATATTTGCTATCCAGCCCTTTACAGAAAAGTCTGCTGACCCATAATCTAGTTTAAGAGATTCAGTAATTTCTAATGGTTACTCCACAGTATTTTTCTCTCATTACTCCCTCTTCCTCATCATTATTATCAACAGAATGGCTAAGAGGTGTATCTCCTATGTGTCCATCATTTTAATGGGCTCCCAAAATAAATTATTTTATTTAATACTCATGTAAAACCCCTTCTTTTCCTGCTGTGGCAGTTGAGGCTTAGAAGGTAACTTATCCAAGTACACAAATCAACTAGAAAAGCATATTATATATGTCATCGCATAGCATTATAAACATGACAGGACAGAAGTAAATTAGTAAGAAAATAAGCAGTGACTTCAAAGATTTGAGACAGTTGGCCAAGTAAGGGTAGACGTGGGAAGGCTAAGAATAGATTGAGCCATGTTTCAAGGCAAGTCAAGCTTAGTAAAGTAACCTGAGAACATGCATCTGGAAACCAACTCTTTTCCATAGGGTATCCCTGGTTTCTTTTTTTAAAAAAAATTATTTTATTATAGAGATGTGGGGTACGAGTAAGGATTAACTACACAAGTAGATTGCATGCCAGTAAAGTTTGGGCCTCCAACTGACCCTCACTTTCTCTGGTTGGGACCAGGCACACTTTGTGTTGTTATGTGCCCTATCTGTCTCCCTCTCTCCTCTGGCAGTGCCCAGCAGCTATAAGTCCCTCCCTTGTGCTAATGTGACTAATGTTCAGGTCCCACTTATGAATTAGACCATGCAGCATTCAGCTCTTTGTTTCTGTGATAGATCACTAAGTATGATGGTCTCTAACTCCATCCAGTTTGCTGCAAAGTCCATGATTTTATTCTTTTTAAAGACTGCATAATACTCCATCATGTATATGTAACCCTTTTTTTTGGATCCAGTCCACTTTTGATGGGCAGTAGGGTTGGTTCCATGTTTGTTTTTTTTTTCTGAGTTGGAGTCTCACTCTGTCGCCCAGACTAGAGTGCAGTGGCCACTCCCGGCCACCGCAGCCTCGACCTGCCGGGCTCTGTTGATCCTTCCGCCTCAGCCTTCCAAGTAGCTGGAACTACAGGTGTGCGCTACCACACCCGGCTAATTTTTTTATTTATTGTAGAGATGAGGTCTCACCAAGTTGCCCAGGAGGGTTTCGAACTCGCAGGCTCAGGCAATTCACTCACCTCAGCCTCCCAAGGCGCGGGATTACAGGCTGAGCCACTGAGCCTGGCTGGTTCCATGTTTTTGCTACTATGAATAGTGCGGTTATAAACATGTGTATTTCCTGGTTACATCATACAACTTCACTACAATGTAAGTTCTGTAAGAGCCAGGACTTCTTTTACTTTTCCCTCCATTTTATCCTCTGTGCCTACTGTAGTATGGATTCAATACATAAATGTTGTATAAATGAATATGTCACTTTGCTATGGAAACCTTGGGCAAAAGGAGATCAAGGAACAAAGAAAAGGCAACTGCTCTGAACTCCAGAGACATTATCTCTGATGAAACTCCCTTTCACTCCCTGGAAATACAACTGAAATCGACCAACTAAGTGTCAGGGGAAAGAGCTAGCTAAAAAGGTAACAAGTTTAGGTATCCACAGGGTCAGTTTTACCACAATCCTTGGGCTGAAAGTAGCTGTTGGGTTTTCTTGCTTGCATTATTCAAGGACACTTGTTTATGTGTGAACAAAAGAAAAAGTACAAATTAGCTTCAGTATAGAACAATTTGCTAGTAACATTTGGACAAGAATTCTGTTCATCCCTGTCTTCTGTTTCTTTCTGAATATCAGTGTTATTATTTTCTACCAGAAACTGATCTCCTTTTGGGTTAGAGGACATAGATACCAGCAATCTGAGCCTAACATCCTAAACTTCCATAACCAGAGAATCAAAGTTTCTCTGCTCTATAGCAAGAGTCTTTCATCTAATGAAGCCTCTCCCGTCACCACTGGGGCAACCATTTTCTTTATTTTAGGCTTTCTCATTTCAGATCTGAAATATGCCTGCTGCTTTCCTCATCCATTCTCTGCTTCCCCTTTAATTCATTCATTCAAGCTCATTAGATCATTTCTGTGTTGAAAATCTACAGGAATTCTTACAAGGACTCCTCATTCCCTTTATACCAACACCCAGGCTATCTGTATGGCATATACAACTCTGTTGGATTTCATCCTACTTCATTCTTTATGTTTATTTTTCAACACCTCTAACCTCCAGCCCCTATTAAATCTTGAACTCAAGCTGTGCTGCATTATTTACTTGAAGTTCCCCACCGGAATGGCTTCCCCATCTTTATTCACTTCATCAACTCCTGTCCATCCTTAAAGATTCAGCTCATGCATGGCACCTACTCTTTGGATGTTTGATTTTCTAGTTGTCTTTCGTAGATATACTTCTGATATGCTTCCATGGTATTATGTTTTATTCTGTCATATCACCTAGAGTATTTTATTTTCTGAAATTATTTTTTTGGCTCACAAATGAGGCTGTGACTTTGAGGAAAAGAACTGTGTTTTGTATTTTTTATTGCCATTATTTAGTAAATATTCTTAGTAAACAGTCATTGGGTAGATAAATGATTGCATGTATAAATGGTTTAACAGAGTTACATAAACAAATGAAAGAAACTTTTTCACAACCAGCTTGGGCAACTTGGCGAGACCTCATCTCTACAATAAATCAAAAAATAAGCCAGGCGTGGTAACGTGACTGTAGTTCTAGCTACTTGGAAGGCTGAGGTGGAAGGATCGCCTGAGCCCAGCAGGGAGAGGCTGCAGTGGCCATGAGTGTGCCACTGCACTCCAGCCTGGGCAACAGAATGAGACTCTGACTTAAAAAAAACCAAACAAACAAGCAAACAAAAACAAACAAGCAAACAAAAAGCTTTTTCTTTATCACAGGCTAAAAACTTCAAAGTATTCCATGACTAAATACAACGTAGAAAAATATATCTATATGTCTTATAGTCTTAGATGCTTCATTTTTAAAAAAAAATAAGCCTGAGAAGCAGTTGAGTATAATGGTCAACAGGGTGGGCATGAAAATCTGACCACTTACATCTAGATCTTGCTACTGCCGCCTATCAGCTATCTGACCTTGGACAAGTTTCTTTCTCTCTCTGCATCTTAGTTTTCTCAGCTATTCAAAGTTTTATTAAAAAATCAGGAACATCAGCAAGATGGTGAAATAGGAGGTCGCTATTGCAACAAGAGATTGGGGATCCCCTGTGGTGCCCATGACCTAAAAGAATAGTTTTGAGATTGCAGACCCACAACCAACTGGCAAACCCGCTAATTGCGCTTCCGGCTTCAGACCCAGGGAAACCCTCATTTTCCAAAGCTCTTACTTGTAGCCCCATTTGACCTTGACTTAGCTACCAAAACCATCTGCCAAGGGGTCTGGGAGGAATCATGCATTCTAGTGCCTTGGCAGACAAGCTTGTCTGCTCACTGACATCAGTCTCTGCAGTGGACCTGGAAGTTATCCTGTAAATAGGCTCCGGCCCCCTCAGCTGTGGTTCCATTTTAGTACTGCTCACACAAGGACCCACCCCAAAGATTTTCTTATCTGAGGCACCAAGACAAGTTTGCTGGCCTCTGTTCCACAGCAGATACTGGAGAGACGCTGTGTTGGCCCCAGTCTTTCTCTACTGCAGTCCCAGTTCTGTTTTGCCTATGCAGGAAACTGCTGGGATACACTCCTAGACAGGCTTGCTAGCCTCCCCCCCAGAGTAAATCCTGAAGGAGCCCTGAATCTCAGCTCCAGGTCCTCTCAGCTGAGGTCTAAGAGCAATTCTGGCTCCTATTCTGGGAGTCTCACACAGTGGTGTTACCTGCCAGCTTGCCAACACTGATTCTATGATTTTGAAATAACCCAAAAGCTTTATTTCAGCCCTTCCTGGCTGTGGTCTTGGAACAGTTCTTCCGAGTAGGAGGTCCCAACTGCAAGATAAACCCATCTGAGTCCTTGCGGCAGGCTTGACAATCTCTTTCCCATGGTGGATCTTCAAACAACCCTGGATCTTGGCCCTGTCCCCTTTGGCTTGTTGGCTAAGAGCAGTTCTGTCTGCCTGGGGACCCAAAGGAAAGAACACCCTGCAGCGCCCCTGCACACTGATACCCTGACTTTAGTCCCAGCGTGAATCTTGAATGACTCTATAAATTGATTCCTGCCCTTCTCAACTGCAATCTGAAAGCAGGCTTGCTCACCCGGACAACCACCAGGATACACACCTATCTGTATTATGGATATTTTAGAACTATCTTAGAGATACCTTCCTCTGTTGAGCCAGTGGGTCTCTTCACCCATTACTGGAAAGGAAACCATAGCCATCAGTGCATGTAGTAACAGACTTGGCATCTGCAAACCCCAAACTTAACCTTCATTTCAGAATCAGTCCCACAAACCAGGTCCTAGAGACAGTCCAGTCCCTTCAGAAACCAGATAGAATCCATGCTTAATAGTGTTTCTAGTAAGAGGCCTGCCAACTGTGGTCTCCTCTGCAGATTCAGCATCAGCTTTAAGACCAAAATCCAGCCCCACTCAGCTGCAGTTTCAGAGGTAATCCCAGCAGCCTGGAGGTATAATAAGAAAAGATTTTAACTTGCCAAAACTAGTCTGTAAAGACAGAAAGAGGGTGTTTCTCCTACAAATGCACAGATACCATTGCAAGGTTATGCAGATAACAACAGCAACAACAACAAAAAACAAACAAACAAACAAACAAAAGCAGCAAGCATGATACTATCAAGGGAAACTAGAAAAACTCCAATAATCAAGCCCAAAGAAATTAAGATACAGAATTTACCCAAAAAAGAGTTCAAAATAATCATCTTAAGGAAGCTCAATGAGATATAGATAGAAAATTAGATCAAATCAGAAAAAAATACATGAATAAAATAAGAAGTTTAGTAAAGAAATAAAGAACATGAAGAAGAACTAAACAGAAATCCTGGATCTGAGGAACATAGTGACAGGACTGAAAAATTTAATAGAGAGTTAAAATAGCAGACTTGATCATGCAGAAGAAAGAGTTAGTGAATTTTAAAATAGGTCATTTGTGCTTAAACTTCAGTCACCTTCAAAGCACTCTCTGTTTGATGCAATGAACCTATTGAGATGCTTTTTCCACTGTTCAAAACAATTTTGGAAACTTGATTTTGATGCCTTTGAGTGCTTCTGTATTTTTTGTTTTTATTTTTGTTTTACCTCTTCCGCATTGGCAAAATGTTCCCTTTGAGAATTTTTCTCATCCAGAAAAATAAAAGAAAGTTGCTTGGGACAAGTTTGGGTAATAGAGAAGGTGGGGCACAGGGGTCAAGTTGAATTGGGTCAAAAACTACAGAACACTCAGCACAGTGTGGGCAGGACCGTGGTCATAGTGAAAGAACAAGTCACCTGTTTGCCAAAACTCATGATGTTCCTCCTGCAAATCATGACTCAACTTTCTCAAAACTTCCAGATAAAAATTTTGGTTGACCATTTGATCAAGAAGAACAAATTCCAAGTGTGCTACAAGCGGCTTGCTCTCCAAAAGAGAATTCTGTTTTATCGGGTCCCCCTCATATTAATGTTAATGTTACTATCTCCCTTAAATAAAAATTGTAAAGATTAGAGGTAATTCTTCTATTGTGTGCAACAGAGTCCTGCAATAGCAGGTACTAAAAAATAAAAAGTTCTTAGTTTTCTCCAAATATCTAAATAGCCTATATACCTTTGTAGATATATTTGCTCTTATACAACAAAATATGTTAGAAGATAAAAGTGCATATTTCATATTATTGTTTGGACCTTAAAAATAAAAGAAGAGCAGCACATTAGAAATAAATAGGTAATTTGAAATTAGTCAATTAGAGGAATAAAAAGAATAAGATTGAAAAAGAATGGAAAAAGTATAAGGGATCTACAAGACACCACCAAACATACAAATATATAAATTATGGGAGTGCCTGGAGAAGAGAGATAGAAAGGGGCAGAAAGCTTATTTTATGAATTATGGTCTGAAAACTTTCCACATCTTGAGGAATATAGACAAAGAGATTCAGGAAGTTAAAGGACTCTAAGCAAGATCAGTAAAAAAAGAATACTCCAAGACATGTTATAATCAAATTGTCAAAAGTCAAAGAAGAAAAGAAAATCTTGAAAACCTCAAGAGAGAAGAAACTTGTCACATATAAAGAAACTCTCACAAGACTATCAGCAAATTTCTTGACAGAAGACTTGCCAGGATGGAATGGGGTGACATATTCAAAGTGCTAAAAGAAAAAAAATTGCCAAACAAGAATACTCTGTCTGACAAAGCTGTCCTTCAAAAAGGAAGGAGAGATAAATACATTCCAAAACAAACAAACCCTGAGGGAATTCACCATAAGACTGACCTTACAAAAAATACTAAAGAGAGTTCTTTGAGTTGAAATAAATGAATGATAATAACAAAATGAAAACCTAAAAGTATAAAGCGTATTGGTAAAAGTAAATGTGCAGTCAAATCTAGAACACTCATACTGTGGTGGTGTGCAAACCACTCTTAACTCTAGTACAAAAGTTAAAAGACCAATGTTTTAAGACAACTATAGCTGTAAACTATTGGTTAACAGATGCAAAATATAAATAGATATAAAGTATGACATCAATAGCATAAAATGTAAAGGAGAGAAGTATAAATGTAGAATCTATGTGTGTGAATGAAGTTAAGGTTCTGTTGAAAGAGGAAATAGAAGCTGGTTAGGCAGACAGAGAGGGAAGATCTCCAGGAGACATAATACCTGTGGGAATGCTCCTGCATCATCTCTGTTATATACTGTTAGCTGAAAATGTGGTTAATGCAATTGAGAGCATCCTCCCAACCCAGGACGTACTGCTTTAAAGGACTTTTTGCTACCTAAACACAGGCACAGAAGCTTAACTAAGTGTCCTAACTTGACCTTAGCTTATTATAATATCATTGACACAGCATTTGCATTATGGCTTCATCCCCTTACCCCCAGTGGGCTTTTCTGTGGTACTTATGGGTAATATTCAACATGGAGTAACTTTGGACAAGGACCAGTATGCGCAATAAAAATTGGGTCTTAGGAAGTAAAGGTCGGATGAGATGTAAATGAGAGAAATGCCCCCAGAAAAAAATAAGATAAAACCATAAACAAACTCCTAGCACCGGTATCCCATTTTGGGCCCCCTCTCCTTTCCCTAGAGCTTTGTTGCTCAATAAACTCCTTCTTTCACTCATCCTTTTGGTGTCTGCGTTCCTTAATCTTCTTGATCGTGGGACAAGGATCCTAGGTTGCTGGTCTAAGCCGACAGTGTCGTTGAAAACTCCTGCAACATTATCAGCTTAAATGAGGATATTATAAGATTTTTTTATGTAGGTCTATGGTCACCACAAATAAGAAACGTCTAGTATATACAAAAAGATGAAGAGAAAGGAATCAAAGCACACCACAACAAATTGCCACATACCACAAGAAAGACAGCAAATAGAAAGAAAGGTAGAAAAAAACTACAAAACAGTCAGCAAAACTAACAAAGTGCCTGCAATAAGCTCTTACCTTTCAATAATTACTTTAAATACATATGGATTAAAATCTTTAATCAAAAGGCAGAACTGTTGAATAGATTAAGAAAGAAACAAAATAAGATTCAATAATATGCTGCCTACAAGAAAGTTACTTTAGCCTTAAGAACACACATAGATTGAAAATGAAGGGATAGAAATAAATAGTCCAGGCAAATGGTAATAAAAGAGAGCAAAAATGACTATAATGACTATACTTGTATTAGACAAAATAGACTTTAAGTAAAAAATGGTACAAATAAAGTAAGAAGGTAATTATATATTGATAAAGGTGCTGATTCATCAAGAGAAGAAAACACTCAGAAATGTGTGTGTGTGTGTGTGTGTGTGTGTGTGTGTGTATGTTCAACATCAAAATGACTAAATAAATAAAGCACATATTGATAACTACAGGGTGCAAGAGTATAATAATAGGATACTTTAATACTCCACTTTAAAAAATAGATTGATTATTCAGACAGAAAATCAATAGAGAAAGAGTGGATTTCAACATTTTAGACCAAACTGGCATATATAGAATCTCAGTACCTCGTCTAATTGCAACAGAATACACATTCTTCCCAAGCACACATAGATATTCTTCAGGATAAATCATGTGTCAGGCCACAAAACAAATTTAACAAATTCAAGGAAATAGAAATCATTTTATGTATCTTTACTGACCACAATAAAACAAAACTCTAACTCAATGACGGGTGGGATTTTGAAAAATTTACAAATATATGAAGATTAAACTACATATTTATGAACAACCGATGGGTCAAAGAAGAAATTAATTATACATTTAAAATATCTTGAGACAGATGAAAATGGAAACACAAAATACCAAAACTTATGCAAGGCAGCTAAAGTCATTCTAAGAGGAAAGTCTATTGCAGTAAATGCTATAGATCTCAAATAGACAACTTAATTTGACACCTCAAAGAACTAGAATAGGAAGAACGACCTAAGCCCAAAGTCAATAGAAGGAAGAAAGTAGAAGTATAAATAACAAAGATCAGAGCAGGGAATATATAAGGAATAACATATATAATAAAGATGTGTATATATCATAAACATCAAAACAAAAATAAATAAAGTAGAAACTTGAAAAGTCATAGAAAAAAATCATCAAAACTAAGAATTGGTCCTTTGAAAAGATAAAGAAAATCAACAAATCTTTAGCCAGACTAAAAAGAAAAAAAAAGAAAAATTCAAATAAATACAATCAGAATGAAAAGAGGAGACATTTCCACTGATACCACAAAAACACAAAGGGTCATATGAGACTTGTATGAACAATTATGTGCCTCTAAATTGGAAAACCTAGAGGAAATGAATAAATCCTAGAAACACACAACCTACCAAGACTGAGTCAAGAAGAAAAAGAAAAATCTGAACAAACCAATAATGAGTAAGAAAATTGAATTAATATTTTAAAAAGTCTTCTATCAAAGGAAAGTCCAGGACCTAGGGACTTCACTGTTGAATTCTGCCAAACATTTACAGAAGGACTAATATCAAAACTTCTCAAATTCTTCCAAAAAGTTAAAGAAGAGAGACCTCTTATAAACTTACTTTATGAGGCCATAATTACCCTAATTCCAAAGCCAGACAAAGACACTAGAAGAAAACTACAGGCTCACATCACTGATGGACACAGTTGCAAGAATTCTACAAAATACTGTAAGCCAAATTCAACAGAATGTTAAAAGGATCTTTCACCATGATCGAATAGGATTTGTTCCTGGGATATAAGGATCTTTCAATATGTGCAAATCAATACATGTGATTCATCATATTAACAGAATGAAGGATAAAAAAGATTGGGGTCCAAAAGGTGCTTGCGAACTAATCCTAGAAAAAGTGATACATACCTCATTGCTGAATATCACTATTGTCACCTTTGAAATACTCCCCTTGGGAAGTTAAGCACATCCCAGTGCCTAGTCTACCCATCCAAGCAATTTTGGAACTCTTTTCTGAAATGTAATCTCTGGGACCTAATTGCCAGACCTCATGTGCTTATCTCATAAGAGACAGAGAATGCATTTGACAAAATTCAACATTCTTTTATGATAAAAATTCTCAACAAGTTAGGTATAGAAGAAAACACAATAAAGGCCATATATGATCGGCTCCTAGCTAAGATTTTACTCAACGGGGAAAATTGTAACCCTTTCCTCTAAGATCCAGAATAAGACAAAGATGTACACTCCTTTCACTTCTGTTCAAGATGATATTGGAAGTCCTTGACAGAGCAATCAGGCAAGAGAAAGAAATAAATGGCATCTAAATAGAAAAAAAAAGAAGCAAGATTGTAGCTGTTTGCTGACAACATAATCTACATACAGAAAATCATAAATATACCCCAAAAAACCTGTTAGAACCCCTGATTTTTGTATATTGATTTTGTATCCTGCAACTTTATATTTTATAGGATAAAAATCAACACACAAAGATCTTAGTGTTTCCTTCACTAACAATGAACTACCTGAAGAAGGAATTAAGTTATCAATCTCATTTACAATAGCATAAAAATGCTTAGGAACAAATTTAACCAAGGAGATGGAAGATTTGTATACTAAAAACTATAAAACATTTTGTAAACATTGATGAAAGAAATTGTAGATGATGTGAATAAATGGAAAGGCATCACATGTTCATGGATTGGAAGAGCTGATATTGCTAAAATGTCCATACTACCCAGAAGGATCTATAAATTCAATGCAATTTCTATAAAAATTCTAATATCATTTTTCACAGAAATAGAAAAAAATCTATCCTACAATTTGTATGGAACAACAACAACAACAACAAAAACCCCAAAACAAAACAGGTAAACGAAAACCTCCTAATAGCCAAAGCAATCTTGGGCAAAAAAGAACAATGTTGGAGGCATCTTACTATCTGATTTCGAATTTTATTACAAGACTATAATAATCCAAATAGCATAGTGCTGCAAAAACAGATGTATTGACCAATGGAATATGATAGAAAGTCCTAATATAAACCCACACATTTACAGTCAATTGATTTTAGATAAAGGTGCTAAGAATAGTCAATGAAGAAAGAACAGCTTCTTTAGTAAATGGCATTGGGAGAACTAGATATTCATGTCTAAAAGAATGAAATGGGACCCTCATCTCACGTGATATACAAAAATCAGCTCAAAGTGGATTAATGACTTAAATGTAAGATCTGAAACTGAAATTACTAGAAGAAGACAGAGGGGAAATGCTCCATGACATTAACCTGGGCAAACATTTCTTACATCTGACCTCGGAAGCTCAAGCAACAAAACCAAAAATAAACACACGGGATTGAATCAGACTACAATACTTCTCCACAGTAAATAAAAGAATTAATAGAATGAAGAGACAACAAAGAGATTGGGAGGAAATATTTGCAAACCACATGCTGATAAGGGACCAATATCCAAAATATATAAGGGACTCAACTCAACAGCAAGAAAACAAAGAACTCAACAAAACAGTGGGCAAAGGACCTAAACAGATGTTTCTCAAAAGAAGATGTACAAATGACCAACTGATATATAAGACATGCTTATTATTACTAATGAAAGGGTCAACTGAGGCAAAGTGGGTCCGGACCGGTACTGGGACTGTGGGAATAATGCAAGATTGCAATCAAGTAGGAAAATAGAAAGAGGTAAAGTTTATTATTCACCTTCCACAGATTGAAAAGAGGGCTCACACTCAGAGGCAATTGTGGCCTCGGAGGGCCATGAAATGGGTATATTTAAGAGCTTTTGGATAGGGGGATTTTGGCCCAAAGGAGTGTCCAGGACTGCAGGTCTTTGATGTTGATTGTAGTCACATGAGTCTTAGATCTTGGGGTCTCCAGACATTATCATCTCCTGCCTTCAGGAGGTAGGCTAGTTGGGAGGAGGTAAGGGAAGGGGGTTTTCCTGTGAGAGAATTGTCAGACATTTGCAATCCACAAACTCCTTGATAAAAAGGTGGTCTTCTTATCATTTCTGTGGCTTCAGCCAGCAAAGGGGTGATCTTTGATCTTCTACTTTGACAAGGAACCTGAAAGTTTGCTAGAGATTGTTATACTAAATCATGGATTGAAAGGTTGGGCTGTCCTGGTTCTGCATCTGATAGAGATTTGCTGAGGGGGTGGGGTAGGCTGCCGCTTGGCCTGCAGTAGAACGTCTGCATGCCTCCTAAAACCTGCCTATTGGAAATTTATCTGTCTATTTCTAACCTGTGCTGGATTCAAAGTGTTTCAGGGGTAAACTCTAAGCAAAAATGGCTATGCTGAGGCAAAAAGTCTACGCTAAACTAAGTTTGTTCTTGGTTTCTATAGATACCTCCTTTCACTAACCATCAGAGAAATGCAAATTCAATCCACAATGAGCTATCACCTCACACCTATTGGGATGACTATTACTAAAAATATGAAAGACAGCAAGGGCTTGCAAGGGTGTAGAGAAAAAGAAGTCTTGTGCATTGTTGGTGGGAATGTACATTAATCAGGAAAACAGTTTGGGGGCTCCTCAGAAAACTGAAAATAGGATTATCATATGATGCAGCAATCCCACTTCTGGATATATTTCCGAAGGAATTGAAATCAGTATGGTAAAGAGACATCTGCATACCCATGTTCATTGCAGCATTATTCAATAGTAGCTGAGATATTGAAGCAGCCCAGGTGTCTATTACTGAAGGAATGGAATAAAGAAAATGTGGTATATAAACACAGTGGAATACTATTCTGATACAGAGACCCTCTAATGTCTGCCCATATTCTCACAGCTCCTAGAGAAGGGCATGGCCAGGGCACAAATGCACCTGTACATTCCTGAACAATTTTCCTGAGAGTTAATAAAATGTGTGTTTCCCCTTATCTCCTATGCACTCCCAGTAGGTAGCTTCAAGGGATTCTTGACTTCCCTGAAGTCTACCCCCCAACAACTGAAAGATGCAAATCTTTTACTCCCTTTTGTTGAGTGGTTTTAAGTTTGAATAATATAGTATCAATGTAATCATAAACCTCGTGAATTATCTAACTTTTGTATCAATGTAATCATAAGCTTTGTGATTTGTATAACTTTTGCGAAATGCAAGATGTCTTAGGCCCTTTACTTTACAGCAAGCTTGATTGATGCTTCTGTCTGACCCTACTGATAAAAGTTATGAGAGACATCTGATATCTGGCACCAGGAAGTCTGGACAGAAAAATGTCACTATCGATAAATGCAGCTGAAACTCAAGTTCTGTACAATGCTCTGCTGGTCACGTGGGTAATATCTAGGTACAGACAGCTCTGTACTATAAAAGTGAACTGTAAAAACCTAGAGGATGAGCAGAACCATTTTGAAAGACCTTGAGTTTGGCTCTGCTCTCTGGATTCGAACTCGGAAATAAACTTCT
Organism: Carlito syrichta; assembly: GCF_000164805.1. NCBI lineage: Eukaryota > Metazoa > Chordata > Mammalia > Primates > Tarsiidae > Carlito > Carlito syrichta. Next base: position 174,396 of record NW_007258397.1, on the reverse strand, counting down.
CTCTACCAGTTTCCTGCCCCTTTGATTTATTGGTATCAGAGGGAACAGCTGAGTGTTACTCAGACCATAACAATTTGACCTAATAAGAGTGTGGTGTGGGAGGATCCTGTCATCTGTGACAACATGAAGGAACCTGGAGGACATTCTGCTGAGTGAAATAAGCCAGGCGTAGAAAGACAAACACCACATGACCTCATTCACCTGTGGAATCTAAAAAAGCCGAACTCCTCGAATGGTGGCCAGAGGCTTGGGGACTAGGGGCTATGAATGGGGAAAGAAAAGATGTTGATCAAAGCGTACATTTCACTTAGACAAGAGGAATAAGCTTTAGCAATCCTTTGCACAACATAATAACCATAATAAATAATAATGCACAGCTGGGCGCGGTGGCTCACGCCTGTCATCCCAGCTCTTTGGGAGGCTGAGGTGAGAGGATTGCCTGAGCCCCCATGGGTTCAAGGCCAGCTTGGAAAACTTGGCAAGGCCTCATCTCTGCAATAAATTAAAAAATTAGCCAGGCGTGGTGGCACATGCCTGTAGTTCCAGCTGCTAGGAAGACGGAGGTGGAAGGATCGCCTGAGTCCAGCGGGTCGAGGCTGCAGTGGCCGTGAGAATGCCATGGCACTCCAGCCTGGGCGACGGAGTGAGACTCTGACTCAAAAAAAAAAAAATGGAATTAAAAAATAATAATAATAATGCATCATATAATTCAAAGTTGCTTAAAGAACAGATTTTGAATTTTTTCACCACATAAAAATAAGTATGTGAGGTGATAAACTTATTTCTTACCATGGTTTAAGCATTCTACAATGTAAACATATCTCAAAAATATTATACCCCCCAAATACATAACACATACAACTGTTCTTTGACTGTTGAAATAAACTACATTTAAAAATAAAAAATCATTAAAAATATTGCCTAGTTCATAGGAATGTTGTAAGAATTAAATGAGATAAACTGTGGAAGTAACTTAAAATGTTGCTTTGTACATAGTAAGTGCTTGGTAGATAATTATTTTTTATAAGAAATTCATTTCTTTGACCTCTCAAAGAAATGCCTGAGCCTAGGGGTTCAAGATCAGTCTGGGCAACTTGGTGAGGCCTTGTCTCTACAATAAATCTCAAAAACTAGTCAGACATGGTGCCATGCATCTGTAGTTCCGCAACTTGGAAGGCTGGGGCGGAAGGATTGCCTGAGCCCAGCAGGTCAAGGCTGTTGTGACCGTGAGTGTGCCACTGCACTCCAGCCTGGGCAACAAAGAGTGAGACTGCAACTCAAAAAAAAAAAAAAGAGAGAGAAAAAAGAAATTCATTTCTTGTTGCCTAAACTGAACATTATGGCAGGATAGAAAACTTGTGATAATGAGAAACTAATATATTTTAAAATCAATCAAACAAACAAAAAAAGCTCTAGGCTACAACCTCAAAGTTACGTTTGTGAGAAGTAAATTATATGCAGGTGTGCAAAAGTAAGTTAACCTGGCTGTCCCAGTTAATGTGCTCATGGTCTCTGATTGACATCTGGTCATGTAGCAAATCTGATGGCACATGTTGCTTTTTAATTAGAGTCTTACAATTTGTTCTGTAGTGTATTTAAACATTTGAGTAAAAAGTTGGCAGGACTGCAGAATCCTTGAACAATTTGGGAAATTGTAAAGATCACGATGAAAACTATTGGTGTAGATAAGCATCATCTTTCAAACAAGTGTCACTGACTTTAGCCTTTAAGTGTGTGCATGTGTGTGTGCATGTGCATGCATGTATGAGCATGTATTTGGTCACAATTATTCCTGGGTAAGAATGTCTGGCTCATGGTGCTTTTTGATACCACCCTATTCATGACAGGGCGGTTGTTGAAGGGTACACATCATCTTTGCTATCTTGAAGACAGGAAAAAAAGAAATCTTGAGATTAGTCATGTAATCGACTACATCTGGTGATAGTCCTTGCCTTCCTAGTGATGGAGGTGAAGGTAGCGGGTGGTGTTGGGATGGTATGTCTTTCCCGCATATCTATTTATTTGGTTTAAGCAAAAAAGAAAAGGATCTTACCAAGAATTGTGATCAACCAGCCCAGGATTTGAACGAATAGTCTTGGCACTAAATAACCTTTAGAAGTAAAAAGATAAACTAATTTTTTTGCCTAAAATCAAAATGGGGATTTCCACATGAACGAAACTTAATTTACAAAAGACCACTTAAAAAAATCCTGCCTCCGAGGCGGGGAACAGCAGCCCATCCCTGTAATTCCAGTGCTTTGGGAGGCTGAGGTAGGAGTGAGCTATGATTGTGCCACTGCATTCCAGTCTGGGCCGCAAAGTGAGAATCTGTCTTTTTTTAAAAAAAAAAAATTCTGCCTATCAATTTATGTTCTAAAATCTTCTAACTCATAACTATTTAAGAAAAGCATAGACATTGTTTCTGGGTGAGCTATTGGGAAATCAATCCAATGCATTGTCATTAAAGAGTTAAAATTTGAAGCAATTTTATTTTAAACGAGTACAGGTATAATTGTCAAACTCAAAGCTTTGTCTTCATTATCCATTGTAGCTGGTGCATCAGAAAAGAAACATAACCACAGGAAGTTAAAGCTTTAGGTACTTGATATTTTCAAAGGAAAAGAAAATAGTTTTTAAAATAAGATGTACACACCTACACATTATATAAATAAAATGCTTACTGACTATGCGTGAAAAGATGGAGCACTTGTTTAATAAGACTGAAAATGCACAACGGGTGATATAAAATGCATATAAAATTAAACCAAACAGGTACATTAATCACTGCCACCAGGACAAATGGATTCAAGCAGCAAACATTTATTTAAAAGACCTATGGCAGAGTAGAGGAGAATGGCGGAAGATAAAAAGCGCTGGGGAAAGCCGAATACCTCAGGGGCTTGTGGCACGAAACAATGGGAAATGACCAGACTTATTTGGCCTTTCTCTCTGACAGAAATGGAGGAAAGGGGATAGCGGGTGGCCATCTTCTTAATGACCTAATTGTAAACCCATTTGTTTTAGATGGCTCATCTGTTTTTATTGTGTCAGTATAGATGACTTGGATAATTGCTGGCCCTGTGGCTCTGGAACGATCAGATGGCACATTATAAATTGGAAAGTAGCCAGGTCTTGCCCAATATAGTGTTGGTTAAAACCTTTGGTGACCTAAGTGTCTAATAAATAAAATACACCTTGTCCTTTAAAGCTTAGCTCGATAATTACACCAGAAAGCAGGTTGTTTTCATATTTGAAATTCGACACGCTCCTAGACTCTTGGAGTAGAACCAAATTCAAGAACCAATTCTAGCCCACTGGGGTAAAGTCTGGCTTCTTCACATTCGAAGACTTACCATTGAAAGTGACTTCACAAAGAGGCCTGGAGCCTGCCTGTTATCTGAGGATTATCAGAAAAATGTGGCTTTGATAAATTAAGTGTAAATGAGTCATAAATGCATCATAAATTGTGGGGTTCGTTTTCCCTAGGAAGATATACCAATTCCAACACTAAAGATAAAAAAAAGTTGGCAACCATTCCTGTCTTGGGGTTTCTAAAACAGTTTTATGGTAGTCTGTCTCCCTCTGCCTCACTCTTTAGTGTGGCTGTAAAATGACAGAGACTCTCCTTAAGTCAGTATTAAAAGGGGAACAATGAGTCATCAGCGTTCACCTTCTTGAAGTTAGCATATAAAATTGCCACAAGTTAATTCCCTCCTCTCCCTTGGGCTCTTTACGCTGTTCCTGAATGGGATGACTAAGGGAGGAAAAAGTGAAATTCAATCTATGTTTGTATAGAGTGGCCCTTCATAGCCAAAGTCATGTTTACCTGGTGCTTTTTGAGTCAGGACTTCTGAAATCCTGGTGTTTAGTGTCTATTAAGGGAGAACTCCTGAATAGGAAGGGACTTTCTAGAGGGAGAGAGTAAGGTTAGTGGTCAATCGTTCTTGACTCCGCTTCTGAAAAGTGTGTAATGCCAGCAATCAATCGTGTCTTTAGGGGTCTCACTTCACGTATTTATCTTCAAAATCCCCCAGATACACTGTTTGGTATTTTAGGACTTTCCCACAGTTGCTTAATCAGAACATAGTAGGACCCGGGTGAAGTTGGAAGCAGTTTTTTCAGAAATGTACATTTCTTTTTCCTTTTTTCTTGAGTGGGAGTCTCACTGTGTCGCCCAGACTGGAGTGCAGTGGCCACTCTCGGCCACCGCAGCCTCGACCTGCTGGGCTCCGGCGATCCTTCCGCCTCAGCCTTCCGAGTAGCCGGAATTACAGGCATGCGCTACCAGGCCCAGCTGATGTTTTGATTTATTGTAGAGATGAGATCTTGCTGCCCAGGCGGGTCTTGAACCTGCGGGCTCAGGCAATCCACTCACCTTAGCCTCCCAAAGGTGCGGGATTATAGGCTGAGCCACCGAACCCGGCTGAAATGCACATTTCTGAAAACATTATTCACTGGTGCCCCATTTGTCCCTTGTACATTCCATACTTAGGATTGTTTGTCCCACCAGGAGCTCAGAAACGAGATGCATGAACCCAAAACAGATCCTTGCTCTGTCTTGCCAGCTGGTCCTCAGAGCTGCACGACTGTTGTGCATGTCTCCGTACCATGTCTCCGCACCGCTGTTTGAAATAGCAAGTGTCATTTTTCTGACCCTCAATCCCACCTCCACCCCCTCACCCTCGCTAGATGAATTCCCTTCCGACTTAACCTTGCTCAGCTGCTCTCCTTCCAAATATTTCCCTGCATCTTCTTATCCTCTCTTCCACCCCTTGTCTGCTTTTCTTCCCAATCTTCTCATATTATTTGTTCCATCACTGTTATCCTCCATCTCTCTGTTTCTAGTGACATACAGTCTCTACCAAGAGGAGGAGCTTTATGAATACTACTCAGAGAAAAGGTTTTTGGAGAAAGGGACCATGTTTATCTTCTTACTAACCTCTGAGGGTTCACAACACACTTTCTGTGACCTTTTACCAGTAAATGGGAGACAACTGGGCACATACACCTCTGATATTGGACACTCATGGTCTCAGAAGATCTCACCAACTCAACCAAGTCTAATCATATATTCTCTTAAGTAAAGGATTTCAGGAAAACAAAAAAACAAAAACAAAACAAAACCAAACCAAAAACAAACTTACTTCATGTTACCATGGAAACGTAGTGATCTCCCCTGTTCAGTAGTGACTGAATAAAGAATAATGCCACGTTAGCAAGAATGGTATTTTCATTGTCAAGAAAATAAGTAGCAACAGGGGTTGTCCTAAGGAAGGACATATTTCGACAGGTCAAGAACATTCCAGTGGAGAATCATGGAAATACATAAGGACTGCTAAGGAGTCTGAGGGTCTACAACCTGGCTATAACAACTGCAGGGCAATGACTCCATGACCAACGCTTGACACCTGTTTATAGTAACTCTTCTCAGTAAGACAAGACCCTGAGGGAAAAGCTCCAAAGTCCTGTTTATTCAGTGGTTTCCTATTTAGGTTGACTTCCTGAATCTTGGCATTTATTGTCAAGGGAATTCCTAAATAGGTGGGAATTGTCTAGAGGGAGAGAGCAAGATTGGTGGTCTGTAGATCTTGACTCCTCTTCTGATGTTTTCTATACTCCATAAGCCAACAGGTCTTCTAAATTCTATTTCTATCCATCCTTCATGCTCAGCCTAACACAGTTTCCTCCTGTCTGATCTGCTTGACTCAAGTCCCTGCGCTCTAGAATGCACACCGTCACTAATTGTCATTCTGTAATGAGTGGGCTTCATCTAAATATTATGTGCCAGACATTGGAGTCCTCAGGCAACTTGGCTACCTTTTCTGCCTTGGCTTCTGCTTCTTCAAAATTCAGACACTCTGCTATGAAAACATGAGAATGTTCTAACTTTGCACATATTTACACGGTATGAGACTGGGATACTTAAAAATAAGACATAAGTTTTATCAAATATTTTCTAGCATGATATTGACATCTCTAACAGTACTCTGTAGCAAATGCATTGTCATTTTTGTTTATGATATATAGAAAACGCCTCATTTTATTAAGTTAAAGAATTAGAGGCCGGGCTCAGTGACTCAGCCTGTCATCCCAGCACTTTGGGAGACTGAAGTGAGTGGATTGCCTGAGTCCACGGGTTCAAGCCCAGCCTGGGCAATTTAGCGAGACCTCGTTTCTACAATAAATGAAAAATTAGCCGGGCGTGATAGCATGCACCTGTAGTTTCCAGCTACTTGGAAGGTTGAAATGGAAGGATCACCAGAGCCCAGCAGATCGGTGCTGGGGTGGCTGTGAGTGTGTCACTGCACTGCAGCCTGGGTGACGGAGTGAGACTCCAACTTAAAAAAAAAAAAAAAAAAGAATTAGGGCTGTGGGAAATAAATTCTTTCATGCCTCCTTTACCTGCATCAGTCAGTAGAATCAAGCATTTTAAAAAGATGTGTATTTTTATTTTGAAGTGTTGGGGTACCTGTGAAGATTTGCTATGTAAGTAAGTTGTGTGTGGGCAAGGTTTGGGCTTCCAGCAAGCCCTCTCTCCCCCGGTAGTGTACCCGGTACCCAGAAGGTGATGGTGCACCCTTTATCCCTCCTCTCTCACTCCCTCCATTAGCAGTGCCCAGCTGTTGTTGTTTCCACTTTTGTTCTAGCATGCCCAATGTTCAGGACCTGCTTATGAGTAAGAACGTGTGGTATTCAGTTTTTTGTTTCAGTGCTAATTCACTTAAAATGATGGTCTTCAGCTGAAAAGACATACAAACAAATCTGTGCATTGCAGCACTATTCACAATAGCAAAAACATGTACCCAACCCACATGCCTGTCAAATGTGGATTAGATAAAGAAAATGGGGTACATATATATGATGGAATACTACACAGCTGTAAAGAAGAACAAAAATCATGTCCTTCACAGCAACAAGAATCAGGCATTTTTAATACTAAGCACTTAAATGAAAAGGACTTTTGTTGGGTGTGATGGGCAAAATAGGAGAAAATTTTGCCAACCTGTCAGCATGAAAATTTTGCCATCCCTAGTTGTCATACTGGACACCTTCCAGGTGAATGTGTCTCCCTTTGGGAAAAATACCACTGATCATGGAAAAGAGATAATGGCTTTTCTTGATTATGATTTGAATATAACTGGGTATGATTCTTTGATTTCCTGTTTGAAGAGAAAAGTCATAGGAACTAAATTGAGCCTCACAGTATTTACTGAACAAATAAGAAGTAAATGCCAGCAATCATGCACCTTGTCTGGAGCTTTGCCCTGCTGTTTTTTTCTTCCCTACTCTGTTTCTCACTAAATGATAGCCCTCCCGATTGCACTAGAACTTGGAGTTTCAATCTCATTGGCTTAATTGTCCCTTAACCAACTTTTTCTTCTGCTTCTTATGATAGACTGTGTAAATGTGGAGTGCCCCTCCAAGCAGAACAAAGTTCTCAGGCAGCTTTGCGACTTGTCTTGGTGAAAGAGTAATGAGCAGCAGTGGCCTGGGCTGGGTCCAGGCAAAGGCTACAGGACAAGCATGTGGCTTGTCATCTTTCGTTTTCCCTGATTCTTCAATCGTGGGAGCCTGTGTCAAGAAGGACCCTTCATCAACCAGAATCACCCAGTGACTCCCGTGAACATGGTCTATTTTTTTTTTTTAAGTGGGAGTCTCACTCTGTCACCCAGACTGGAGTGCAGAGGCCGCTCCCGGCCACCGCAGCCTCGACCTGCTGGGCTCTGGCGATCCTTCCGCCTCAGCCTTCCAAGTAGCTGGAAAGACAGGCACGCGCCACCACGCCCGGCTAATTTTTGATTTATTGTAGAGATGAGGTCTCGCCAAGTTGCCCAGGCGGGTCTCGAACCCGCGGGCTCAGGCAATCCACTCACCTCAGCCTCCCAAAGGAGTGGGATTATAGGCTGAGCCACCGAGAAATGATGCACATAGCATGAGCGAGAATAACTTTGTTGTTTTTAATCTACAAAACAACAAAGCGGTTGTCTGTTCCTGAGGGATAACTAAGCCCACTCTGCTTGATACAATTATGGAGCAAAGATAATAAATCTCAGAAGCCAAAATATTGGTATTCAAGTCTCAATGGTAAGTATAGAGTTATGTCTAATAAATATATTCAGAATAACACATTTGAAATATAAAACACATTGAGCATGATATTTACTTCTAAAGTCAGATATTTATAAACCATGTTCATTAGGAGAGTCCCCAAACATTAAGAATCCTTCTGTTCTCTTTTTCTTTTGGGGGGTAAGAGACTTATAAACAAAACTCTAAGAAAAATGTATAATATTCCTTTACCAGGTCTCTTTGAGAAATGAGTTTATACCATATTTTATTCCCAATGTAGTTCCTGACATAAATTAAAATTAATAAATGTACATTTGGTTAATGAATTATTGTAGCAACAATACAATTCTTTGCCCATAGCAGGCGCTAAATAAATGTTTGTTGATTGGATTACAATTCTAAAGTCCTTAGGAAATTTAAACATTTTGCACTCCTGTGATCAGTCCAATACATATCAGAGTATTCTTTCTTCTCTATCACATTTTGTAAGTGCATTATTCAGTGTTTACACACCTTTGTATGTTATTTGTTGAGAAGTATTAAAATGAAGTTTATGAAAATCAACTGCAATTCCATAATTATTTAAATCTGGCTTATTTCTAGCTGGCATGGCAAAGGTTTTTAAATGTTAGAGAGATTATTTCTCACTTAGGGACTTTATATATAATTCCATATTCCTGGGTTTGGTACTCAGAAATTATGACTTGATAGATCTCAGTTGAATCTGCATTTTTTTTTTTTTTTTGAATTGGAGTCTCACTGTCTTCCAGGCTGGAGTACATGGCATACTCACGGCCACCCCAGCATCGACCTGCTGGGCTCTGGCCATCCTTCCGCCTCACCCTTCCAAGTAACCAAAACTACAGGTGTGTGCTACCACGCCTGGATAGTGAATCTGCATTTTTAACCAGTGTCTCTGGATGATCCCGTGCAGTCATTTATATACCACTTCATGAAATATTCCAACACAGCAGTGTTTCAAAAGCTTTAACGTGCATACCGATGATCTGGGGACCTTGGTAAAAAGCAAATTCTGTGTAGGTAGTTCCGTGTCCAGGCATTTCAATAAACCTCCTTTTGATATTGATATCAGACCACACTTTGGGCAGTAAGGAAAGAAAGAAAAATTCATTTTATTTTTCCTGAGTTTGTAGATAGAGATTTATACCTGATACATAATTACTTTGGTTTTGTTGTTGTTGTTGTTTTGTACATGTCAGTTAACTCCTCAACTAGATTTCACACTGCCCAAGGCCAGGACTCAGACTAATTAACACTTTTTCTCAATTCTGTCATTGCTCCCACTGTGGTGCCCGGAACCTTCCTAGCAGGCACTCAATAAGCGTTGTTGATTGATTGATGAAATACTAGAGAACAGCTGTAGAGCAACGCAAAGTACATAATGATATGCAGTAAAATACCATTTTTACAGAATGAGTTTGGATCAATGTCAAAATGAGTTTTCTGGGAGAATGAAATTGACAACATACATTAAAATGCTTGAAAAACATATCCTACCTTTGATGTGGATACTGTGATCAAACATGCCAATAAATATCCATTTTCCTCTGTTGTGAATAAAATAAGTAACCCAGAAATTCCATATAAAGTTATAATTAAGAGTACGCTAACACTTGTATGTCACTTTTGTTACAGTAGCGTTGTATACAAACTAGAAGCCCATTATGGCATAAACAGTCTATACCTGTTGAGGGCATATAGGTATAAGAAAGTGATCTTAGTTACAGATCCTAGCTTGAGACATAATTTAGTCAAAATGCCAAATAATCCCGGAGAAATGAAGGAGAAGATCTTATATTCCTGTAGCTAACTATGTGCTTAGCAGCTCTGGAGTATGCTTCTAGACGATACTCATCCATTTATTTCCTCAAATACATTTATTGTGGCTTTTCTATGCAGGTGTGATATCCATGATACATGCTGCTTTCCTGAGTGCAAGATACATGGGGACCAGCAATTATAATACTCTTTGCAATTATAATACTGCGAAGTCAGGGAGAGATGAGGGAGGACACAAAAAACCCCAGAATTTATTTATAACAAATTGTGTATTTATTCTTACATGTTTAAACTTGCCACCTTCAAAGTACTCTGTTTCATGTAATACACCCATCTAGATGCTTTTTCCACTGCTCAAAACAGGTTTCTTTTTTTTAAGTTGGAGTCTCACTCTGTCACCCAGGCTGGAGTACAGTGACATACTCACAGCCACCGCAGCCTTGACTTGCTGGACTCAGTGATTCTTCCACCTCAGCCTTCCAAGTAGCTGGAACTACAGGCACGCACCGCCACACTCAGCTAATTTTTTAATCTATTGTAGAGATGAGGTCTTATCAAGTTGCCCAGGATGGTATCGAACCCCTGAGCCCAGATAATCCTCTCGCCTCTGTCTCCCAAAGTGCTGGGATTACAGACTTGAGCCACCGCGCCTGGCCTCAGAACTGTTTTAAAACTCGTTGATTTTCATGCCCTTTAGTGCTTCTGCCATTTTTTGGTTTCACCTCTTCCACACTGCAAAATGTTTCCCTTAGAGGCCTTTTTTTAATCTGGAGAAACAAAAAAAGTCGCTTGAGGTGAGATCGGGTGAATAGAGAGGGTGGGGCATGGGGTCATGCTGTTTTGGGTCAGAAACTACTGAACACTCAGCAGTGTGTGGGCAGGTGAGTTCCTAAATCACCCATCATGAAATGGGCACAGGTGTTGAAAGAATCTCAAAAAGGAAAAATTCACTGAAGTTGAAAGCAGCCTCTCATAGCAATGCTAGCTGGTACACTCATGCTGATGGGTTCCTGGGACACTTACTAAGTGGGGGAAACCTGTACTACAAGGAAACCACTCCTCAACAGATAGATCCAGTTTTTTGGGGGGGTTCCCCACTTATGCAAGCTGATAAAGTCACATAGGAGGGACTGGGGCATCATTGAGAGTAAACTAGAGTCTGGACAAAGGGCAGAGCTGGAAGGGACTTAGAGGAATGCTTTTCCTGCCAGTGGAGCCCAAGAGTTGAGACCTGGGATGATGGAGAGCTGGGTGGATTGGGGAGACTGGAGCTAAGCAGAAAGGACCACTTGATTGCCGGATGTGAGGTGAGGGGGGTTAAATGGTGCTGGCTCACAAAGGAGGCAGGTCACAACGACCATTTAAACCATCTTAAGGTTTGATTGCTTAAAGAACTTTAGACAAATGCAGTTTAACAGAGTTCAATTGAGCAAGAAATAAAAAAACAAAACAAAAATGATTCACAGATCGGGCAGTCCAAGGATCACAGCAGATTCCAAAAGGCTCCAGGGATGCCCTGGGGTCGGAGCAAATGTATGGACCGAAAAATGAAAGTGTCCTACAGAAAACAGAAGTGAGGTACAGAAACAGCTGGGTCAGTTACAGCTTGGAGTTTGCCTTATTTGAACACAGACTGAACAGTTGACACCTCCCTGTGAGTGGGTGAAGTCTGGCTGCTGGGCCTGGGTGACTCCACTGTTGGGACAGAAGTGGTTCTTAAGGTGCTGAGATTGTATTCTACTGAGTTAGGTTATGCTCCTCATTAAGGACCAGTATGGGAGTACAGAGGCTTTCTCAGGCCAGGTTTTGGAGTGAGTTGATGGTACTTTATCCTGAATACTGTATTTTAAATAAGAATAGCATAATTTATTTTTTCAACAAGTCCACTCTTGAAGGACCTTTTGCTTAAGTGATGCACTCATATGGCTCTTACATTCTTCTTGTTTATGGATGGATCTGTATCTCCAACTAGACTGTGACCTTCTAAAAGCAGGGTGTCTGTCTGTGTCTGTTTCAACCTGGGGTCCATTTTAGCGTATGACATACCAATAACAAATTGAACAAAGATGTTTGTTTAACGAAATGAAGTTTTTTGTTTGTGTGTTTGTTTGTTTTTAACAAAGGGAAGATCTCTTCCATTATACCTATGTGGGTACTGAGAAAATTCCCATTGACTATAAATAAAATCAAATTTGGGATTAGAAAGTAGTAACAAATCTCTCCTATAGCCACAGGATGAAAGAATGTCATTTGATTAAAGCCATTCATCTCTTTTTGGGGGTAAAAGAATCATACTTGAAAGACTGTGTAAACAATCTGAAGTAATCATGGTACAGCCAACTCAAAACCATGCCACACCCACCCTGCAAATCCAATTCCATTTCTTGTGTCTGGCCTAACAGGAAATTAACCAGATACGCAGTTCAGATTTGTGAATATAATACTTCTTAGCATTTATATAGTTCTTTCTGGTTCCAGTGAATTTCCAACGCATTAATTGCTTAATCACAAAGGCCATTTTGAGGTGAGAAAACAAATATAGTTATCCCCATTTCACGGATAAAAAGTTGAAAATGCAAAGGGGTAGCTTGCTGCATATTGGTCTGCCAGTCAGCAGTAAACGCAGAATTAACTCCCAGAAGGCCAGTCCACAGTTCATTAGCCCAAATTGCCTCAAGATGAAAATTATTCCTGGGGTCCTGAAAGAGAAAGAGCTCTGCGTTACCATAAGGGAAAGCAAATATAGTAGCCAAAATCGTTCCCTTGCTTCTCCTTTTTCCCTCTGAGCACAGAAACAATTTCATGGATCCTTGAAACCATATATTAACCTTGGAGCTGCATCCCATGTGTGAGTAACCTTTTCCCCAAGTATAAATAAACTTCTTTCTGCAGGTGCCTTCATTCCTTGACGATACCAGGGTACGGTTTAGCAGATTCTTACTTCTGAGCCCTAAATGGCACCCTTGTTGTGCTTGGCCATTGAAAGGAGCTTGCTGCAAGGATCATTTCTCTAACTTAGTGGGCCTTCTGGGTGCTGGAAACTAGACATTGCCTGGGCTCCCCTTTGAGGTCGTTTGTTAACTGGAAGTAGCCTGCTCTGTGGTATGGTAGTGTTGCTTTGGAAGAAAAGCTCATTCTGGGCTCAATTTACTGGAAAGCATGGAGAAACCAGTTGGGTAGGTTGATGTATATTACATACATGAAATATACATGATGTATATTTCAATCATCTGGAAAACAGCAAGGAGTTGAAAAGGCACTCCCAAATGTTGAGTTGCAGAAAGATATGCATTATAGACACAGGATGGGCAAGGTGGGGAGATTGGCTGCCTTAAACCCTGGATCATGGCCTAATTAAGCTTAGAGAACCCTCCGAGCTGAGGCCAGAAATGTCTCTCAGTGTCCTCGGGCACTGCTAATTGAATCTAAACATTTTCTATCCCTTGGATGGCTGGAAGTCATGAGGAAATCCCCAGAAATTCATTTGACCTCTCAAATTATTCTGGGTAGTGAACTACTAAAAGATTTTTCCTCAAATATTTTCTTTTTTTTTTTCCTATTTATGATGAGATTTCCCTACAAACAAATTCTTTTTTCTTTTGAAGCAGTTTATTATCTCCCCACTCCAACCCTTCCCTAGTCCACTTCCTTCCTTCAAGCTTCTCTTGCCTCCAGTTTGAAGACTTTCATAGAGAAGAGTATATCAAAAGCAGGTTTAGGCTGAGAAGTGAACCCAAACCCTGAAGGAAACAGCTCAGAAGGCATTTTGGCAAAGGAAAGAAAATACTCCTACCTCCTTGCAAGAGTTGGGAATACTGAGAGCTGTCATTTATCGAGTGTCAGACATTTTTAGGTCTTTACACACATTCTCTCATTTAATAATTATACCAATCGTTTGAAAAGGATTACAAGATGAAATATAGAATTTTCCATTTTTCAAAATAGGTTTCTCTTCTGTAAATTAAAAATATGCAACACTCGAATTTTAGCATGGAAAAAGACTTTAGAAACCGTGCAGTCCAATCCCCCCTCATTTCAAATGGGCAAACAGGCTTAGAAAGGTCACACTGTTGGTGGAAAGCCAAGACCACATTTTCTGACTTCCGGTCCAGGCAGTGGAGTGGAGACGAGGGACTTGGATTCACAACTCAGTACTATTCTAGTTCTGCCATTTGCCAGAGCTCAGGGAAGGCGCTCAACCTTGCAAGGCTGTCTTTATGCAGGAAGGAATTCAATCATATGCTTTCTGAGGTCACTTGCTGCTCTGAAGACTTTATGTTCTCTCTACTAGACTGTAATGCCTCCTATAATAGCAATAACTGTGCTTAGCATTATGCTTCAAACTAGAAAAACAATGGACTATGCACTCAACTGCACAAGTTTTTCCTTTCTTTTACTTTACTTTTCAAATTCTCATTAGCAGCGAAAAGATGATTTAATTTTTTTTTTTTTTTTTTTTACATAAAACATGCTATCCCAGAAGCTAAAACTGCAGGATTCTCATAAAATAAGAAGTACCTGGTCATGTATCTTTGATGTACGGTTCATGTAGAATAAAAAGTTTTAAGTATGGGGAACTTCTGATTTTTGGCTTTAATAATAAATACCAAGAATTCTTGCTGAAACAGGAAACTGGTTCTGAACTCTGCAGAGACTGAAACTGTAGTCCCAAGCAGGACAATCAGCTCATTTTGAGAAACTCCCAGGGCTGTTTTGGAAAGAGGAAGATCTACAGGGAAGCTTGGGCACACAAGCTTGATGGTGGCTGTTCCTGGTGTCACCACAGTCCCTCCATGTCGCTCTACCATTGCTGTGTGGCTTCTCACTCTGGTGCAACGATGTCCGTGGGTCTGAAGACAGGAGCACAGCCCAAACTTCAACGAAGTGCTAGCCACCATCGACAACTCAATCTACAGAATTTTACTCATCATAGGAGGCTGTCTGTTTCATTGCCTCCACGGTTTTAGACATTAACAGAGTGCACAGTCATCTTCTGTATGTCCCTAGAAACTTAAAAAAATCCAGTGTATCAGTGTGACACTATACAAAATTAATAATTTAAATGCAAATGCCACACTGAATAAACCAATAATTAATGGTTAAACTTCTCTGACATAAAAATTTTGGAATTTATTTTTTAAAGATACATTTGGTGCTGGAGAGACATGAGATAAACCTTCTCTTGTCAAAAAGACTGGTTCGTTGGTGAACATATATATGTTTATTATATTGAGAGTGTTGTGTTCTTTGATAATTTTTGCTCTGAAGTGTTTTAAGCAGTTTTAAATGGTAGCACTAAAAATAAAGTAGTGGGCACTGAACAGATGGATTGAATTAAGAATGAGTTTAATGCCAAGTTCAGTCATGTCTGAATGGTGAAAAGAGGTATTCATTTAAAGGCTTGTTATTACTTTTTAGAAGAAAAGTAATTTTTTCCTCCTTTTTCTTTCCTTTTAGACAATAAAAGCCATTTTAATAACTGTGATATACAGATTCTGAAGAATTCTGAAAAAATGTAAAATAAAATCACTACAAGCAAATAAGGAATGAGAAAGAAATTTAAATTGAGGACAAGTTTGCTTTAGTAAAAATGAGCATTTTTATTAAGTTTGGAAGCTAGTGCCATATTATAAAGACTAGTTATGAGTCTTAAATTATTTTAGGGGTGAATGTATCTAATTTTAATGAACTATGACATCTACTTTTAGAAGAAATTGCTTTAAAGTCAAAATGATGCATCCAAACATCAAATAATTATTGTAAAATCAAAGTCTGAGTTAATTGTAAATGAATCAGAAATATGCTTTAATTCTGCCTTAAAATATGTAAAGCTTTGTAAACTTAATTAGAAGTTCTTCATAAATATTATTTTTATCAAGACAAACCTCAGATATTAGAAAAGTAGTTCAAGCTGTTTCACAGACTTAGAATTGACTGGACAAACTGAAAATTAAAATGTATATTGGAACAAAGAGGCACTGGCGTATCTATTTGCACGGGAAGAATAAATGTGATCTATTAAAAAGGTAACTTGCTGTTGAAACAGAAGATTTTGATTCTGATATTAATTGTCTAAGCAAGTCACAATCTCTAAGGGTCTCACCTCAGCTCATCTGTACAACTGGTAGGTGAGGTGATGTCCTCATTTCTTTCAGATGGAAATTTCCGAAATGCTGCTGAACAAATGAGGTAACATATAAGGAAACAATGTGCAAAACATATAATAATGACATTACTGCTACAAAGTCTATATTATGCATTTCTCAGTAGCAGTACAATTTTCTTAAACACAGAAATCATTTAGTTATGTACCTAACAGTACTTATTACAGTGGAGGTCAACAAACAGTGAATTAATAGTTAATGAATAATTGTATTTTCTTTAAAAACAAAGGATAAATGGCTGACTAAGTAGTCATATATAAGTGTTAAATATATGTATTATAGCAGCTTTTGCATTTTAAATGACTTCTGCACTTATTGTTCATGTAGGTGTAGGTGTAGACAACTAAGTGAATGGATTGGGAACCATCAGCATCCTAAAAGACACGTTAGCCAGGACACCAGGGATTGACCCTGTGCTTTCCTGAAAATATCATTATAGCATGAATTCAATTCATTCGTTTCTTGCTCAGACTAGAGGAAAAGTTAATCTTCTTCACGTTTCTTCTCATAACATCACACTTAGACTCTCTTACCCCAGAGGGGATCATGGGCTTACAAGCAAGAAAAATCTTTTAAAGACTTTACCAGACCACTAAACACTATTGCTGAACATAATTGGCTGCTTATGAAACTGCTCGTCTACAAGCTATTAATGTCAGAGATCTTCGACTTTTTGCATCTCCATGTCATCAAAAACAGGACCATTTACCAACCTATGATTTTGAGCTCAGATGTGTCCACTCTGAGATGTTCATATGACTTTGGCAGGAAGGAGAGAGACTTCCTGCTTCAGAAAAAAATTTGTTATATAAATACAAACTACTGTCCTCTTTGTTGGTACCCTTCCCTGCCATCAATATCCATGAATTGGATTTCAAAAGCTTGTTCTCTCAGCCTGACTCAACACCCCTCCCCACCCCATGACGTGTGACATATATTAACATGAATTCTTTATGTGAGACCCAATGCCAACTCAGTCAACTTTCTTTTGATGCCAAGGCCATCCACTGCCCGCATCTGACCAATATATTCCATGTATACTCCTAGATTGTTACACACTCTGTCAACAGATGCATCACCCTACAACATACAGCAGCATTTAAATCAAGAAACTCCTACAGATATGATCCCTTTAAAAATCTCACAGAAATTTAGAATTATCAGCAATAACAGTCTCCAAATATGTTCCATGCCTAATTTTTAAACAAATTGGGGTCCACCATTTTTCAAATTATTTCTTTAACTGACTTCACCATAAATAAGTGCCAGAAACTTTATGTGTTAAATTACATTTATACCAATAAGATGCAGCTCTGGTTTAGATGTAGATTCACATACATTTGCAAAAAAAAAAAAAAAGTTTCCATTTTAAAACAAAAAAACTTGGTAAAGTCTAATGTAATCTATTTCCCGTAGAAAGTAAGACTCCCTTCTAAAAGGTCCTTGACACACGTCTTTCCAGCCTGGGTTTGAATACCAAGGACATAAACTTATTACTCTCTAGGCCAGCCTATTTCTTTCCTTTACCAATCTCATGTTGCGTGGACACCTGTTCTCTATAACTTCTCGCTACTGGTTCTGGTTCTGTCCAGGAAACCTGGATCCACTATATATAAATTGGAAGACATAGAGCCATGACATATAAATTCTCTTCTACATGATAACTCTAAATATTTCCTGTCATTTCCATATTGGGACATCAGTAACATTCCAGATGAAAACTATATGCAAATGAAACTATATGCAGATGAAAACATCATATCAGCATGCTTATAGTAACAAAACTCTTGGACATAGCAAATGTCCAACAATACAAAGTTGTTTAAGTAAATTGCAAGCAAGTTATAAAATGGAATATTGTGTGTCACTAAATATGAAACAGTGGAAGAAATATGTCACGGAAAGATGATCAAAATGTTTTGGGGAGTCAAAATAAAATCAGATTGTAAAAAGTTTATTTATGCTTTATTCTTCATAATGCTATATATAACTTTATACTTCATATTACCCTATATAACTGCATACATATATATTGTATATATTTATATATGCTCATATTACTGTAAATAATGTATATATTAATTAATCCTAGACACGTATATTGAAGAGAGACCAGAATGTTAGCAAAAATACGGATGGAGTTTGAGATGGTGAGGATTTTTATATCCTTCTTTTTGCATTTTTAGTTTTTTTTGAAAAATATATCTTTCTTTTATAAAAATAAAAAAGGGAATAAAATCACATTTTCTCTTCTCATTTGAGGGAGTATAGACTTGTATCTTTTCGTAGTCATGTAGCACTGGTCTTCACAATTCTACCATGATCACACAACAGCTAGTCAAATAAAGAAGTCTCTGGCTCTCCAGATAACTGGAAGTCTTAAGTTGAGTTTTGTACAAACTGCCAATGCAAGTTTTATATCAGACTGGTTGTGCCTATGAGAGATGCAAACCTCTTCTCCTGACACACAGGAACACGCTCCAATTCTGCCTCAGATACCTGGCTGTGTTTTTCCTGTTGAGAATTGCATATGTTTAGCAAACAGAATCTATAAACCATTCTTGGCTTCCAAAGTGCTCGTTTCTCTTTGTAAGCCTTGGTCCTTTGGGGAAGTCTCCATTGAGATGGTCTGTATCTCTGCATACCGGCCACTCATTAATCCAACTCTTGTTATCTGCAAGAGCTGTGAATTTAGACCCAACTGTAAATGTCAAGTGCATCCATAATCTCAAGTGGCCCAGTGTTCCTAAAGTACCAGCTGGAAGTCCTGCCTTCTGTGCCAGGCTCTGGCTGCAAGATGAACTGAATGAAACAAGGTCAAAACTGGAAAGCCCTGATGTGTTTGGCAGGCACGAGGTCTTCCAGGAATAACTTACAGTCATTCTCTTATTTGGCCACACTGCCAGCCTAACCAGGCTTTATTTGAGTGACATAGAAGCTTCTGCTAGATAGATATAAATGAGCTCTAAAATATCATAGTATATAATCTATCCCATACATTAACCACCCTCCCTGCTGCCCTGTGCCTCCCACACCCGGTCACACACAGCGGGCAAATATTTCCAACTGATGGTGATGTCCAAGTCACTTAGGTAGCTGGAAGAAAACACAGTACCCCATCTCAAAAGATAAATATAAAACTCCTGTAAAAGCTGTGAAAGGGAAAATGAAAACTGTTGTAGCACGGAGTAGTTAGACTAGATAAGCACAAGCCATAAACATGTCGAGCAAACATTTCTACACCATCCTCAAAATGATTATTTAAGTCTTGTTGGTCTGGAAAGGGTATTACATGCCAGAGTGTATTTGTGCATGCCTTAGTATTAAAATCATGATATAAAACCAGGCACTTAAAATCTTCAATTGTTAAATCTTCAGGTCTATTGAATAAATAGATTTTAAAAAAATCATTCAGTGGTTACTCAGAATTCCCAGGCACTTTGGTTCACTATAAAGTCTTTACACTAATTATTGTTATTATTATTATAATTATCATTATTTATTACTTTGAGTTGGAGTCTCACTCTGTCACCCAGGTTGGAGTGGAGTGGCATGCTCATGGCCACGCAGCCTCGACCTGCTGGGCTCAGGCAACTCTTCCACCTCAGCCTTCCAAGTAGTTGGAACTACAGGCGTGTGCTACCACACCCGGTTCATTTTTGATTTTTATTGTAGAGATGAAATCTCGCCAAATTCCCCGGGCTGGTCTCGAACCCATGGGCTCAGGCAATCCACTCGCTTCGGCCTCCCAAAGTGCTGGAATGACAGGCTGAGCAACTGTGCCTGGCCTACACTAATCAATTTTGATCAAGGTGTAAAATTTATTTTGGCTACCAGTGCCAGTGAGTATACACATTGGCACAGGGATGAATGTGAGATTGAGAGACTTTCGTGTTCAGGTGCAGACACATCAGTGAGGTTGCAAGTAAGAGGCTTAGCCGGTGGCTAAGCGGAGCCAAATCTAGAGGGCTTGTTTCCTGGAACATGTGAGTCAACAACCCAGACTCTCAAGTACGGGAGACTGAGGTCAAGGTAATAAACAACTCTATTCATGCAGGATCAAAATACAGTGCTAATAGCCCCGAACACTCAAAGAAATGGAATAACTTGAGATGCTTTCCTAGGTGATGTATTGGTATGCTTTGATAATTATTTTGCTATTGTTGGTGGATTTTTTTTTCTTTTTTGAGTTGGAGTCTCACTCTGTCACCCAGGTTGGAGTGCAGTGGCATGCTCATGGCCACTGCAGCCTTGACCTGCTGGTCTCAGGAGATCCTTCTGCCTCAGTCTTCCAAGTAGATGGAAATACAGACACATGCCACCACGCCTGGCTATGTTGGTGGATTTTTTTATGCTGTCTAGAGTTTTTCTTTACCCTTTTGACTATGTTAGAAATTCTAGCTTTGAGAATGTCCTACAAAGTCCAGCAGACTAGAGTCAGTGGAAGTTGGGCAGGGAAACTTACCTGTCAAGACCCCTGGACTCATGAGAGGGTCGTCTATCCATCTAGGGCATTGCCACACGTTTGGAGGCTGCTTGAGTGGCAGACAATGCTGCTTAAACATAAGTCTTTCCCCCAGATAAAGATATGAACAAGCATTTTCAGCCACTATTCACCTCTACGCTGTAGCAGTACCCCCTGACACACACATACACACACACACACACACACACACACACACACACACACACACACACACACACAATTAAAGAATCTTTACATCCTCTTCTGCAAAAAGCTTTATTAATCCATTTGTAAGAACTCTTTTATTGAGCTCATAAATTATCAAAACAAAAGACTATTTTCTGAATTTGATTTCTCTCTTCTTCATCTAAAGTAAGTTTAAACAAGGCTGATAAAATTCTTGAAATAGCAACCGCAAAATATAGTCTTCAATATGTCACTGATCAGCATGGCCCTTAAACACGTTTTCAAAGATGTCTTTACAATATTAGAGCTCAAATATCTGTACTTAGTATGTTCATTCCTCATTCGGGAATGAAGTTTGAAGAATGTCTTCTCACAAACCAAAATTCAATACTTTGAAGCCTGTTCTCTTGAAATAGAATTAGAAATAAAAACCTCACAGAACATACCTGGAATAGCTTGAAATTTTTATTTAATGTCATTGAAATGCAAACATCTACACTTTTGTATAATTTTTGTTTCCCAAATCATCATGTGATCTTTATTCCCCTTCTTCACACAAATGAGCAGCCTTTAATCTTTACCCCCAAATTCAGTCCCTGGGTGTTTTTCTTTGATTGAAGCTATTGCTTTGAAAGTATTGAATAAATCTGACATTTAAACTTCTCCAATATGCTGTCATATATATTTCCTCCACCACGAGCCTAGAGGCTTATTTAAAATATAGTTTGGGGTGTAGAAATCATTGCTAGGAGAAGTAAGCCATATCTTTTTTTTTTTTTGGAAGAAACAATTGACCTAGCTCTCAAAAGACTGTGCAAGCTATTTTCTTTTCTTCTTTACAATTTTTGAACCTGTTTAATGTGAAGGATCCTCAGAGGAGATGACCCATTAAGCACTTTTTCTAAGACTAAGACCATTGCTCTGGTAGCTTAGATAGGTGATGATCTTTACTCAGGTTGAATTCAGGTCTCTCTGGGTAGTATCCATTTGGGCATCTTAAGAATTCCTTATAGGGGGCTCGGGCTGTACTGCATCATAAAAATCCCACAGTGAGAAGGGACCTTAGAGATTGCCTAGCGTGCCTGGTTTTAGAGGTGAGAAAAGGAAAATACAGAAAAGGTAAAGGGATAACTTAAGGTCATAAAACAATTTTGGGCAGAGCCAGAACAAAAATCCAGATGATATTACCCTTAGTTTAGAGTTCACTCCATATAAGGAATATATTCCACACTACTAAGACAGCACCCTTAGTCTTAAGCTAATTAACTGAAAAATACAACATCAAGAGAAGTGGGGAAAGGAGAGACAAAAGTAGAGGCAAAACTTTTAGGGAGCTAGAAAGGAAAAAGCAAGAATTTCTTGAATTCCTTTGTGAACCATACAGGTTGACAGATGTTTTTCTATAAATTGCCAGATAATAAATACTTATGGCTTTGTGAACCATACAGCCTCTGTCACAACTACTTTTGTTTTTAATATAAAAGCATCTCTGGACTAAAACCCTGGGCGTGGTAATTTTTCCAATAGTGTTATTTACTAAAACAAACAGCATACCGGAATTTGCCTACCTTCAAAATACAAACTTGTGACTCCGATGATACATGTAAAATATCCCGCACAATCCTTGGCATCTACTAAATGATCAATAAAATGATGCCTGTTAGCATAAACGAGTCCAAGCTTATACTGCTTGGTGTACAGTAAGTAGCCAATAAGTCGAGAGACGGGGCGTTGGGGCAAGGAAAGTGACATTGTTTCAGACAGCTAGCAAACCCAGAAGATGGCAGACTAACGTCCCAAAGAATCACCCTAAGTTTACATTAGGGGAAGTGGGAAGAGGAGAGGGATTGAGGTCAATAGGTGATTGACCATCACAGACATCTGGGGGTAGCGAGTGTCCAAGGACTCTGGAAATCTCTTTGGCCTTGTCAGTTCTCAGTGTTCCTGTAAGTTTTTTTTTTTGAGTTGCAGTCTCACTCTGTCACCCAGACTGGAGTGCAGTGGCCGCTCCTGGCCACCGCAGCCTCGACCTGCTGGGCTCCGGCGATCCTTCCGCCTCAGCCTTCTGAGTAGCTGGAATTACAGGCGCGTCCTACCACGCCCGGCTGATTTTTTTTATTTTATTGTAGAGATGAGGTCTCGCCAAGTTGCCCAGGCGGGTCTCGAACCCGCGGGCTCAGGCAATCCACTCACCTCAGCCTCCCAAAGGCTCGGGATTACAGGCTGAGCCACCGAGCCCGGCTCTCCTGTAAGTTTTTAATGTAACATTGTTTCCTGTGTATATATCTTCTTTATCTCTTTGGAGGTTAGCTTTGGGAAGCGAGTACTATCATCGTTGCTTTAAACTATAAAGTCCTTGTATCGTCAGCTTGACCTATATGCACAGATAAGCAAAAGCAATTAACCTAAAAATATCACCCATGAGGGATGGCGTTTTAGAAGCAAAGTTGGAGTCAGTCATGCTAGGCCTCCTTTTCACTGTTACATTAGTTTTATTGCTATTGTTAGCTTGAGGTGGTGGTGGCTACACTCACACAAATATCTATGGGACAGTCTGGCATTTTCCAGGGTAAAGGCAAAAAGGACAGAAGCTACCAGGGCCCACATTCACTCCTTCCCCAGACCCGTCACTAGCACTTACTTCACATTCAAAATGACAGAGCCCCTCCCTCAATTCTATAATTTTGACATCAAGAAAATGTTCCCTGTTGGCAGAGATGATAAATAAAGGCTTTCTGAGAGGCAGTAGGAACTAATCAGTACATAAATCCTGCAAGAAAAAGTGATGATAATTTGCTGTGATGATTCTGAACGATCTGCCAACTTGGCATGTTGGGCATTAAACAGAAATGCATTTGCTCAGAAAAGTTTATTTTGCCACCATATAGTTATTCTCTGTATAACACATTTAGTATTAAAAAACAGACTCATCCTCAAATTGGTTAGCTCTCCATAGTGTGAGTCTAGCCTGAAAGTTGGAGCGTTCAACAGCGGAATGTTCTCTATAAGCGTGATGCTGTTCTGGATGCTGGAGAGAAAAAAGACATCTGTGACTCACACGATTATCTCCTGACCATATCAATAATAATAATACACTCCATTAAATAATTTAGTGAATATCTACTCAATGCAAATGAAAGATTAATGGAAGCAAAAACATAATGAGAGCAAGTGAGCTGCTCTTGCTTTTAAATCTTGTTTTCTCTTTTATTCTCTCTTCTTTCTTTGTTTCTTCCTGCTTCCTACCCCTTTCCCCACTTCCTCTGTTCACTTCATCTTCTCCTCCTCCTCTTCCTCTTTCTTTTCGTCCCATTTCTCTTCCTTCCTCTTCTTGTCTTTGTTCTTTTTCTCTTCTTTCTTTTCCTTAAAACTATTGCCTCCTTTCTGGTGTCAACAGTCACAGTGGCCTGAACATTGTAATTTAAATGAGCATTTTTCGAAGTTTTCTAATTTTCTATCAAGGAAATGTATTTTCAATATTTTTAATGGCGAGTTTCAAAAGCGGTTCCCCTTTAAAACATCGTTTTCTAGGTAGAGTAGCAATTCTATTCCAAGAACTTTTGTCTTATTTTCTAGTTGTAGGTTTTTCTTCCAAAAAGGCCTTTCTCCTTTCCAAGCGAAATTGCTAAGACCAAAGTTCACTCAGTGCTTTTAGCTTGACTGAATACTTTTTCCCTTGTATGTATGAGCCAACTTAAAGTCAGAATTTCAGACCTAAAATTCTAAATATTACCTTATTTTTGGCGAGTCTGTAGGCTGAAAATTTAAAGATAGCAGGAACTAGCTAATGCTTGTAGCTATCTTAAGGATGAATACTAGTTTGATGGGGTGATCTTTAAGTTAAGTTTTCATGAGATGGTATGTTTTATTAGTGGAATTCACAATATATAATGACTTTAGAGGGAAGTCTACCAAGTTAGACAATCTGCTTTCAGATCCCAGAATTACTCTTTATAAGTGTGCAAGCTTGAGCATTCAATTTAATTCTTGGAACCTCAATTTTCGTATTTATAAACAAGTCATGAGAACACCTATCCCATGGATTTGTTGGAAAATAAGTAGATAAATGATATTTTTTGTGTAGAATTCAAATGTTCAATAAATGAAAACTTGCGCTAATAGTATTTAGATTGTGTTCCATTCACGATGCCTAAAACAATCTCACCACATAAAAGAGTCTCAGTACTGAAATTGATTTGCTATAATGAACTGGCTCAAAAGTGTAGTTATCGTCTTTATGCCTTTCCCCTCATTATTCTGGATACTTTCCTTCTCAGTCCTATTTAAATAAAAACAAAACAAACATCTCCAAGATATTCTCCCATAGGACTAAGGGTGAGATGTCATAAAGAATGCATACTTACAAGAGGCAAGAGTCTAAATCTCTGATTTTGTCTACCCTGTAGGCATTATTTGCTTATTTCAGTATTTCTTTCAGAGGCTAATTCCCAAATAGTAAAGTTGTATCATAATCTAAATAACAATTATGCATTTTTGTCTAAAAAATTATATCTCCCCAAACAATCTTTGGGTTGGAAAGTCAAATCTTCATTTTGCAATTAAAGATTAAAGAAGGTGACTTGAAGTAGTCATCCAACCTTACTGGAAAGAATTGGCAGATTAGACATCACAAATGAGTTAAATGTTACAGTCTATCACATGGAACAAATATTTGAGCTGTCTCAGAATTAATATCAACATGCCTTTATAAATCTAAGAGACTTTCCTGGCCTTTTCATAGATTTCTAAGTCCTTACTGACAATGAATTGAATCCACACACACCTTTAACCTGAGTAACAACCCGGAAAAAAGATAAAGTAGTTCTATTTTCTCCTTCCTTAAATTTCCTAATGCAGAAACTGAAAAGCAAGGTCAATATCAAGTAGGACTAAAGAAAACACACATATTTTTATTTAACAAAGGAAATAATACAGTGTGGCCAAAAAGAGTCCCCCTCTAGAATTGTAATTGCCATGTCTGCTTTGGTGGGGAATATTTGGGAAACTGTCATTGTTACAATGTATGGTGGTTACTCATACCTCAGAAAATTTAGCATCTATGAAAATGTGTCTGTCATTAGCAGCACTAACCTAACTACACTCAGTTTGTTTGAAAATCACTGACAAATATTTTGCATTTGAGGTGATGAGAAGAAGTTGAGAAATTGTTTAAATATTTGGCACCGAGCAGTGTTGATTCAGAAGATAAAAAACAAACAACAAACAACAGCAACAAACAAAAAAACATAGACTCCTGGTCATATTCAACCCTCATTGACATACATTTTGTTTGGCATAATGTCTTGGAGCAATTTCCCGGTAGGTAGGAACTGAGTTTTAAAGACTGAAAGTAACATATTAAAACTCATTATTGATAATTAGTAGCAACAGGACAAAATTCTGAACGTTTCTTATTTACCATTTTCATTATTAAATTATTGCTGTAGAAAGCTTCTTTCATACAAAGGAAAGCCAAAACATATATTTAGTATTATTTTGGTATTTATTTCTTGGAGAAATATCTTTAAAGCTCGCCTTTCCACTACTCAGTGGAGAATTTTGTGAATAAAAGAAGAAATAGAAAGTAAAAATCCTGATTAGAATTTGCATCAGTCAAGATATGTCCTTCCTTCCTTCCTTCCTTCCTTCCTTCCTTCCAACCAGAATTATACTGAGAAAGACCATGTAGAAGCTGAGATACTTTTGTACTGGATGATCAGTGGATTGTCTCCCTGAAGGGCCAAATTCACAATAGCAGACAAACCACAACCAAGAGTTTGCTTGGAATACTTCTTTTTTATTTTTATTTTAAAGATGTGATGTATGGTTCAAGGTTAGGTACATAAGTAGTTATATGAGCAGCCAACAGATACATGAAAAAATGCGCAGTCTCACTAGTCATCAAAGAAGTGCAAACCAAAACCACACTGAGATACCAACTAATTCCAGTCAGGATGGCCATCATCAGTAACTCAAAAACAACAGATGCTGGAGAGGACACAGAGAAAAGGAAATGCCTCTATACTGTTGGTGGGAGTGTAAACTAGTACAATCTCTGTGGAAAAAAGTGTGGTAATTTCTAAAAAACTAGAAATTGACTTCCCATATGACCCAGCAATCCCTTTTCTGAGAATATACCCCCTAATTCCACTAATAAAACATACCATCTCATGCAAACTTAACTTAAAGATCACCCCATCAAACTATTCATTCATACTTAAGATGGCTACAAACATTAGATAGTTCCTGCTATATTTAAATTTTCAACCTACAGACTCACCAAAAAATAAGCACAAACTTGAAGGAACCAGTAATACCTTGAGATACCCCTTTGAATGGGCTACATAGAACAGTTTCATCTCTGAGTAATAAAAGCTAAACCCCTAAAAATAAGAGTTTGTTTTGATCAAAACAATGGATACCAAGTGCTCGTTCCTTTTAGAAAGCTTTATTGGTCATTGCTGCCTGTTTACACCAGTTGCCACCATTGTGCCACTATAATTCTATTACTGGCTACCAGTTTTTACAAGCAGACAGTGTAGAGGACATTGCACATCTATTTAATCCACACAATCGCTGTAGGGAAGAGTATTATCCTCCAGGGATGAGGTAAAATACTAGAAATTTGGAGTAAGAGGTTAGCAGAGTCCTTAATTTACCATCTGGATAGGAGTCCAAATTGACTCAAGTACAAGAAATACAAGTCTACTTCAACTCAAGAGTCATGCACACCATTTTAGTGCAATTATTGAGGGGAGGAGGAAAGCATAAAAACAATTACCTTGGAAGTTGATTGTTAAAAGTATCGTACTATCATTAGCGGTAAAGCAGCAATTATCACAGTTAATAAAACCACATTAAAACATATGACAGATAAAGAAAGCACAATGGGAGAAATTTAATGGGCTCTATTTCCTGCCAGATTTTATATTGGGTGTTAGATTATTTATAGGACATATGTTCTAGGAAAACAAATGTTTAAAGTGGAAATGAGCAAATCTGAAGACATTTGCTTCTTTGAAGTATTGGGATTTTACATTATTGTGGTAATTTATATATTCTAGAAAATATGTTGGTTTTTTTTTTCCTATTAAAGCATACCTGGTTTTCTAAGTATATTTTTATGTAGCACT
The DNA here is from genome assembly GCF_000164805.1 of Carlito syrichta. NCBI lineage: Eukaryota > Metazoa > Chordata > Mammalia > Primates > Tarsiidae > Carlito > Carlito syrichta. The sequence continues at coordinate 146,578 of NW_007258397.1, read as the reverse complement.
ATTTTATTTTGCAAATAGTAGTTTCCATCCTACCTAATTTAAAACAAACCACTTTTGTACTATTGGTGGAAAGTGCACCATAGTTCTGGGTGCCTCTCTCTGCCCACCTGGCTCCACTCTCGCCTCGCGTGTCTTCTTCTCACAACAAGCCCTCACTGTCTAGATGTTGTTCCTTCCACAGGATGCCTTGTTGTGGTGTCCCTGGACTACTTTAGCTGTTGCATCTGAAAGTTTGGGAATACAAGTGGTACTGTGATGCAAAGTGAGTTCCGAAGCTTTGTTTAACCAGATAAAAGACTCAGCTGGGCTGGGCCTGGTGGCTCAGCCTGTAATCCTGCGCGTTGGGAGGCTGAGGTGAGTGGATTGCCAGAGCCCGTGGGTTCGAGAACCGCCTGGGCAACTTGGCGAGACCTCATCTCTACAATAAATAAATCAGGTGGATATGGTGGTGCGTGCCTGTGGTTCCAACTACTTGGAAGGCTGAGGTAGAAGGATCCCCTGAGCCCAGGAAGTCGAGGCTGGGGGAGGTCTTGAGCGTGCCACCGCACTCCAGGCTCGGCAGCAGAGTGAGACATCAACTCAAAGGAAAAAAAATCCCAAAACGTTAAGAAACACTCATTTAAAGTAACTGAAAGTATTCACAGCCGGGCTTGGTGGCTCAGCCTGTAATCCCGCGCTTGGGGAGGCTGAGGTGAGTGGACTGCCTGAACCCGCGGGTTCGAGACCCGCCTGGGCAGCTTGGCGAGACCTCATCTCTACAATAAATCAAAAATTAGCTGGGTATGGTAGGGCACACCTGTAGTTCCAGCTACTTGGAAGGCTGAGGCGGAAGGATCGCCGGAGCCCAGCAGGTCGAGGCTGCGGAGGCTGGGAGTGGCCACTGCACTCCAGTCTGGGCGACAGAATGAGACTCCAACTCAAAACAACAACAACAACAAAAACGCTGAAAGACTCAGGTGGATAGTTCTGCTTGATTACTTATCAGGAATGGGACATTCAGCGGTTAGTTTATCTGAACCTCAAGTTTCCCATGTGTAAAACGAGGATAATAATGCATAACTGTTGTGAGGATCAAATGAAAGAGTCTACCGTGTACAAGGCCTGATACAGAGTAGGTGTCTCATGAAACACGGCTAGTAAAAAATGCTGGAGGGGAAACCCTTCAACCTGGAAGGCAAGATAAGTGCTGCCTCTCACCGAGAGCTCTGGTTCTCCTTACTGGTCTATGCTGGCAGCTTTTCCTGCTTTCCTTCTGGGTTATTCTTATTTATCCGCATCACAAGTCTCCAACCTGGTGTTTCTCCAATTTTAGTGTGCATTCCTTACCTGAGAAGCTTGGTTAAAAAGTATAACATTCTGCCCACCCCAACCAAGAAGAGATTCTAATTTCATTGGTTCTGAGGTGGACGAGAAAGCTATATTGCTACCAGAGTGTTTCTGGTTCCAAGCCAGGGTTAGGAACCTTTGTCTTAAAGAGCACTGCCATGACCACAGGGTTAGCGACTTCTCTGGTTACTGGCCACATTCACACTGGCGTTAATGTCATAACAGACTTAAGACGGGTTTATTTCCATTCATTTTAAGTTCTTCTGTTTTCTCTTGCTTCTGGACTTAACACCATAGAAGGGAGCTATTTATATTACTATTTTGGTTTTGAATAAGAGCAAAGAATTGCTGGGCAGAAATACGTGTTGTGGGCTTTTCCCTGGTGTCAAAATCCCGCTTTCTCTAAGTACAGAGGTTCTCAAAATGTAGTCCCAACACTCAGTATTGATATCACTTGGGGATTTTTAGAAATACAGATTGCCTGGCACTACCTTACACTTACTGAGTCAAAAACTCTGGTGGTAGGGCCCAGCAATCTGCATTTTAATTAAACTTTATATTAGAGATAATTATAGTTTCTCATCATGTGTAACAAATAATACTGAGAGATCTCCTGTACCATTTACTCAGTTTTCTCCAATGGTATCATCTTGCAAAGCCATAGTATAATATATCAAAAACTATATATATATATATGTATATAGTTTTAATATATTTTTTCTTTTTTTTTTTAGAGATAGGGTCTCACTATGTTGGCCAGGCTGCTCTCAAACTCCTGACCTCAAGCAATCCTCACACCTCAGCCTCCCAAAGTCTTGGGATTACATGCATGAGACACTGCACCCAGCCCAAAACCACAATATTGACATTGGCACAGTCAAGATACAGAACATTCCTATCCCCAGAAGTATCCTTATGTTGCCTTTTTATAGTTAAACTCACCCCCTTCCTGCCCCCACCTTCTCCTTATCCTCTAGCAAACGCTAATCTATTCTCAATTACTGTAATTTGCAATTTCAAGAATGTAAATGGAATCATACAGTATGTGTCTTTTCATGATTTTTTGCTTTCTTTTCTCTCAGTATAATTTTCTGGAGACTCATCCAGGTTATTGCATCAATAACTCCTTATTATTGTTCCTTATTATTGCTGAGTAGGAGTCCATGGTATGGGTACATCCCAGTTTGTTGAATCATTCACCTATTGGAGAACATCTGGATTTTCTTTTTTGAATATTGCAAACAAAGCTGTTCCAGACATTTGTAGATGGAGTTTTGTGTGAACATGTCTAATTTCTTGTGATAAATGCCTAGGGGGAACAATTGCTGGCTTGTATGATAGTTGCATGTTAAATTTTTAAGGGAGTTTCCAAACTATTTTCCAGAGAGTCTGCGTCATTGCACATTCCTTGTATATATACATAATTTACCAAAGCTTGTTGGTGTTGCTTTAATAGAAGGATAGAACACTTACCTCATTGCATGTCTTTTTCTCTTCCCTGTTTATAATAAAATTTTCTTAAGTATTGTCTACATACTAGAATCATATTTATACTGCAGATAGTCTCATAATTTTTATTTCCAGCATCAGACATTATTTAGATAACTCAAGATGAAAAAACTTTTATTGTGTTTGTCCATAGTTTTGCTTAGTGTGTTTTTTCTTATTTTCTGATGTTCCAAGTTTCTTTCTTTTCATCGTTTTATTTCTTTGTTAAAGAACTTCCTTTAGTCATTCTTTGTAGGTCTTCTGGAAACAATTTCTCTTAGTTTTTCTTCATCTTAGCATGTCTTGATTAACCTCTTCATTTCAGAAGGATATTATCTCTGGGTATAGAATTCTGGGTTGACCATTCTCTTTTATTCAACACCTGAAAAATATTGCACTACTTTCTTCTGACCTCCATGATTTCTGAAGAGAATTCTGCAATCACTTGGAGTGCTTTTCCCGATAGGTAAGGTGTTATTTTTTTCTGGCAATCAAGATATTTTTCATCTGCTTTCAGAAGTTTATCTATAATATCTCTCAATATGGATTTCTTTGGGTTTATCTTCTTCAGGGTTCTTACCAAATTTGGGAAGTTCCAATGATTATTTATTTTTTGAGTGCTTTTTCAATTCCTCCTTTTCCCTCTTTTCTAGGACCCAGTGACAAATTTCAACTCTTTTCCTATATAGTTCCATGGTTTCTGAGGTGCTGTTTTTTTTTAATTTATTTATTTATTTTTAGAATTCTCTCTGTTCAGATTTGTAATTTCTCTTGCTCCATCTTCCAGCTCATTAACTCTTTCCTCTGTCCCTCCATTCTACTGTTGATTCCATTCATTAAGCTTTTTTATTTGAGTGATTATATCTTTCTGTTCTACAATTTCCATATGTTTTTTCTTTTTAAAGTAAATTTTCATTTTAATGTTAGAGTTGTGGGGCACACGTGAGGATTTGCCTCATAAGTAAAGTAAATTTTCATTTTAATGTTAGAGTTGTGGGGCACACGTGAGGATTTGCCTCATAAGTAAATTGCATGTGGGTAAGGTTTGGGCTTCTTTCTACGTTTTGTTGAGGCTCTTATTTATTTATTTTTCCCCCATTTTCTGTTTCAAGTACGTTCTTAATTTCTCACCAAAGCATTTTATGACAGCTGTTTTAAAATCTTTCTAACATGTTTGTCATACTGATGCTGGCATCTAACAATTGTCTTTCTGCAGTCCATTGGAAACTGTCTTGATTGTTAGTATAATGAGTGATTTTCAACTGAAACCTGGGCTTTTAAAAAAAAATGTGTTACAAAACTCTGGACCTTATTTAAGCCTTTGGTTTATTTGGATTTCTCTGACACTGCTCTGACAGGAGAATAAGGGATGGTATGTCACCTTGTTTCTACCAGGTGAGAATGGAAATCTAGGTTTCCCTCCTGGCCTCCATTCAAAGAGGGGGCTCCTTGGTACTCGGTGGGAGTGGGAGACTACATGTTGTCCACTACCCCATGGAGAGGATGGCCTGAGTACTGCTGGGCAATAGATGAAGGTCCCGACTCTCCACTAGGCTTCCTGTGACTCTGTCTCAGGGAAGAGAAGAAAGGGAGGCTCACTACTGCCAAATGTTGGGGAGAATCCAAGACCCCCATGTGAGCTCCACCAACATGGGGTAGGAGCTCATTACTGACTGGAGGGGAAGAAAGTCCTGGCTCATTTTCAGTCTTCTTTAATACCACCCCAGCAGATGGATTGGGGCTTGTCCTAACAGCCTCACTAGGATGGATGTCTAGGCTCTTCCCTCAGCCTTTGCTGGCCACTTAAGGTGGGTCCACAGTTCTTTTCTCTGGTGTTTAGCTGGAGTGAAGTTATTATTTTGTTTTCTGTCTTTCTAGGTTTCCCCTTTCTTGGTCTTTTGGTTGGGGCCTCTTTTTCTTTTTCTTTTCTGAGACTGTTGGCATTTCTTGGTTGCTGCTTTCTTCCATTCCAAGGATGGGATATATGAAGAAGAAAACCCAGAAAACTCATTTCATGTGTTGCTACTCAGGTCTCAATGTCCTTGTCCATCTGCCTTTTTCTCTCCAACATTCAGAGTTGTCTTAGGTGATAGATGATATATTAGATTCGATTAGATTAGATAAACAGGCAGTTAAAAGCCCAAGGTCATTGTTTCTATTTAGTGGGAGAAATCGGGAAAAGCATGTCTACTCTATTTCCAGAAGTGGAAGTCACCCAGTCTGCATTTTAACAAGCCCGCCAGGTCATTCTACTGCATGCTAAATTCTCAAGATTCTTTGCCTTTTTTTGTTTTTTTGTGACCTCCTTCCTTCTACCACAGCTATGGGGCTAAGACATGAGCATCTGTGTTTAACATAAAAAGTTTTGAATCATCATTACTATCTTGGTACAAAAGCCCTTTCCTTATTTGTAAATCCCCTTATAAATCCCCTCCTGAACTTGTGCCTTACATCACTTTAAGCTATAGGGTTTGGGATAGTTTCTAAAGGTAAATAGAGGGACTAGGGTGTCTATACTAGGGTTCAAGGTTAGACAGAGAGCTCAGTCAAGAGTGGTTTTTGAGTGTAGTGCCCTAGGCAAGAACTTATGGCTCATACTCAACATGAGAAAACAGGCACAAACAAAAAAAATGTGGTTCTGACTTGGAAATTCAGAAATGTGGTTCAGTCTTCTCAAGAGCAAAAAGAGAATGTGGCAGACATTCCTGCTGCAGAAAAGTTTACTCCATGATTTTTTTCCTTCCTTCACACTGAGGGCAGATTGGGACCTAACAGGAGTTGGGAGTACCCTGGGGAAGCTATCTAGTTTGAGAGACGTTACAGAAGATAAAAATGACTATCTTCAAATTGCCTTAATCATCCAGTCATTTAAAGAAGTTATTTATCAAAATTAGTAGATCAATAAGATTACCCTAACAGCAACCATTTTCCCCCAGGTCATGATTCAACAGTTTTTATTGGAGTTGTCTAAAATAATGCATGAAAATAGTCTCCTTTTTGTTTGTTTGTTTGTTTCTTTTTAAGTCAACATTAATAGTCAGTATTCCCTTGCCCTTGACATACTGTCTTCACATACTTCTTAACAAATAAAGAAACTGAAGAAGTGAGGTGAAGAGATTTGATTCTTAACAGTTGTTTGTTAAAGGTTATTAAAGATTATAGGCGACATCAATAGGCACTTACTGTGCACATAGCGCTGTTCATAGGATTTTATACACAAACACTCTCTCTCTCTCTCTCTCTCTCTCTCTCTCTCTATTGGGTCTTTTAAACCTTCTGACAACCTACTATTATTATCATCCTGAATTTTCAATGTCTCATTTGTACCCAAAGGGTTTTAATTTACAGAGGTGATTGAGTGATGCCAGGAATAGGTCAACGCCATTGGTAAAAAAATTATTTACATTTCCCAAGAGAAGGGGGCATGCCTCGCCAGGCAGGAGCACAGGGGAAGCACCAGAATGTCTTAGGAGGCAGAAGCAGGAGGAGGGGACAGCCTAAGCCAGAGCTTTACTGGGCTTCTGCAGGGAAGGCAAGGCAGAGCAGAGTAAACAGCTTAAGGCTTATTAGTTTAAATAATAACTTTTTCTGGTCTATAGGAGTAGCCTTAGTTGCCTGGCACTGGGATGGTTTAGGGCAGGAGAAATATTAGCTTGGTGCCTGGGAGTTAGATAAGTGGGTGAGTGAGGGTTTAGAATCAGGATTGGTTATTCAGATATAAAAGGTGTGCTCCCAGGTGAGTTGTTTATTATCTATTTATAGAGATTAACTGGCCCTCGTAGGGGCAGTCTCTCTCAAGGTTTGTGAGGCTTCCAAGATGCCAAACCATCAAAAAATACAGAAAGCAGAAAATATGATTAATATAAATGAGAACACTGAGATGTGGACTGCTTAGAGAACTGGCCCATGTTATACAGGGTGTGGCAGAGCCTTGGCATGAGCCAGCTCAAACTGCACCTGGAGATCTTGTGTGGCTTTGGCTTTGGGGCTGCTCCCTAGTTCTTGCCCCTATATCACACCGCCTTCATCTCAGGGACAAAAGGATTTTGGAGGAAGGCAACAGAAGTGCTTTTAATGAGTATTGAAGAAATGGATAAAACCCTTGAAACTGGACATTGGGAGATGAACCTACTCAAATTGGGATTGAGCATTTAGCATGGTGAAGAGAAGGGAGAGGTGCCAGCTTGGATTGTGAGGGATGCTGAACCACTGGACTGTGAAGAGCTAGGGTTGATCCCTATCTCCACATGAAGGGCTCTGGACAAAAATGAAAAGACTCTTAGGAACATTCATGTAATACAGGTGTGGACTGCCAGTTAAGGATATAAACCTATTTTTTGGGAATTGGTTCTTCTCTCCTCCACCCCACCTCACCAAAGTCTGAGCTTGTCTATATGCTTATCTTCTTTTTATTTATTATTTATTTATTTATTTATTTTTATTCATTTTATTTTAAATATGTGGGTTACAATTCAGGATTAGGCATACAGGTAGACATCGTACAGGTAAAGTTTGGGCCTCCCTTGGGTCCCCCACTTCGCCTGGTTTGAGATCAGGTATGCTTACTGATGCTGTGTTCCCCTCCCTCCCTCCACTGGTAGTATCCGCTACTGCCAATTCCTTTCTTATAGAATTATGGTGAATGTTCAGGGTCCACTTATGAGTGAGAACATGTGGTACTCTGTTCTTTGTTTCTGTAATAGATCACGGAATATGATAGATTCTAAATTCATCCAAGTTGCTACGAAGTCCATAGGGTTGTACTTTTTTATGGCTGTGTAGTATTCCATCGTGTATATGTACCACATTTCAAAAATCCAGTCCAGTTTTGATGGGCAGCATGGGTGCTTCCATGTTTTTGCTATTGTGAATAGTGCTGCAATAAACATGTGTGTGCAGGTACTTTTTTTGTAGAATGATTTGAGTTCCTCTGGATCTATTCCCAGTAGGGATATTGCTGGGTCATATGGAAGGTCCTTTTTTAGTTCTTTTAGAAATTGCTGCACCATTTTCCATAGAGGTTGAACTAGTTTGCATTCCATAGAGGTTGAACTAGTTTGTATAAGCATTCTCTTTTCTCCACATCCTCACCACCATCTGTTGTTGTTTGTCTTATTAATGATGGCCATTCTTACTGGGGTTAGATAGTGTCTCAATGTGGTTTTGATTTGCATTTCTCTGATGATTAGTGAGGCTGAGCACTTTTTAATGGGTCTGTTGGCTGCCTGTGTATTTTTTTTTCTTTTTGAGAAGTGTCTATTCATGTATTTTTCCCACTTTTTAATAGGGCTCTTTGTTTTTTTTTTTCCTTTATAGTTTGAGGCTTAACATTTAGGTCTTTGATCCACTTAGAGTTGATTTTTTTGTATGGTGATAGGTAGGGGTTCTGTTTCGGTCTTCTGTATGGTCAGTCAGTTTTCCCAGCATAAGAGATAAGATAGACAAATGGGATATCATTAAACTGACAAGCTTCTGCAAAGCCAAAGAACCCATTGGGGGGGAAGACAGCCCACAGACTGGGAAAAAATATTTGCCAACCGTATGTCTGACAAAGGCCTAACATCTAGGATCTAAAAGGGATTCAAATGTGCTGAAAGGAAAAAAAACAAAAACAAAAACAAAAAACAGCCCCAATACAAAGAGGGCAAAAGATATGAACAGACACTTCTCAAAAGAAGACATATGAAGCCGGGCTCGGTGGCTCAGCCTGTAATCCCGCGCCTTTGGGAGGCTGAGGTGAGTGGATTGCCTGAGCCCGCGGGTTCGAGACCCGCCTGGGCAGCGAGAGCTCGTCTCTACAATAAATCAAAAAATCAGCCAGGCATGGTAGTGCATGCCTGTAATTCTGTCTACTCGGAAGACTGAGGTGGAAGGATTGCCGGAGCCCAGCAGGTCGAGGCTGCGGTGGCCGGGAGCAGCCACTGCACTCCAGTCTGGGTGACAGAGTGAGACTCCAACCCAAAAAAAAAAGAAGACATATGAGCAGCCGTCAGGTATGTGAAAAAATGTTTAGTCTTACTAATCATCAAATAAATGCAAATTAAAACCACACTGAGACACCACATAACTCCAATCAGGATGGCCATAATCAATAACTCAAAAACCAACAGATCCTGGAGAGGATGTGACAAAAAGGGATCACTTCCACAATGTTGGTGGGAGTGTAAACTAGTACAGCCTCTGTGGAAAACAGTATGGTGATTCCCAGCATCATTTACTGAATGTGTTCTCCTCTTCCCAGTGGTTGGTGGTAGAGGCTTTGTTGAAGATAAGTTGGTTGAGAAATTAAGGTTTTGCTTGCAGAATCTCTATCCTGTTTTATTGGTCCTTATGCCTATTCTTGTAGCAATACCAGGCTGTTTTGATTACTGTATTCTGACTGTAAAGTTTGAAGTATGAAAGTGTGATACCTCCTGCTTTGTCTCTTGCTGAGGATTGTTTTGGCTATTTGTGGTCTTTTATGTTTTCATATGAATTTCTCTATCATTGTTTCCAGGATTGAGAAGAATGATGTTGGCAATTGAATGGTTACTGCGTTGAATCTGTAGATTGCCTTTGGTAGGATGGACATCTTAACAATGTTGATTCTTTCTATCCATGAGCATGGAATATTTTTCCGTTTATGTCATCTTGGATTTCTTTCAGCAGTGTTTTGCAGTTTTTGTTGTAAAGTTCTTTCACTTCTCTGGTTAGGAAGATACCGAGGGTTTTTTTTGTTTTTTGTTTTTTTTAAATTTTTGTTTTTCCTGTGGCTATTGTGAATGGGATTGTGGTTTTTTTATTGGGTTCTCTACCTGTTCATTGTTGGTATATAAGAATGCAACTGTCTTTTGCACCTTTATTTTGTACCCTGAGAATTTGCCAAAGTCCTTTTTCGGTGCAAGGAGGTTTTTGACAGATTCTCTTGGATTTTTTTAGATATAGGATCATATCATCAGCAAAGAGGGTATTGTCCTATTTTCCTATTCGGACACCCGTGATTTCCTCCTCTTTTCTAATTGCTGTAGCTAGGACTTCCAACACAGTGTTGAACTGGAGAGGTGAGAGTGGGCAGCCCTGTCTTATTCTGGTTTTCAGGGGAAATGCATCCAGTTTCTGCCTGTTTAGCAATATGCTGACTGTGAGTTTATCATAGATGGCACTTACTATTTTGAGATATGTTCCTTCTTTACCTAGGTGTTCAAGGTTTTATATCAAGAAGGGATGCTAGATTTTATCAAAAAATTTTTCTACATCTAATGATATAATCATGTGGTTCTTGTTTTTACATCTGTTGATGTATTTTGTTGTTGTTGTTTTTTAGTTGGAGTCTCACTCTGTCACCCAGGCTGGAGTGCAGTGACACTTTCATGGCCCCCCAGTGTCGATGTGCTGGGCTTCAGTGATCCTTCCACCTCAGCCTTCCAAATATCTCATCAAGTTGCCTGGGCTGGTTTTGAACCTATGGATTCAGACAATCCATTTACTTCAGCTTCCCAAAGTTCTGGGATTACAGGCTGAGCCACCAAGCTTGGCCTGTTGATGTATTTAATTATATTTATGGTCTTGTGAATCTTGAACCAGTTCTGCATTCCTGGAATGAAGCCTCCTTGGTCATGGTGGATGATTTTTGAGATGTGTTGCTAGAATCCTGTTGAGAATTTTTGCATCTAAGTTCATTAGGGATATTGGCCTGTAGTTCTCATTTTTTGTTGGATCTTTACCTGGTTTGGGTATCAGAGTGATGTTAGCTTTGTAAAATAATTTGGGGAGTTCCATTTTTCTCAATTGCCTCGAATACTTTCAATAGGATTGGTATCAGTTCCTCCTTATATGTTTTGTAGAATTTCCTGGGTTGCCATTGGTCTATTTAGTATCTCAGTGTCTTTTTTTTCAATCTTGGGAGGTTGTGTGATGTCAGAAATTCCTCTATTTCATTTTGGTCATCAAGTTTGTTTCCATACAGATGTGCATGTATATGTGTGTTTTCAGATTTGCAGTTGTGATGTATTCTCTGTTGATTCTGTGTGCTCCTATTGTCTTGGGAAGTATGTGGTCATACTTTTTTTCTCTCTTCTGTGCTTAATACCTTTTGAAGCATCTCCTATAGAGCTAGTCTGGAAGCTGCATCATTTCTTAGGAACTGTATCTGAGAAGGATTTTAATTCTCCATGACAGATGAAGTTGAGCTTGGCTGGGTAGGAAATTCTTGGTTGAAATTATTTATCTTTGAGGACTTTGAAAGTTGGACTCTAGGCCAGGTGCTGTGGACTATAATCCCAGCACTTTGGGAGGCCGAGGTGACCAGATTGCCTGAGCCCACGGGTTCAAGAACAGTCTGGGCAACTTGGTGAGACCTCATTTCTAAAATAAATTAAAAAACTAGCTCAACATGGTAGTGCACACCTATAGTTCTGGCTACTTGAAAGGTTGAGGCAGAAGGATTGCCTGAGTTCAGCAGGTCTACACTGGGTGACTGTGAGCATGTCACTGCATTCCAGTCTGGGTGAAGGAGTAACATTCCAATCAAAAAAAAGAAAAAGAAAAAGAAAAGAAAAGAAAATTAGACCCCAGTCCCTTCTAGCTTATTGTATATCTGCTGATCGGTCTTCTGCTATTCAGATTGGTCTTCCCCATTAGGTAGTCTAACCTTTCTCTCTTGCTGCCTTTAGAAATTTTTCTTTTGTACCTATTTTGGGTAGGCAAATTACTATGAGTCTGGGGGTTGGTCTTCTCATTTGGTGCCTTGTGGGGGTTCTCTGTATTTTGTATGTTTGGAAGTTCACATCTCTGGTGAGATGGAGAAAGTTTTATTGGATAATCTCCTGGAGTGCTTGCTCCAAGGTGTTCTCCATTTCCCTTTCTTTTTCTGAGGTACCAGTCAGGCATAGGTTTGGCCTCTTGATACAATTGCACATCTCTTGGAGGCTTTGTTCTTTCTTTCTGAGTTTTCTGTGTTTTTTACAGATCAGGTTAATTCCATATTTTGGCCTTCAGGTTCTGAGATTCTTTCCTCTGCCTTATTAATTCTGCTTTCCATGCTTGTCATCTTATTTATTTCCTGGATGAAGTTTTATGGTCAAAATCTCTGTTATAATTTCTTTCAGTGTTGCATCTTGTTTTTCATCTTATTCATTTTTTCTATCCATTCCCTAATCCCCATTGTATTCTGAGGTCAGCCATTGGTGACTTCCATTGTTTGGGCTCTGAGATCTGATTTTTTCAGGCATTTTCTTTTTGTTACACTAGGAATTACCTGTGTTATTCTGTTGATTTTTCCTCATTTGTGACAGATCTCCTTCTTTTCTCTGTAGTTCCATTATTCAGTGGCAGTGGGAGGGGCTTTCACTACTGATGTTTGCTCAGCTTTCTAGTCTTTCCTAATCAGGGCTCTGAATTTGTTCTATTTGGAAATAGGACTGAGATTGGAAAACTTTGCTGTCCCTTGTAGTTTTGAGAGTCAAATAAGATGGAGGATTGGGAGCTAGGATTCAGAAACTACTTGAAAATCACAATGTTCACTGACTGGGTTATGGGTTCCCTGACACTCACTCCCCACCACACTCTATATGATGATGAAATGGGTATGTGTGTGTACTCTCTAAATCCAAGATACAATAATAGCAAAGAGGAGGACGGAAAAGTATACTAAAATAAGACAGACAAAAATTTTTAAAAGGCAGAAAAACAAAAGGAGAAACCAAGGCAGTACACACACACACACACACACACACACACACACACACACACACACACACATGCAAAAACAAACTGGAAAAGAAAACCAAAAAAAAAACCCAGTAATACTGAACACACATCCTCATGCCCAACACAAAATGAAAAGAGAAGAAATAGAAAGAGAATAAAGGGGGAATGCAAATCAAACCCTAACACATACATTCACACATACATTAAACTAAAAAAAGAGAACACTAAACAAACCAAAAGCCTGAAAGCTGAACACTCAATCATTCACATACACATATAAACAGAAAACAAAAAATGAAAGAAGAAAGAAAAAAAGAAGACAGAAAAAAACAAATGCAAATCAAATCCTCACATCCACATTTGCCTACAAAGAAAACAGAAAAAAATTCATAACCTGTCCTCTTGTGGCAGTTTCTGTAATTGTTCCTCTCATTTTCCCTTTGCTGTCTCCTGCAGAACTACAGCCACATTCACAATCTCCCCAGCATGCAGTCCAGGGAAGGAGGAGGGAATGGTGGGGAGGCGGTGGGGCTTCAGTCCTCCCCTCCCACTCTTGTGTGGTCAGGATGATCCCCTCCAGTGAGGTGTGGCATTGTCTCCTCCCCAGGTACTGGGCCTGGCTTATCCTGAGCCAGGCTTATCCTGGAGTGGAGTCTTCCTATCATGGCTGATGTCCAGGCTCCACTTGGTTTCATCCCTCTCAGTTTTGCCCTAGCCATGTGGGTCTGACATTCAGAGGATTAATGGGGAGGAGAGCATTTGGTCAGTCCTGGACTCACCACTGATCTCTTTGGGGGTCTTCCTTGTCCTTTTCTGGTCACACCCTTTGTCCCACGGCTGAATCAGGATAGGAGATGGAGCACCTGAGACTCAGCACTTGTCCTGTCCCTCCAAAGTTTGTGCTTTTGGGATATTCTCTCTGGGTCATGATCAATCCCTGAGTAATTAACCTGCTGGTCACAGAGATTGGGTCTGTTGCTCTGTGATGAGCAAGTTGGAACACCTCCCTGCCCAGTTTTCAAGATGGTGGTTGGATGCCGGCTTTGTCTTCTCCAGTTGGGCTCTGCCTCTGGCTCCCTTGTTGTGCTCCCTCCACATCCCTTGCTGCCAGTGTCCAGCCAGACGCTGTGGTGGTGAGGCAGAGCCTGGAGCCAGCAGTCACTCCTGGTGGCTTCTTCCTGGAAAGGGCTTTGCTGATTTAAAGGGAAAAAATGGTGCTTGGCTTCTGTAGCCCAGGAAGTGTTAGGGACCAAGCAGAACAGCTGCGACACCAGTCACTTCACCAGGAAAGCCCTGGCCACTTGCTCCCGAGTTCCCACTCAGTCAACCACTGACATGCCCACATACAGACATATACACAAAATTGTCCATTCACTCACTCACTCACATTGACACTTGCATCGTCCAACTGGCTCTGATGCCATCTTCCTCCACCTCCCTACATTGATCTTCTAATAATTATTATGATAATAAAGTGTAGTGGGATCTGGAATCTTGTCTTTAAGACATTTATTTATTTAATCATTTATCTATTTTTATGACTCTTTTATGTTACTATGCCTTAAATAAATATTTGTCATTTTATATTTGTGAAGGGTTTGAATTTTACTCTGTTGTGCTCCAATGTAAGAAATATCACATTATGATTCTAAAAATAATTTTAAAACATACTCAAATATCAAGTCATGAAGGTGGTGAGAAATTTACTACCCGTCACTGGGCATAAGACTGAAGTGAAGTGGTCCAAACCCTGCATGTCCAAGGTCGAACAAGAGAATTGGGGTCTAGATGGTTTCTGAAGAAGTGTCTTGTCTTCTTGGTGGTCAGAGAGAAATGTGTTATCCAGAGTTTCATAATGATTACAAGGACAGAAAACCCCATTTTTCGTTGGTCCCTTTAAATCCAAGTGGCTTGGCTACACCTGTGTCAAGCCCATGGGCAGTGTGGGGATCTTGGTGTCGGGTGTACAGTCTCTTAAGATGCATGACACGGTTTGCACAGGAGTCGAGGACAATCCTGCTACTCCACCAACTACCACTTTCCTCGTCTGAGCCTTGCAGAAACTCCCTTATTAAAGAAATCAAATTGTTGTTCCTGCTTTCCAGTTCCACAGACCTTCTTTCCCCCTTTCCTTCTCTCATTGGCCTATCATTCCCTTAATCAATTCAAGCTTTCATAACAAAATATTAATAATAGGATGTCTTTGGCCTTGGAACTCAAATACACTGAGCCCAAAAACCTTGCCCTTTTTTTTTTTTTTTTGAGTTGGAGTCTCACTCTGTCACCCAGACTGGAGTGCAGTGGCCACTTCCGGTCACTGCAGCCTCGGCCTGCTGGGCTCCGGCGATCCTTCCGCCTCAGGCTTCCGAGTAGCCGGAATCACAGGCATGCGCTACCACGCCCGGCTGATTTTTTGATTTATTGTAGAGATGAGGTCTCGCTGCCCAGGTGGGTCTTGAACCCGCGGGCTCAGGCAATCCACTCACCTCAGCCTCCCAAAGGCACGGGATTATAGGCTGAGCCACCAAACCTGGCTAGCCTTTCCCATTTTAATGAGGGAAGAAAAAGATACAGAGAGAGCAATATGCAAACTAGTATAAACCATCTTACCATCGTTCGCATAGAAAGGTTGTGCTATATTCCACATCAACAAGATGCTACAAATATATTCTTAGTGAAACTTCAGCCTAAAATTGCCATCTGCCATCATCCTGCTGCCTCCAATAAAAGGTTTTGGAATTGCAAGAGACCAGCTGGTCATTTCTCTCATTATTCAATGCAAATATGTTAGAGCAAGAAAGTATAACATGAAATAACATTTCAAAACATAATGTCACGTTAGAAAAAATCCTAAATACCAACAGAATGCATTTTTTGGCCATGGGACTAAAAACAGCTTGTTGGAACTCATTTTGTTTGTTATAACTAAGCCACTCTGGAATGATTTCTTCTTTTCCAATGTGTAATGGTTCATTTCATGCATGGAACAACTATAATGAAAACAGCTCTTTACTAAGTCTTTGCCTTTTGGCTTTAAATTGCAATTAAAATAACATTGCTCTGATCTCAGTTGTCCCTCCTCTCTACCTCTGGTGTTTAGGTTGGGGTATGTATCTAAAATTTTTTGCCTCATACAGAAATACGTGAGAAGCTGAGAAAATCAATTTTAATGAAAGATAGGATGGGAGAGAAACAGATAGTATTCCAAAAACACAGAGATTGCAAAAAAAAAAAAAATCTTTTAAAGAGAAGCAACAACCTTCATGAACTACATCAATAAAGGGATTAAAGACTTGGGAAGCAGCCAAAATATATACTTGCAGGCAACTGACTAAAGGGTGTTCATAAATTTACATCCCATTATGAAGACAGTCAAGGTTAGGTATTATGGTCAAACAGGAAGTGTTTGAGAATAAAATAGACAACTTCACACTGTTGGACGTGGGAGTATCGGGCAGATCTGCTTTGCAGACTCTGGGACTGCACAGGAATATTAAAAGGGAGGGACCAGATCCTCTCCACTCTCCAAATCCACCCCTTTCTGAGATTTTTCTTTTCCCTCTTCATGAAAGCCAAGCCACGGACGCCATGGCTTTTCAAAGTGGCCAGAAATGTAAATCAGCAGCAGGGCACAGAAGAGCACCCCTTCCCTGCTATCATAGTGATCAGCCCTGGCTCGCAACTCTGTTCTTTCCCATTCTCTTCTCTCACTGTCAATGTCCTTTACTGAGGTCACTGTCATCTCTCAACTATGACACCCAAACAGTTCGCAGTCTCCTCTTCCTAACTTCAATTTATCCCCACTATTGCGAGACTCATCTATCTGTCAGGCAGATCTGAACATGTCAGTTCCCTTTATGGCTCTTGGTTGCTTATAGAATAAAATTCGAATTCCCTAATGTTTTTCTCTTAGCTTCTCATTTTTCATCTTATTTATGTTGTATTTACATCTGATCTCCTATTTCATTTTGGGAAATCCCCCAGCGTGTGCTACACATGGGATGACACGTATTGCTTCCCTTTAATAATCTTCTCTTTATCTATCTATCTATCTATCTATCTATCTATCTATCTATCTATCTATCTATCTATCTATCTACCTACCTACCTACCTACTACCTATCTATCTACCTACCTATCTATCTATCTATCTATCTATCTATCTATCTATCTATCTATCTATCTGTTTGTTTTTGAGTTGGACTCTCTGTCTGTCACCCAGGCTGGAGTACAGTGGCACACTCATGGTCACCACAGCCTCCACCTGCTGGGCTCAGGCAAACCTTCCACCTCACCCTTCCGAGATGAACTACAGACCCATGACACCACGCTCAGCTAATTTTTGTGATTTATTGTAGAGACGAGGTCTCACCAAGCTTCCTACCTATGACTCAATTAATTTGACAACTCATTTATCAAGAGATAATTACTGTGTGTTTTGTGTTGAGGGGCTAGGTACTGGAGAAATAATAGTAAAATTGCAGAGTCTATGTCATAAATCAAACAGTTGAAGGAAAAACTCATTGAATAAGCAGGTGATCTGTGTGTTAATGGAAGGGATATATACAGAACTATATTAGAAAAGATAACTCATTATTTGAGTACCAACAAAAATGTCCTGAAGATGACATGTAACCCCAAGGATGGTCTCTAATCCCTGGGCTCAGGCAATTCCCCCCAAAAATTTTTTTAAGAAAATGTAATCCGGGATCCATTTCTGTTGTTTGCCTACAAGAATTCTGATCTATAGGGACACGTTTCTTCATGATTTGCTGTTTTCTTTTTCTCTCCAGCCTCATTTCTTGCCATTCCCAACTTCTCTGTGTTTAGTTTTCTCTTTCCAATCTGCTTGGAGCCCACTGCATCTCTTACACTCTCTTCTCCAGAGATACTTCCCCCTTTTCTCAGAATTCCCCTTCTTCTGGCTTAGTCTTATACATCCTTCGGGTTACATGTCATCTTCAGGAAGTTTTTGTTGTTATTCAAATAATGAGTTATCTTTTCTAATATGGTTCTGTATTGACCCTTTCGTTAACACACAAATCACCTGTTCATTCACTGAGTTTTCCTTTAACTGTACAATTTATGAGGATATAGACCCCGCAATTTTACTATTATTTCTCCAGTACCTAGCCCCTCAACACAAAGCACACAGCGATTATCTCTTGATAACTGGGCTGCAAATTAATTTACTTTTAGGTGAGCTGAAACATGAATATTTCCTTTTGGGGGAGAACAGTAGTATAGTCTTGAATATTGTATATTAAATTTTGCATACCATGGTGAGGTGTTCTATATTTCAGTTATTCACATATCATTTTTACAGCCTTACTTTGCCCTAAATAACACCTGTGCTTTGATCTAAAAATTTTCTTTAAATAAAATTATTTTCAATGAAAATACTTTAATTTATTTTTATTTGTACAAATTTAAGAGGTAAATGATAAATTTTTAACTTATATATAATGCATGGTAATAAAGTCAGGCCATTTAGGGTGACCACCATCCAAGTACACTACATTTTTTAAAGTATGGTTATACTATTCTGTTATCAAATATTGAATTTATTCTTTCCACCTAATTATATGCTTGCACTCTTTAACCCACGTCTCTTTATCTTATTCCTTTTCCCCCAGTCACTCTTCCTAGACTCTGTTATGTAGTTTTCCACTCTCTCCATGTGTTCAAAATTTTTGACTCCCACATGTGAGACCATATGATAATTATCTTTTTGTGCCTGGCTTATTTTACTTAAGATAGTGAGTGACATCTAGGTCCATCTATGTTGTTGAAAATGACATGATTTCATTCTTTTAATGGCTGAATAGTATTCCATTCTGTATATACACCATATTGTTTTATTCATTCACCCATTGATAGACACTTTGATTCCATGTCTTTGCTATTGTGAATGGTACAGCAATAAACATGTGAGTTCAGGATGTCTTTGATATATTTCATTGAATTGGTAGATTGATTTTGAAAATTTATTTCTTTTTCTTTAGGTAGCTATCCAGTACTGACATTGCTGGATCAAATGATAATGCTATACCTAGTTCTTTGAGAAATGTCCATACTGTTTTCCATAGAGGTTATACTAATTTAAATTCTCATCAAGAGTGTATGAGTTCCCTTTCTTCACATCCCTGCCAACATCTATTATTTTCTCTCTCTCTCTTTCTCTCTCTCTCTGTCTCTGGGTGTGTGTGTGTGTGTGTGTGTGTGTGTGTGTGTGTGTGTGTGTGTGTATAGAGAAAGGGTCTTATAATGTTGCCCAGGCTTGAACTCCTGGGCTCAAAAGATCCTTCTGCCTCAACCTCCCAAAGTGCTAGGATTATAAGCATGAGCCAGCATGCTCAGCCTTCTCTTTTAAATTACATCTATTCTTACAGGAGTCAGATGTCTCACTGTGTTTTTGTTTCTCTGGTGATTACTGATGTTGATAATTTTTTCCACATAGTTTTTGGCAGTTTGTATGTCTTCTTTTAAAAAAGATCTATTTATGCTCTTTGCCTACTTTTTAATGGGATTTTTTTTTTTCCTGTTGAGTTGTTCAAGTTTTTTGTATATTCTGTATATTAGTCCCTGGTCAGATAAATAGTTTGCAAATGCTTTCTCCCATTGAACACACTGTCTCTTCTTTCTGTTGATTATTTATTTCTTTTGCAGTGCAGAAGCTTTTCAGTTAAATTAAGTCCCGTTTGCCTACTTTTGCTTTTGTTGCCTGTGATTTTGAGGTCTGAGTCATTAATTCTCTGCCAAGACCAGTGTCCAGGAGAGTGTTTTGGGGTCACACAGTTAAATCTTTAGTCTATTTTGAGTTGATTTTTATAAATGATGAGAGATATGGATCTAGTTTTATTCTTTTGCATGTGGCTATTCAATTTTCTCAACATCATTTATTAAAGAGGCTGTCCTTTTCTCCATGTAAGTTCTTGCTGGCTTTATTGAAGAGCAGTTGGCTATAAACTTATGGCTTTATTTTTGGTTCTCTATTCTGTTCAATTGGTCCATGTGTTTATTTTTATATGAGTACTAAGCTGCTTTAGCAATATGACTTTGTAGTCTATTTTGATGTCAGGTAACATGACACCCCCAGTTTTGCTCTTTTAGCTCATGATTACTTTGGCTATTCAGGCTTTTGGGGGGGGTTGTATATGAATTTTAGGATTTTTTTCTATTTCTTTGATGATTGATGTTGGTATTTTGGTAGAGATTGCATTAAATCTGTAGATTGATTTGGGAAATAGAGTTATTTTATGGTATTAATTCTTCTAATCCATGAGCATGGGATGGTTTTCTGTTTAGGTCATCTTCAGTTCCTTTCATCAGAGTGATATATGTTTCTTTGTAGAAATCTTTCACATTCTAGGTTAAACTTATTCCTAGGTATATTATTTTTGTAGTGATCGCAAATAGATTGCCTTTTTATTGATTTTTGTATGTTGATTTTGTATCTTGCACTTTGTTTAATTCATTTATCAAATCTAAGAAGATTTTTGTGGAGTCTCTAGGGTTTTTTTTAAGGATATGTTAATACCAACAGCAAAAAAGGGACAATTTGACATTTTCTTTTCCAATTTGGATGTCTTTTATTTCTTTCTGTTGCCTGGAAGTCTGCTCTGGCTAGTACTTCCAGTATTGTTTGCAACAGAAGTGGTGAAAATGGGCATCCTTGTCTTGTTCCAGTTTTTAGACGAAAGGCTTTAAACATTTCCTTGTCCAGGTTGATGTTAGTTGTCGGGTTGTTTTCTATGGCTCTTATTATTTCTGGGCACATATTCCTTCTATGCCTAATTTGCCGACAGTTTTTGTCATGAAGGGATGTTAAATTTTATCAATTGTTTTTCTGTACCTATTGACTTGATCATATGGTTTTTATCCTTCATTCTGTTGATGTGATGTATCATGTTTATTGATTTGTGTATGCTGAACCATTTTGCACTTTTGGGATAAATCCCACTTGGTCAGGGTGCATTATCTGTCTGATATGCTGCTGGATACAACTTGCTAGTATTTCGCTGAGGATTTTTGCATCTGTGTTCATCAGAGATATTGTCCTGTAGTTTTGTTGTTGTTCTGTCCTTGTCCTGTTTTGGTATCAAGGCAATGCTGGTCTTGCAGAATGACTTAGGGAGAATTACCTCCTTTTTGATTTTTTGGAATTAGTATATCATTTCTTTGTGTGTTTGGTAGAATTTGGCTATGAATCTATCCTGGGCTTTTTTTTCTTCATTTTTTCCTTTATTTTAAAAAGGTGGGGTACAATTCAGGATTACATATACAAATGTTCATTATGAAGGTATCCTTGTTGATGAGGTGTCCCCCTCCCTCCCCTGGCAGTTTCCCTCAACTGCTAATCACATCCTCCCCCCGGGCAGTATTCCACTACTGCCAATCCCTTTCTTATAGAATTATGATAAATGTTCAAGGTCTGGTGATTAGTGAGAACATATGGTACTCTGTTCTTTGTTTCTGTGACAGATCACTGAGTTTGATAGACTTTAAATTCATCCAAGTTGCTGTGAAGTCCATATGTTGGTCCATCTTTATGGTTTCATAATATTCCATTGTATATGTACCACATTTTAAAAAATCCAGTCCAACTTTGATGGGCAGCATGGTTGGTTCCATGTTTTTGCCGTTGTGAATAGAGCTGCAGCTAACATGCATGTGCAGGTATCCTTTTGGTAGAATGACTTGAGTTCCTCCAGGTATATTTCCAATAGGGAGATTACTGGGTCATATGGAAGGTCAATTTTCTTGTTGGGAGACTATTTATTACCAGTTTAATCTTGCTACTCACCACTGGTCATCTCAGCTTTTGTCTTTCTCTTTGAGTCAAACTTGGTAGGCTGTGTGTGTCCAGGAATTTGTCCATTTCCTCTAGATTTTCCAGTTTGTTAGTATATAATTGTTCATAATAGTCACTGATGATCTTTTGTATTTCTGCAGTATCAGTTGTAATATCTTGTTTTATTCTGATTTTGCTTTTTGGGGGGGTCTTCTCTTTTTATCTTTTATTTTTTTGGTTATTCTAGGTCATGTTGTTTTTTTGGTTTTGTTTATCTTTTCAAATAACCAGTTTTCATTTTGTTGATGCTTTGTATTTTTTTTAGAGTGTCTACTTCATCTCACTCTGCTTTGATCTTTATTATTGCTTATCATTTGTTAATTTTGGATTTGGTTTGCTCTTGCTTTTCTAGTTATTTGAGGTACATCATTAAATTCTCAAGTGGTAATTCTTCTACTTTTTTGGTGTAGACATTTATTACTACAAACTTCCCCCTTAGTACTGCTTTTGTCATATCCCACATGTGTTTATGTATTGTGTGTCCATTTTCATTTGTTTCAAGGAATTCTTTTATTTTCAGTTTATTTCTTAATTACTCAATGGTCATTCAGGAGTGTGCTGTTTAATTTGCAAGTAAGTATTCGTATAATTTCTAAAGTTCCTCTTGGTATTGATTTCTAGTTATTCCATTGCAGTCTGAGAAGATACTTGATATGATTTCAATTTAAAAAGATTTTTGTTGAGCCTTGTTTTATGGCCTAAAACATGATCTATCCTGGAGAATAGTCCATGTGCTAATGAAAAGAGT
This sequence comes from Carlito syrichta, assembly GCF_000164805.1. Taxonomy (NCBI): domain Eukaryota; kingdom Metazoa; phylum Chordata; class Mammalia; order Primates; family Tarsiidae; genus Carlito; species Carlito syrichta. Next base: position 124,475 of record NW_007258397.1, on the reverse strand, counting down.
ATATGATCTGCCGTTCTTAGACAGAATGCTCTGTAAATGGTTATTGCTTCCATTTGGTGTGAAGTCCAGTTTAAATCTAATGTTTGTTTTTGATTTTCTGTCTAGATTATCTGTCTAACGTTGAGAGTAGTTGAAGTCCCCCACTATTATTGTTTTACTATCTACACCTCCTCTTTAGATCTAGCAATATTTGCTTTATGAATCTGGATGTTTCAGTGTTGAGTGCACATATATTTAGTGTTGCATGAGTATATATAATCCTTTTGCTGGATCGATCTTTTTATTATATTACAATGACCTTCTTTTTTTTCTTCCTGTTCTTGACTTAAAGTTTGTTTATTTTGATGTAAGAATGGCCACCACTGCTCACTTTGGATTTTTGTTTGCATGAAATATCGTTTTCTATTGTTTCACTTTTGGTCTATGTGTCTTTTTTGGCAAGGTGAGTTTCTCATAAGCAGCATATGTTTGGGCTATTGTTTTTTTAAGTTCATTCAGCTATTCTATATCTGTTAAGTAGAGAATGCAATCTGTTTTCATTCAAGGTTATTATTGATATGTGAGGTTTTGCTCCTGTCATATTGTTGTTTTTTGGTTGTTTTATACATTTTTGTTTCTTTCTTTTTCTCTTGTTTGCCATTGTGATTTGGCAAATCAAGCAGTATCATTTTGAGTCTTTCTATTTTTCCTTTGTGACATTGGTTTACCAGTGGGTTTCATACTTTTGTGTGTTTTCATGGTAGCAAATGTCATTCTTTAACTTCCATGATTAAGATTCCCTTGAACATTTCTTGTAGGACTGGTCTAGTGGTAATTAATTCCCTCAGCATTTGTTTGTCTAGGAATGACAACTTCTTCTAAATTTTGAGGGATACTTTTGCTGAATATAGTGTTTTGAAATGGCAATTTTGTCTTTCAGCACATTCAATATATAATCTCATTCTTTTCTGGCCTATAAGGTTTCTGCTGAAAAATTGTCTGTTAGTCTGATGTGACTAGATACTTTTCACTTGCTGTTGCTTCACTCTTTATCTTCAACTTTAGACAATTTTATTATAATGTGTTGTGAAGAATACTTTTTTACCTTGTATCTGCCTGGAGATCATTGAACCTCTTGTATTTGAATATCTAATTATCTTGCTAAACTTGGGAAATTTTTATCAATTATTTTGTTAAATAAGGGTTCTAATCCTTTTTGTTTCTTTGCCCTTGGGGATAGCAACAATTCATAAATTTGGTCACTTAATTTTATCCCAATATCACAAGAGATTTATTCTGTATTTTTAATTCTTATTTTTGTCTGACTGGATTATTTTGAAAGAACTGTCTTCAAATTCTGAGACTCTTTCTTTTGCTTGACTTAGTTTAGTGTTGTAGCTTTCAAATGTATTTTGTATGTCTTTCGATGAATTCTCCAGTTTCAGAATTTCTACTTATCTTTTTTAAAGCTATCTTTTTGGTAAATGTATCATTCATAGTCTCAATTATTTTCCTGATTTTCTTGTATTGGTTCTGAATTTTTTTTGTATTCCACTGAACTTTAAAAATCAATATTTTGAATTCTTTATCTAGGATTTTGAAAGTTTCTTGTTAGAAAATGATTTTGTTCACTTGGAAATGTCACATTTTCTTGCTTTTTTGTGATTCTTCTGTGTTTGCTTTGATATCCATGCATCTAGAGTCACAGCCACTTCTTATTTTGTATTTTACTTTTGTAGGGGAAGACTTTTTCCTGAAGATGTATCTACAGTGTTAGTTTTGTAGTGTACGTTGGCTTTGATTCTAGTTGTGTACAGTAGTTTCTGTATGATTTTTTTCACTATAAACTATGTCAGTGTAATCTGTGTTCTTCAGTGAGTTAGGATATAGTTACTATTGGAGACTGTGTTGAAGTTGCTTTGGGGAGTAGAATGCCAGATGGGCCACTTTTCAGGCTCCCATGTTGGCATAGGTGGGCTGAGTATGTCTCTCCTTGTTGCCCAGAAGGCTGTACCCTGGCACTGCTGTTAGTGGGTCCAGGCAAGTCAATTCTTGAGCCTTCAGGGGAGTTGCTTGGTTGCTAAGAGTAGCAGTAGTGGCCTGGCTCGATGGCTCAGCCTGTATTCCCAGAACTTTGAGAGGCCAAGGTGAGTGTATTGCCTGAGCCCGCGGGTTTGAGACGAGCCTGGGAAACTTGGTGAGACCTTGTCACTACAATAAATTAAAAATTAGCTGGGCGTGGTAACGCACACCTATAGTTCCAGCTACTTGGAAGGTTGGAAGGCTGAGGCGAAAGGATCACCAGAGCCCAGCAGGTCGAAGCTGGAGTGGCTGTGAGAGTACCACTGCACTCCAGCCTGGGTGAAAGAGTTAGACTCCAACTCAAAAAAAAAAGGGGGGAAAAAAAGAGTGGTAGCAGTGGACCAAGTAGGTGGGTGAAATATTGAGCCCTAAACAGCCAATATTTCATGGGCAATGGCATTAGTGGTGATGCAATGATGCTCTGCAACATGCCCAGTATGTGCTGATGTTGGCAGTGGCTGTGATGGGCACAGCTGATGTGGTAGTGACTGGGAACTTAAGCTCAACCTTAGATCCCTTGGAGGAGTGTTCAGGTTCCCAAAGTGGTAGCTTGGATTGGACTATCCCCCAGAACCCTGGGCTATGGGCTCTGTCTCAGAAGAGGGAGGCTAAGTTGGCCTGGATGGGCTTATGCTTAAGTCTCCTAATGGTGAAAGCAGACACCAGCCATGGTGGGCAAGGGTGAGGTGATCCTCCAGTCCCAGATAGAGTTCCCAGATGGGGGATGTTAGCAGCTGTACTAAGACTCTGCTATTGAAGAGAGCAGAGTTCTCCTCAGTGGCCACAGCCTGTGTCAGAGGGTGGGAAACGTGTGCTCCTTTCATTTCCCAGTCTGGTGGGGCCCATCACCCTGCCCTGGTGGTAGTAGCTGGTACCTAGCTCATGTTCCTACCCTCACTATAGGTGCCCTTGCCCAGCTCACAGCCAAGTCCCAGCACATCTGGGACTGTTCACATCTCTGTCTCAAATCCCAGCAGCACTGGCAACTGCAGCCCATATCTCGTTTGCATCTTAGCCCAGTCTGCGGGAGCACTTCCAACTTGTTTCCCCTGTCCCAGCAGCAACAACCTGACTTTCTGTAACCTCTCTGTCCTGGCACCATTGGGTCCCAGGACAGCATGCAATTTACCAGAGGCAAGATGGGAAATAGTGCCTTGCAGCAGCCACTTCAGTCTCAGGAAGGACGTGAGACCCAGTACGAGCTCCCTCCCTAAAGCAGTTCCTTTCCATGAATTTGTGCCATCTCACTATGTTAGTTTCAGCAATAGTGAAGGTCGTGAGGTTCTTCTGTGACCAGAATTGCATGATTTTATGGTGGGGAAGTGGGTCACTGGAAGTCTCTCACTCATTTCTGGATCCCAGCCAATCCTGACCAGGAAAGTTGCTTTTTTTTTTTCTTTTCCTACCCGCTTTTGATGTTCCTTGTCACTCTTGTGTTGCATTCCAGCATTCTCACTTGGATAATATATTTGAAGTGTGTCTGCCTATATACTATTCTGGTTCTGCTAAGGGGAGAGGTGGACATGAAATGCTTCTAGTCAGTCACCTTTAAGCCCCGACTCTGTAAAATAAGATTTTTATTTTATTTTATTTTGTTGGAGTCTCACCCTTGTCGCCCAGGCTAGAGTGCAGTGACACACTTGTGGCCACTGCAGCCTTGACCTGCTGAACTTAGGTGATCTTTCTGCCACAGCTTTCCAAATAGCTGGAACTACAGATGCTCTCCACTATGCCCAGCTATTTTTTGTGATTTATTGTAGAGACAAGCTCTCACCAAGTTGCCCAGGATGGTCTCGTATCCCTGGGCTCAGGCAATCCTCTCGACTTGGCCTCCAAAAGTGCTGGGATTACAGGCTGAGCCACCACACCTGGCCAATAAGTTTATTTCAAAAGGAAGTTTTAAGTCACTACTGTCAGTGAAAAAAAAACCACTATTTGTCATAATAGTAGACACAGATTAATACAAATTCAAAGCAATATACAAATATTAAAATTTTATGTGTGAATATTAATAATATACTATATGTACATACTTTGGAATTTATCTTGGGTTCAGTTGTCGGTGCACATGCCACATGTTGGAATTATTGCTTTATATTGTAGGAAACGTTTATGGTCATGTTTTAAACTATCCTTGGCACCTCATTCATTATAGGAGGTTTTACAGTAAATATAGAAGATACAATTACACACTTCTTCTAGACTGTAAAGCTCCACACAAGGGTAATAGGTATTAATTTTATCTATTTCTATAGGGGACAGTAAGTAGGTGAAGGAATAAAGCTAGAAAGAAGTCTGGAGAGACTCATATTTCATTCACGTATATGCTTGTGAAGAACTCAGTTTTACTCTTGTTAGAGTCTCAGAGAATACAAACATTCAATATTATTCCAAGATTTGTTTTCATGTCAATTACTCAATATTAAAGTAATTTTCAGATTGAAGAGGTAAGATTGTTTTATTATAAACTAAATCACTGTTTAAGTTTCGGAGTATGTTAGTTGGAAACAAAAGTTACCAACTCACCAAACTCTACCAAAAGTTGCCAACTCACATTAAACTCTGCCCGCTAATATACTCTGTACTCAAAATTAGAGTAAATATGTCCACAAAGTAAAAGTTTGCAAAAATACTTATCCCACTTTTAGAAGGCAAATCCTAAATGAGTCTATCACAAAAAAGTGTCATTCCCATCTTTCTTATTTATGCATTTAGTTTTAGATGTCCTTATTTGAACAATTCAATAAACATCTACAAATGGCTTACCCAGAGAAAGAGCTGGAACTCTATAACAAGAACTCATATCTACTTACATACTTTTCCTTCTTCTTGCTCCAAAGATAATTACCATCTTGAATTTTGTGCTTAGCATTCTCTTGCTTCCGCCCCCTCATCGCTTTATGATATATGTATGTCTAAGCAATATATTACATAGCTTAATTTGTTTTGGAAAATTACAAAAAGGGCATCGGGCTGTATGTAGTCTTCTGGGAATTGTTTTTTGTGCTTGGTACTGTTTATGTTACTTAGATTTATCCGTGTTGGTATGTATATTTGCAGTTAATTATTTTTTATTGCATATGTGGGTGTGTGCGTCATATAAAGTAAATTTTTTATCCATTCTTCTGTGGTTGGGCCTCTGAATTGTTTCAGGCTTTTTTGCTACAACGACCATGCCACTGTTGTTGAACACACACAGGTGAATATTTTAAGAGCATGCCCAACAGCCTTTCTTAAGCAGCACCGGGGAAATCTGTGGTGACAGGAACAGTGGCAGTCTAAAGACCCTCAAAGGTGCTCTTTGAAGTTGTCGCTATCTGTGATCATTAATATGAAGCAAGTAGGGGCTTCTAACAATATATAGCTCTCGTATTAAAGAGGTAAAGATAGTGAATTTTTGGCTGCCCTCAAGAAGAAAAAAAATGGTTATGACATCTTATTTCCGTGATCTTCATTATAAAAGCTAATTATTCAAAAATAAGTAATAAGTTTTATATTCATTTGATTTCGGAGATAGTTTATCGCCGCACAAAGATTGGAGAATGCAATCCATCAGCCGTTCTTAAGCTTTGTTGCACATTTAAATTAACCGGGGGAGATTTTAAAAACCCTGATGTGGCCGGGCTCTGTGGCTCAGTCTGTCATCGCAGCACTTTAGAAGACCGAGGCAAGAGGATTGCCTGAGCCCATAGGTTCAAGACCCACCCGGGCAACTTGGCGAGACCTCATCTCTACAATAAATCAAAAATTGCCCGAGTGTGGTAGTGTGCCTGTAGTTCTGGCTACTTGGAAGCCTGAGGCAGAAAGATTGCCGGAGCCCAGCAGGTCAAGGCTGACGTGGCCAGGAGCATGCCACTGCACTCCAGTTTGGGTGACAGAGTGAGACTCCAACTCAAAAAAAATAGATAAAATAAAATAAATAAAAAATAAAAAACCCTGATGCATATGTCACTCTACAGACCAATTAAAGGAGACTCTCTGGGGGTGGGCCTGGGGCATCTGTAATATTTTTAAAGTTCCCTAGGGATCCAATATACAGCCAAGATTGAGAGCCAGTGCTCTAAGTTGGGGATATCATGTGTATGATAATCGCTGGTACTTCAAGTGAGTGGACAACTTTGAATGTGAAGGAAGAAAAATGCATTTAGAAAACAGTATCAGGCCAGGTGCAGTGGCTCACACCTGTAATCCCAGCACTTTGGAAGGCTGAGGCTGGAGGATTGCTTGAACCTAGGAGTTCGAGGTCAGCCTGGACAGCATAGCAAGATCTCATCTCTAAAACAATAAATCAAAAAAGTATCCAGATGTGGTAGTGCATACCTATAGTTCCAGCGATTCAGGAGACTGAGGCAGAAGGAGTGCCTGAGCCCAGGAGGTTGAGTCTGTAATAAGCCACGATCATGCCACTGCCCTTAAGCCTGGGCAACAGAGTGAGTTCTGACTCAAAAAAAGAAATAGAAAAGAAAACAATATTGAACAAAACATGAAGTAGCAATTTCAAATCTATAACCACTTACATATCAGGAGTTCATAAAACAAAACAGTGTACTTGAAATCAAATAAACCCCAAATTATCTTGCTTCTCAAGAGTTGGAAGCAGTTGCTTCTGCTGGAAACGTGTCTTGCTTTTTTGTTTTTTGTTTTTTGTTCTCACTTTCTCTCTCTGTCTTCAGTGTCCATTTTTAAACTTCTCTCTCACTCTACCCAGTCCAATCTTGGTTGATAAACTTTAGACTAAAAAATGAAAGACATCTACTAGAAATAACTAAAAAATGAAAGACATCTAGAAGTGGAATTTTACACTGAATTCCTTTCTTACCTTTTCAGGAAGCTTTCTGTCATCTCAGCATGTCTTTTGCACAAAATGTCCCTGGCTTTTGTCACAATAATCATCCTTAAAAAAAAACTCTGTATGGGAATTAGGGCAAGTGCCCTTCTTTCAAGACATTGTAATCTACATTTTGGTATTCCATGTTTATTTAGTAAACATCTGCTAGACAGGTGCTATGTGCTATGCCCTAGGCCAGGCAATGAGACTATGGAAGTGAACAAGGCGTAGTCCACAACATGGTGAGGAAAGTGGATTTCTAAGCAAATGACTTCTTTAAAAATTAACTAATCGATTAGATTTTGAGACAATGATATATTTATGTTTCCAAAACCAAAAAGGATAAAAGTAAAAAAGTCTCCTTTCCATCGTCATCCAGTTCACAAACAGCACCCTTCAAAAGGAGAAGCATTATTAATTTCTTAGATAGGCTAGGTGCAGTGGCTCAGCCTATAATCCCAGCACTTTGGGAAGCCAAGGTGAGGATTGCCTGAATCTGGGGGTTTGAGACCAGTCAAGGCAACTTGGTGAGACCTTGTCTCTACAATAGATCACAAAAACTACCAGGTGTGGTGGTGTGCGTCTGCAGTTCCAGCTACTTGGAAGGCTGAGGCAGAAGGATCACCTGAGTCCAGCAGGTCGAGGCTGCAGTGGCCCTGAGCATGTCATTGCACTCCAGCCTAGATGACAAGAGTGAGACTCCAACTCAAAAAAACCTCCCAAAAAACAACAAAAAAATTTTCTTAAATAACTTCCTAGATGTTTTAGTTTATGTGCAAATGCAAAAATGCTAATATCACCCTCCCCCTTTTCCACAAATGTTGGACTATCTTACACACCATTTTGCCCTTGAAGGCTTCTTTTCACTTTACAATATGTCTTGGAATCCAGGCCCACAACAGCCCAAAGGCACAGGATCTGCCGGGAACTCAGGACCTAAGTAGAGTCGGTCTAGTTAGCACATGGATAGGAGACTCCCTGGAACTGCCAAGTGCCCCCCAGGTCCCACAAGTTTTGCCAGGTGTGGTGACTTAAGCTTATAGTCCCAGAACTTTGGGAGGCTGAGGTGAGAGGATTGCCTGAGTCCACAAGTTCGAGGTCAGTCTGAGCAACTCGGCAAGACCTCATCTCTACGATAAATCAAAAAATTAACTGGGTGTGGTGGTGCGTGCCTGTGGTCTAAGCTCCTTGTAAGGCTAAGGCAGAAGGATCACCTGAGCCCAGCAGATCAAGGCTGTGGTGGCTGTGAGCAGGCCACTGCACTCCAATCTGGATGACAGAGTGAGACTTCGACTCAAAAACAAAAAACGAGAAACCAATATGTCTTGGAGACCTTTCTATATCGACACAACAACATGTTATTTATTATTTTTTATCAGTATGGTAAGTCCCCTACATATGAACCTTCAAGTTGTGAACTTTCGCCAGTGCGAGTGTGCATTTGCATTATTTGAGGAGGCACGGTTCGCTTTTGACCCTAAAGTAGAACAGTACATTTCAGGACCCTAAAGTAGAACAGTACATAAAGATTGCAGCAGCTGTTCAGAATACAATTCAGTGCTACGGTGTCATCTGTGACAAGAAAAGACAGAGCACTACCCAAACATCACTGAACTGTTCTTTTCAAGAGGGCAGATAGAATCGAATCCAGCAAGGAACCAGAACCTGAGTCATCAACGTCAGGCATGAGTGACATTACGACTTGCCCTCTGTCTGCTGTTGCTGACCACCCTTCAGCTCCACCATCTCCCACCACCTCTCCCCTCCTCCATCAGTAACTCTTCTTGCCTGTTTACTCGACGCCAGCCCCTGCGTGCCAGCTACTGTGCTGTCCTGTATGACTGTGCTTTTCAAGGTACTGTACTGTAGGATCAAAAATGTAGTCTTTATTTTTTGCATTTAAAAAAATGTATTTATTTATTTTTATTTTAAAGATGTGGGGTACATAATCCTCCTACTGGGAATATACCTGGAAGAACTCAAATCACTCTAAAAAAGATACCTGTACACTTATGTTTATCGCAGCATTGTTCACAGTAGCCAGAACATGGAACCAATCATGCTGCCCGTCAGATGAGGACCGGACACAAAAAAGTGGCATGTAAACACAATGGAATATTACATAGCCCATAAAGAAGAACAAAATCATGAACTTCACAGCAACCTGGATGGACTTAGAGTCTATAATACTGAGTGATCTTTCACAGAAACAAAGAACTGAGTATCACATATTCTCACTCTTAAGCGGACCTTGAATAACTATCATAATGCTATAAGAAAAGAATTGGCAGTAGTGGGAAACCACCAGGGGGAGGGGGGGCACACCTCATCAACAAGGGTACCTGCATAATGAACATTTGTATACCTAACCCTGAATTGTACCCCACAGCTTTAAAATAAAAAATTTAAAAGTTAAAAAAAAGATGTGGGGTACGATTCAGGGTTAGGTATACAAATGTTCATTACACAGGTACCCTTGTTGACGAAATGTGCCCTCCCCATCCCCTGGCAGATTCCCACCACTGTCAATCCCACCCCTGGCAGTTTCCCACTACTGCCAATCCTTTTCTTACAGTGTATGACAGTTGTTCAAGGTCTGGTTATAAGTGAGAACATGTGATACTCAGTTCTTTGTTTCTGTGATAGGTCACTCAGTAGTACAGATTCTAAGTCCATCCAGGTTACTGTGAAGTTCAGTGTAATATTTGTGTGAAAAGTACTATAAACCTATTACAGTACAGTACTATATAGCCGATCGTGTTAGTTGGGTACCTTGGCTAACTTTGTTGGATTTACGAACAAGTTGGACTTTCAAATGCGTTGTTGGAATGGAACTCGTTTGTATGTAGGGGACTTACTGCGCATAGCTTTCGTTGAATTGGTATTCTATCATTCAGTTTTCCAACTTCCTAGAGACAAGCAGTCTAGTTTATTTCAAGCTGTGTAAAATCTAAATTCCTAGCCCTGGAATTAGTAGATTAACTTGTACTTTTGATAGCTACTGGCAGTTTGTCGTGCATAGAAGTTATGCCAGTTTCCACACTTGCTGGTCTTGTATAGAGATGCCTGTGTCCTCACATCATTGCAAATCATTATGTTCATCGGAATTTGCACTTTTGTTGTTTTGATGGGTGGAAATGGTGTGGTGATAATTCACACAACCTTGATGATAAGTGAAATTAAACATATTTTATAATGTCAGTGTTACATCAGTGAGGTAAAGGAGGTACTTGAACTAAATTGAATAGAAACAGTGGAGAGGAACAATTTACCATCTCTATCCTGAAGATAAAAATGCAACTTGCCTGTAATCCCAGCACTTTGGGTGGCCGAGGTGAGAAGATTACCTGAACCTGGGGTTTCAAGACCAGCCTGAGCAACTTGGTGAGACTTCATCTCTACAATAAATCACAAAAACTAGCCGGGCGTGGTGGCGTGCATCTGTTGTTCCTGCTGCTTGGAAGGCTGAGGTGGAAGGACCACCTAAGCCCAGCAGGTCAAGGCTGCAGTGGTTGTGAGTGTGCCACTGCATTCCAGTGACAGAGTGAGACTCCAACTCAAAACAAACAAACAAAAGCAACTTAAACACAAGTGTTCTGTGTAATTTGCTTTAGATTCTTTCTCAAAGTGCTTTACCCACTGAGTCATTGTGAAATCAGGACAAGGGCATAGTTTTCCCCTATTTTTTCCTGTCCTATCTGTTCTACTTGATCTTTTTTTTTTTTAGATTAGAAAATATAGTTTATTTAGAAAGTAAATTGGAGAGAGAGAAAAAGAGGTGATTCACCTCCCCAAGGTAGGGAAGGGGGCCAAAGTCAAGAAACATGGTGGCAGCCATAGCTCAAAGAGCACACGGCCACACCAGAGTCTAGTAGAGCAATGGTCTACTGATGTTTTAAAATGCATCCCAACCCCAGCTCTTGGGTTGCTGCCCATGTTCTGTATAAGTTTGGTTTTCTATCAGCTTTCTTAAGCTCATACTTGTCACCATTCAAGTATTCTGGTGAAATTTTTATTACTACTGGCTTTCTAAACATGATTTTTAAAAGTTCTAATATGTTACTGCATGAGAAAGATTCTACCTTGTGTAACAATGTAGAGTTTGCAAAGCGCCTTATGGTATCTCCTTTAAAGGTCTTATCAACTCTTGTACTTCACTTTTAAGAAACTGCCTCCAGCTGGGTTTGGCGGCTCATGCCTGTAATCCCAACACTTTTGAGAAGCTGATATGGTAGGAACACTTGGGGCCAGGAGCTCAAGACCAGTCTGGGCAATATATTAAAATCTCATCTCTACCCGCCCCCCAAAATACATATATATATATATACACACACACATAATTTATAACTTTATATATATAAAACTCTCTCTCTCTATATATATAATTTATAACTTTATATATATAACTCTCTCTATATATATATAATTTATAACTTTCACTCTCTCTCTCTATCTATATATATATAGATAGATAGATATCACAAACTAAACAACAACTTTAGACCAGACATGGTGGCTCATGCTTATAATCCAGCACTTTGGGAGGTCGAGGCAGGAGAATTGCTTGAGCCTGGAGTTCAAGACCAGCCAGGGCAACATAGTGAGACATCATATCTACAAAAAATAAAAAATTCCCTGCTACTTGGGAGGCTGAGGTGAAAGGATTGCCTAAGCCCAGGAGGTCAAGGCTGTGGTGAGTAGTGATCATGCCACTGCATTCCAGCCTTAGTGACAGAGTGAGATCCTGAAGAAGGAAAGAGGGAAGGAAGGAAGGAAGGAAGGAGAGTTAAAATTGCCTCAATTTTAACTCAGAGAAATTAACTGGCAGTTATTTGATGCTAGTCTTACAGGTAACAACCTTGGGCATGGTGGAATCTACATCCAAGAACTCTAAATCCAAATCCAGTACATTTTCTAACTAGACTTGAGGTAGTTGGTTGTGACCAAATACTCATTGTCCCTTTGCTTCTGCCTGTTTCTGCCTCCTGTATCTTCAGAGATACTTTTAGAAACTTGGTGAGGAAAGGTACTAACAGGCTCTCATCTGCTCAATTTCCCTCCCCAGACCACACTCATATTGACTTTTCTCTGGGTGCGGCTGCCAGCACTTACATTCCAGTTAGAGGAACTTAAGAGACTTACTTTGTAAGCAAGTTGGTGGAAAATTAAGAATTTCTCCCAGCCTCCCCCTGACTTGGTCTTTCTATAAGGTTTGTCACTACAATCAGAAGGATTGAATCACCTACTTTGTCTATTGGGATATTTGTTCTTTGGTCTAAAATAAATTAACACAGTCCGAAAGAAACCTTTTATCCCTCGGTATCCCTCATCACCATCTTTTGAAATGCTTTTGAAAGGAGGAGTTGAATCAGAACCATTTGTGAAATTGTCAGTCCAATTCCTTGAAGGCCCAGACCTGAACAGCACACGCACTCGAGTCGGCACACAAGATTTTCTTTGGCCCAGGAGTCTTTCCTCTTCAGCAGAGACAACTGTGTGTGGTTTCTTTCTTTCTACGAGGGCATACTCTGTTTTATTTTGGTCTTAGTCTCTGTGGCTTTAATGGAAGGTTTCAAAAAAGATTCTGATTCCATCGAATGAAGAACTACATCAGGTGCTGGGAGTGTTGTCTGTTCCTTATTATTATTATTATTGAGTTGGAATCTCACTCTGTCTCCCAAGCTGGAGGACAGTGGCATGCTCATGGCCACCACAGCATCAACCTGCTGGGCTCAGGCAATCCTTCCCCCTCAGCCTTCTGAATAGCTGGAACTACAGGGAAGTGCCACCACCCCCAGCTAATTTTTTGATTTATTGCAGAGACAAGGTCTCACCAAGTTACCCAGGCTGGTGTTGAACTCATGGGCTCAGGCAACCCTCTCACCTTGACCTCCCAAAGTGCTGGGATTATAGGTATGAGCTACCATGCCTGGCCCCTATTTTTTTTTTTTTTTGCTTTAAAACTGTTTCACTCTAGTAATGTTTGGTGATTTGCAATGAACTCTCTTGCTGTCTTTCTGCAGGTGTTTAAGAAACAAATCTGGCCGAGTCATGAGTCCTACCTTGTGATAAGTTTACAACCAGGAAGAAAACACTTTGAATTGATTCACTCTGTTCAGGGTGGTAACAGGCTGACTTCAGACTCAATGGGCATGGAAGGTGATAAAGACATACACGTTATTCTGGAGAAAGCCTGCAAGAAAAGCAGTTTAGAAGATTAAATCAGAAATTTCTATCAAGTTCAATGCCTCCTCAAAATTAATGCACTTTCTCTTATTCACAAGTTTCACTTTTTCAAGTTCGTCTTCGATGTCTGTTTTTCACCTTTTCCTTTACAAAATTATTTCTGCATTTCCCCCCAACTGAATCTCCTTTCACTTCTGTATCTTCAGAACTAAGAAAACATTTAGGAAATGTGTACTGAATTGATGACAGAAAGGTTTTGAGGCCAAGACGTCTCAACCTGTGATCCTGCTTCTTCTCCTACTTCTTTCAGTTGAGTGTCTTTTTTCTGTCCTAGACTCTTCACCTATGCTATGTTGGTTCTGCTCTTTCAGTGTTTAAAATGATACATGTCTCTCTCACGTTGAAAAAAAAATAGTAATCTTCCGGCAAGTTGGCGACGGGCAGCCTGGTCTATGAGACCCTCTGCAAAGAAGAACGCAGAGGGTCTCTGGCTCTCTCCCTGGGGGCTGCGGATCCCAATGTCGGCAGCCTGCTCTTCACATGGAGCTCAACTCTCGCTACCACTGGGGCATCGCAGCAGTCTGGACAGCCACTACAGCCACAGTCATAGCAGCTGCCAGAGCTGCCATGGCCTCCGTGGTGGCCATAGCGCATAGCACCACCCATGCCTGAGGCGATCCATGACTTCAGTCCTTGAAGCCCCTGCAGGCAAGATCTACTGGGATCACTGCCACTGTAACGTCCTGCCGGCTGTGGGTCTCCTCCCGTGTACCCTGAGGTAGGCTCCCATCTCCAGCCTCTGCCCGGCTCCTGTCCGGCTCCACCCTCTCTGGGCCTGCGAGATAGCACCACCTGCTGGCGATTCAGGCTAAAAGCACCAAAATGGGACAAACAAGCTTGAAAAACAGACACAGGCCAGATTTGAGTGGTGAACTGAGTGGTGATTTGAACTGAGCAGGCCAGGGGCAACTGACCCTAACTGTGTACAAATTTACCAGCTTGAAAAGACAGCTAGAAATCAGAACTGAAAGGACATTGGACTTAAATGAATCTCAGAGTGTGCTCGATTGGTTCTGTTAGTTTCATGACTTGATTCTGTTCCTACTATTTTATTCCTTTTTTCTCTCTTTCTTTTCTTCTCTTTTCTCTTCTCTGTAAATCATATCTTTGTATAGAGGAACAGCACACCAATAAAGTGGTTGGTTAGCTTGTATGTTAGCATCATTGTATGTTTTAGTTTTTTTTGTATGGGAGTTGGTTAGTCTGTAGCCGTGGTCTATTGTGTTTATCTGTTTCAGTTTAGGTCTCTTTCTCTGCAATTGTTGGTACACTTGTCTGTCTCCCCCCTTACTCCTCTCTCTCTCACCACCTCCCTCTTCCACCCACTGTCTGCCCCATTCTCTTCCCTCTGCTAACCTCATTTTATTTCAGGGAGTAAACCTTCAAGGCCACTGAATGGACAGATTCCAAGGTGGTGGGAAGTAGGTTTCAGATTATCCATACACCTGTCAGCAGATACCAGGATCTGCAGATAGATTTTGAATCACAACTCCCCCCTTAAGTAAATCTCAAAACTGCAAAAAGAACCACCCCCACCTACAGTGCAACTAAAGAATTGAACAAAGTAAGAGGGAATACATAAAGAAGAATAGGAGATTGAACAAACAGAAGTAAAAGAAACCCCTTTACCCCTGAATAACAGAATTAAAGAAGACAGTGATGTGTAGGGAAGGAAAAAGTAGGGAGGGGGAAAAAAACACACGAAGAAAAATCAAAAGAAGAATATAGGTCTCACACAGACTCCTGGGAGGTCAGACACTGAGAAAACAGACTCCAGAACACAAACAATGAAGAGCCCCCAGAATGACTGGTCACATGCAACAAACCCAGACATCAAGACATTAATAGAGAGAATTAAAAAAATTGAGAAGAGACAAGAGGAAAATAGGAACGAGCTGATGTCAGAAATAACAACAGTAAAGAATACTGTGATGGAAATAAATAACAAACTAATAAGCATGGAAAGCAAAATTAGCCAAGCAGAAGAAAGAATCTCAGAACTCAAAGACCAAAATACAGAACTAACCCAAACTGTCAAAAACATAGAAAAGAAGCTCAAAAAGATAGAACAAAACCTTCAAGAGATGAATGATCACTTCAAGAGACTGAACTTAACAGTAATTGGCCTTCCTGAGGCAGAGAGAGAAACAGAGGCCACAGTGGAACAACATTACATGAAATCATTCAAGAAAACTTCCCTCATCTATCAGTGATGAAAAAATTTAAACACAGAGATTCAGAGAACCCCTGCAAAACAACAAATGAGAAGACCAACTCCCAGACACATAATAATCCTCCTAAACAAAGTAGGTATAAAAGAAAAAATCCTAAAGGCAGCAAGAGAAAAAGCCTAGACTACCTACCAGGGAAGACCAATTAGAATAGCAGCAGATTTATCTACAGAAACCCTCCAGGCTAGGAGAGCTTGGAGCCCTATCTTCAAAGTTCTAAAGATAAACAATTTCAACTGAGAATAACCTACCCAGCCAAGCTAAGCTTCATCAGTGAGTGAGAATTGAAGTCTTTCCCAGATATCCAATCCCTAAGAACTTACGCTGCCATCAGACCACCTCTACAAGAAACACTTAAGAAAGTATTGAACACAGAAGAAAAAGAAAAAAGAACAACAATGTTCTTCACAGGAGTACAGGTAAAAGAGTAAAAACACACATGATCCAACTCTAAAACCAAAAGAAACACACAAACAGGAAGAACAACAACAATTCTGTAAGAACATTATGATAGGGATCAACTCTCACATTTCAATAATTAGTTTGAATGTGAATGGTCTAAATGCACCACTGAAAAGACATAGAATGGCAAAATGGATAAAATATCACCAGGCAACAATCTATTGCCTTCAAGAGACTCACCTCACTAGAAAATGCACTCATAGACTCAAAGTAAGAGGATGGTAAACAAATTTTCAGGTGAATGGAACACAAAAGAAAGGAGGAGTCATGATCTTAATCTCACATAAAATACCCTTTAAGCTATCAAATATTAAAAAAGATACAGAATGAAAGAAGGTTCAATCCATCAACAAGAAATATCCATCCTAAACATATATGCACCCAACATAGGAGCACCAACTTTCATAAAGCAACTCCTAGGTAAACTAAAAAAGGTATCGACTCCAATACCATCATAGCTGGGGACTTTAATGCCACACTCACAACCCTAGACAGATCATCAGTACAAAAAATCAGCAACGAGATCTGAAATCTCAATGAGACTCTTGATCAAATGGACTTAATTGATCCTACAGAACCCTCCATCCAAAGACCACAGAATACACATTCTATTCATGACTGCATGGAATGTACTCTAAGATCGGCCACATACTTGGCCATAAATCAAGCATAAGCAAATTTAAAAGGACTGAAATTTTACCATGCACCTTCTTGAACCACAGTGGAATAAAAATAAATATTAACACCAACAAGGTCCCCTCCAAATCCACAAAGACATGGAAACTAAACAGCATGATGCTAAACAACTCCTGGGTCAATGATGAAATCAAAACAAAGATTAAAAGATACCTGGAAACACATGAAAATGAAGAAACATCTTACCAAAATCTCTGGGACGCAGTAGTAAGCTGTAGTAAGAGGGGAATTTATATCCCTACAGACGCTCATGAAGAAAATGGAAGGATCACAAATTAACAGCCTAACAAGCCATCTAAGGAAGCTGGAAAAGCAAGACCACAAAACCCCTAATTTCAGAAGAAGAATCCAGATCACCAAAATAAAAGCCCAAATCCAAGACATAGAAGAAAAAAAGATAATACAAAAAAATCAATGAAACAAAAAGCTGGTTCTTTGAAAGGATAAACAAGATGGATGGTCCCCTAAGCTATACTGACCAAGAAAAAGAGAGAAAAAGCCCAAAGAAACACAATCAGAAACACAAAAGATAAAGTCACATCTGATCCTGAAGATATACAAAAGATCATTAGAGACTACTATGTACACTTGTCTGGAAACAAACTTGAAAACCTTAAGGAAATGGATGACTTTCTGTTATCACACAACCTGCCTAGGTTGAAACAAGAAGAAATTGAGATCCTAAATAGACCATTAACAATCAAGGAAATTGACTACGTAATAAGAAAACTACATACAAAAAAAAAAAAAAACCCTGGACCAGATGGCTTTCCAGCAGAATTCTACAAGACATTTTAAAGAGGTTCTGATACCAATCCTACTGAAGGTATTCCAGGTGATTGAGAAAGATGGAACCCTCCCCAAATCATTTTACAAAGCTAACATCACATTGATACCCAAGCCAGGCAAAGACCCAACAAAGAAAGAGAACTACAGGCCAATATCTCTGATGAACATAGATGCTAAAATTCTCAACAAGATCCTAGCAAACCGGATTCAACAACATTCTCAAAAATCATCCATCATGACCAAGTAGGATTCATCCCTGGGATGCAAGCCTGGCTCAACATTCATAAAACCATACATGTAATTATACATAAACAAATGTCAAAACAAAAACCACATGATTATATCATTAGATGCAGAAAAAGCTTTTGATAAAATCCAGCACTGCTTCTTGATAAAAAACCCTCGAACATCTAGGCATATGGGGAACATACCTCAAAATAGTAAAAACCATTTATGAGTAATGCACAGCCAGCATACTCCTAAATGGACAAAAATTGGAACCATTTCCCCTGAAAACTGGAGCAAGACAATGGTACTCACTCTCACCCCTCCTGTTCAATATAGTATTAAAGTCCTAGCTAGAGCAATCAGAGAAGAGAAGGCAATCCGGGATATCCAAATAGAAAAAGAGGAAGTCAAGTTATCTCTCTTTGCAGATGACATGATTATGTACCTTGAAAATCCAAGAAAATTTGCCAAAAACTTCCTTACACTGATAAAGGACTTTGGCAAAGTCTCAGGATATAAAATAAATGCGCAAAAGACAATCACATTTCTTTACACCAATAATAAACAAACAGAAACCCAAATAAAAAGCACAATTCCATTCACAATAGCCACAAAAAAATGAAATACTTTGGCATCTTCCTGACCAGAAACGTGAAAGACCTTTACAATGAAAACTACAAAACACTGCTTAAAGAAATCAAAGATGACACAAACAAGTGGAAAAATATCCCATGCTCATGGATTGGAATAATCAACATTGTGAAGATGTCCACCCTACTTAAGGCAATCTACAGATTTAATGCAATACCGATCAAATTACCAGCAACATTCTTCTCAGACCTAGAAAAAACAACACAGGAATTCATATAGAAACACAAACGACCAAGAATAGCCAGAACAATCCTCAGCAAAAAAACCCCCCCAAAACAAAGCAGGTGGTATCATATTACCAGACTTCAAACTTTACTATAAAGCTACAATATTCAAAACAGCTTGGTATTGGTACAGGAACAAGCATATAGACCAATAGAATAGATTTGAGATTCCAGAAGCAAAACCTCAATTTCCAACCAACTCATCTTTGACAAAGCCTTCACCACCTACCACTGGGGAGAGGAGAACCTATTCAGTAAAGGGTGCTGGGAAAACTGGCTGACCACATGCAGAAGATTGAAACAGGACCCTATCTATCCCCATACACAAAAATTAACTCTAAATGGACCAGAGACCTAAATGTAAAACCTCAAACCATAAGAACCTTAGAAAATGAAGGACATACCCTCTTGGAAATTGGAACTGGCATCCAATTCCTGAACATAACCTGAAACCCACAGGCCATAAGAGATAAGATAAGCAAGTGGGACCTCATTAAACTGACAAGCTTCTGCAAAGCCAAAGAAACTATCAAGAGAGCAGGGAGACAGCCTACAGACTGGGAAAAAGTATTTGCCAACTCCAGGTCTGACAAAGGCTTAACATCTTGGATCTACAAGGAACTCAAACGTACTTAAAAGAAAAAAACAAACAACCCCATTATAAAATGGGCAAAAGATATGAACAGACACTTCTCAAAAGAAGACATCCGAGCAGCAACAGACACATGAAGAAATGTTCAACCTCACTAATCATCAGGGAGATGCAAATCAAAACCACACGGAGATACCCCCTAACTCCAGTCAGAATGGCAATTATCAATAACTCAAACAATAATAGTTGCTGGAGAGGGTGTGGTGAAAAGGGAACACTTCTACACTGTTGGTGGGAGCGTAAACTAGTGCAACAACCTCTGTGGAAAACAGTATGGCGATTCCTAAAAGTTCTAAATATTGACCTCCCATATGACCCCGCAATCCCCCTACTGGGAATATACACAGAAGAACTCAAATCATTCTATTAAAAAGATACCTGTGCACGTATGTTTATCGCAGAATTTTTCACAATAGCAAGAACCTGGAAGCAACCATGCTGTCCATCAAAACAGGACTGGATTAAAAAAATGTGGTACATATACACGATGGAATACTACACAGCCATAAAAAAGAACAAAATCATGAATTTCGCAGCAACCTGGATGGAACTAGAGTCTATAATACTGAGTGATCTCTCACAGAAACAAAGATCTGAGTATCACATGTTCTCACTCATATAGTGGACCTTGAACATTCAACGTACTACCATAAGAAAATGACTGACAGTGGTAGGAAACTATGCGGGGGGAGGGAGATGGGATTAATGGTAGTAAATATCTGTCTGGGGACAGGGAGACACCTCTTATCAACAAGGGTGACTGAACGAAGCATATTTGTATACCTAACCCTTAACTGTACCACACAATATCATAATAAAAAATATTGATCATAAAAAAAGAAAAGAAAATAGTAGAAAGAGCTTTTGTCAACTAGATGCCCCCCATGGCTGTCACTCTATTCCTCTCCTCCCTTTGCTGTCAAACTCCATGAAGTGTCTGTTTGCACACTCTGGCTTCCTCTCCTCCCTTCTGTATTTCCCAACTGCATTTCTCACTGCAATCCTGTCCCTTATGGTGCCCACAGAACCAACGGGTCACTTCCCAATACTTACTGAGCTCATTCCTTTAGTGGCACTTAACACTCTTAGCCACTCACTCCCTCTTAAAATATTCCTTTCCAGTGGCTTCCTGACCAGCATTTTTTCTCCTCCTCTCTGGATGCTTCTTACCTATTTCCCTTGGAGCTTCTCTCCTTTGACTGTCTCTTAGGTATGGTGTCTCTCAGGAACACCCTGTCTACTCTCCCTGGATAGTCTTTCTCATTCTCTTGGCTTCTGCTTCTCCCTCCCAGGCCTATTTAAAGCCCAAATGGAAGTGCTACTGAATGTCTGCACCCAGATGAGTTTTAGCACCTCACCCTCAAATTGCTCAAAACTCACGTCATCCCTTCCAAATTTCCATTTCTATCCCTTATTTTCAGTCTCAGTGAATGGTGCTCTCATCCTTTCATTTGTGAAACCTTAACCAGAAACATAGGTATCATTCATAACCCCTCTCTCATTCTCCTCCCTCTAATGAATTATAGGATTCTTGCATTTAGACATTTAGAGTATTACTTCTTTCAGTCTCCACTAGCTTTGCCCCAGCACAGGCCCCCATTGCCTTTCATCTTTGTTTCTGAACTTTCTCCTGTGTTTTGTCCACCTTCTTGCTCACAGGTCTTCAGTCTATTCCTATACCCTGCCAGCCTGATCTTTCCATAATGCGAATCTCATCACTTCCTTCTCGACATGAAGTCTTCCATTTTTCATTTTATTAAGTCAGAACACCATAGCTTCTCAGGCAACAATCTACAAAAGTCCCACACAGTGAAACCATGCCTCTGGCCCTCTGTGTGATCCAGACTTGCTCATCTTCAGGAGTTAGATCTTCCCCAATCATCAGAGGCTGGATTAAGAGTTCTTATAGTATTGTTCCATGCCATACTAAGATCACATTTTTCAGTGCATTGTAATGGACTTATTACTCGTAAATTTTCTGAATTTCCTTCAAGACAGAGGTTACTTTTACCTTGCTCATCAATATACATCCCAAATTTATTTTCAGGCATATACTAGATACTCAATATTTATGAGATAAAAAGATGAGTCAGTTTAAATTCTTTGACATAGGACCCATTATTAAATAAAAGGTCGGAAGACAATGATGTGTATAAAATGATCAACATAGTTCTTCCATAAATACTAGTTCTTTACTCTTTCTCATGTGTTTCCAAGGAAGTTTTTACTTAGAGTTGTGGAATGGATTAACTTAGCCTTATAGTGATTTCAATTTTTATACTAAAACCTAGTGCTATTAGTGCTGATAAAAAGTATAGAACTTTATGTCTGCAATTGTCTTATCTGTAGTTCAATGTCCCGTGAAAGCACGGGGATCATATTTCTGGAATAAATTGAAGTGAAGTCTATTGAGAATGAACAGAATGTACTCGTCATTGGGTAGCTGATCCATAGAATGACACTTGAATTGGTTCTCGAATTTCCCAGTTGGAAATTCAGTTAATTATTAGCTGACTTCACAAAAGAAAATAGTAACGATTATTATTAGCAATGATAAAAATATCGCATGGATGGATGCGTTTATGCTATTTACTAAACACATGAATGCACACATAGATTCAATTCAATTAATATTTACGGAGAACCAGACACCCAGTGTCAGATAATATGGCTATACAAACCATAGCAAAGTGTATAAAGATGCCTTTCTAAATAATCTTTTTGTTCTCTTTTCTGCTTCAATATTTTAAAATTGATGGTAAAAATGATGTATGTCTCATTTAAAAAAAAGGTTAGCACTTAGGCAATCCTTTTTTGGGGTTACTTTATTGAATTCTTACAACAATCTCAAAAGGATTGAGCAGATATTTCACCTTAGATATGAGGAAATCGAGACAGAGCTTATTCATTCATTCATTCATTCATTCATTCATTCATTCATCAATATATTCCTCATCTATGAAACATGATCTTTGTGCTGGAGACTTTCCTAGACCTGAAAGTTATGAAAACAAAGGGGATGCTTACCTGCTTGATAACTTCCACTTTTAAGATAGTTTACTTCCTTGTCTCACTCTTACATATCTCTAAGTTCATTCCCTAGTTGTTTAGTTTGTTATAGAGCTCTGTGTAAGCTCTGTGTAAAGACAGACAGAGGGAAACAGAGAGAGAGAGAGAAGGGAGGAGGAGGAGGGAGGGGGAAGGGAGAAAGGAAGGAGGAGGAACGAAGGGAGGGAAAGGTTAGAAGGGGGATAGAAAGGGCGGGAAGGAGCCTGAGGATAGATATACAAGCTCTTGGGAAACAGTGAGCATCCTAAGATCATGCACTGCTTTCCCCTTTATAGTTTTCCAGTTTTTATCTGTATATGTGCAGTGACATCTTCATTTTCTATCCTTAAATATCACAAGACTCTGTGCAGCCTTATACACCCCCCAGACTATCTCCATGCTCTCCAGGCTGGATATGGTTCATGGGCACTCAGTTTCTATTCTTACCCCCTTCCATATACACCTTGTTGAATCTCAGAGGCTGGAAAGCCAACATCTACATTTCTCAGACTCCCTTACAGATAGCTCTATGCACTCATGTAAGACTGGCATGCTGGTAGTGAGGTGGATGCCGTCATCCTTCTGCTGTTTAGGACACCTGATGTGCTCTGCAGGCAAGTGTGTTGAGAAGCAGTATGGTGCTGTGGTGGGAGACCAAACATCTGAGTTCCCGATAGTTGCCACTTCATACATGTCAAGGGACAACTGAAGCATTAGTGGGGTGTTTCTGATCCCTTGATCAAAACTCTGGCTTCAGATTCAGCTGTCTCCTCATTGCAGCACCTCTAGTTTTTCTACTGAGTGTAGAGGCATTTAATCCCTGCATTAAACCCCTTTCTGTTTAAAATACCCATAGAGGTTCTGTTTCCTCTATGGAACCATCATTCATTCACAACCTTTTACTTAAATCAACTTGAAAAATGCCTGTGTTTCCAACCAAATTTTCCCTGACTGAGACAGGAAAGAGATCAAGAAAATGCTATTCAAATAGAGAAAGTCTTCAAAGAACTATCTATATTCTAGTGACTTGTGTGAGTTCAGGCAGCTTATAATGATTAAACCTGAAATTGAATCTAGATTTTTTTGACTCTGGAATCATCTTTAACTGATATCACACTCTCAATTTTACAAGGCAGTAAGAATATTACTTCAGTACTTGGCAAAAAGTAGGAAATTGTCATATGTCATGGGCATACAGAAGGTATGTTTTTATGCTCTGGGTGATAGATAGTCACAGAGACATTAATAATGGGGTGTCATAATATGATTTATGGTCAGAGGAAAATCTGATGGCAGAATTAAAGATTGGCAAAGAGTTTTAAAAGGTGACTTGCACAAAGAGTCTTATTAATGTTGATGACAACAGTAAATCTAGAAAGAAAAGACTAGATATTAGAGAGATTTTGAGATTAAATTACTCAAGTTTTATGAATAATTACCTGTGTGGGAGGACATTCACTATTGTACTGCTATTACATTGATTATTACATCATCAGTACATATCTGCAAACATACTTTAGGATATTTAAACTCACCAAATATCATTGTTTATTATTTGAATGTTATTTGAATTCATTGAATATTCAAATAATATTCAATGGTGAATATTATTTGAATTCATTGTTTGGTCAGAGTTTCATAATAAAGTGTATGCCAAAGAGAGTCATTAAACTCTAAAGCTTTGCATCACATAATAGATTCGTGTTTGAAAATTTAGCTGGAATAGAAAGCTATTCTTTCCTAGGTATACTGTAACTGTAATTTGAATACCCAGATAGGTTGACTACTGGTGAGTGAGTGTTAGACCTGCTTTTGATTGCACTGGATGAATTGATATCAATTATCTAGCCAGAGATAACCCAAATAAATCAATAAATGGCAAAGTAAAAAGGTTAGATGCTGGATGGACATTGGGGATAAAATGACAGCATGTTGAGCAGAAGGGTCAGACCAACTGTATTACTGTTATCCTCATCAGAACGATGGTAACCAGCCTTACATTGCTACCTCCATATCCATATTCTGGCAAGAGCTTCTTCTATGAGAACTTAACTTTCCCAAATGAAAGCATTATGGATACTTGTATCTGGGGTTCTTCAACAAAAAATCGAATCACCTGGTCAGTGTAGAATGAAACATATCAGCTAATAAGCTATATTAATGCAGATGTGCATTCCAATTTGCTTTTCAGAATGTTATCATTAAGGATAAGAGGGCAGCCAAGGATTTCTTGAGGAAAGATGCTGATATAAGTAACAGACATAAACACCATTAAAAATAAAATTAGAAAAATTGTTTTAAAATGTAAGGATCATAAGAAAATCTTATAAAAAAATAATTATACTGAGAAATATGTGGTAAGATATTATAATAATTAAACAACAAAGTTTAATTGTAATTTGCAAACCACTCCCATAAAGATATTAAGCCTTTATTTTCAAAGATAAGAAATAAACAGATCACACACAAAGAATTAAGAATAAGAATGACATAAGCTTTTTCTCACATTGAAAGCTATGAGACGATGGAACAATGGCTTCAATTATGAGGAAAATTATTGTCAATCTAGAATTCAGTATCCAGCTAAACTATCAAGCTAATATGTAGACAGAATAAAGATATTGTCAGACAAATGATGTCTCAAAAAATTATATCTCATGCACTTTTTAATAAATTCAACAATTTATTTTTATTTCTAGAGGGGATGCTTGTGATAAATATGGAACTCTGATTCTTTGTCTCCAGTTTTTTTTTAGATTGCTCTTTTGGTTAGAGGCTCATTGATGAAGCCAAATTAAGAGGTACAGAAACATAGGCACCAGAGTAACTGGCAGGGGGTTTTTACCAGACTTTGGAGTCCTGCCATTATACAAGAAGACCTGAAAACATCCTTTGTCACTGATCCCCAAATAATTTGTAGCAGTATGTACCCTAGGTATATGTTGAAAGTGAGATTTTCAAGCATTAGAAAAAATCTTTCTACAATGCTTTAAAAAGCTTACAAGCCATTTACAGTAACTAATAAAAAATTATTCAGTCATCAACTTCTATACAGTAAGTCTCCTACATATGAAAATTCAAGTTGCGAACTTTTTTTTAAAACTTTATTTTATTTTTTATTTTAAAGATGTGAGGTAAATTCAGGGTTAGGTAGACAAATGTTCATTTTTCAGGTACCCTTGTTGATGAGGTGCACCCCTCCCTCCCTTGGCAGTTTTCCACAATTGCCAATCCCCCCTCCCCACACCTGGAAGTTTCCCACTATTGCCAATCCCTTTCTTATGGTATTATGATAATTGTTCAAGGTCCACTTATGAGTGAGAACATATGGTACTCTGTTCTTTGTTTCTGTGATAGATCACTGAGTATGATAGTCTCTAAATCCATCAAAATTGCTGCAAGGTCCATATGTTTGTCCTTCTTTATGG
Organism: Carlito syrichta; assembly: GCF_000164805.1. Taxonomy (NCBI): domain Eukaryota; kingdom Metazoa; phylum Chordata; class Mammalia; order Primates; family Tarsiidae; genus Carlito; species Carlito syrichta. Next base: position 98,931 of record NW_007258397.1, on the reverse strand, counting down.
CTGCATAATATTCTACTGTGTATATGTACCACATTTTTTTACACAGTTCAGCTTTGGTGGGCAGCATGGTTGGTTCCATGTTTTTTCTATTGTGAATAGAGCTGCAACAAACATGTGTGTGCAGGTATCTTTTTTGTGGAATGATCTGAGTTCCTCTGGGTATATTCCCAATAGGGGAATTGCTGGGTCATATGGAAGGGCAATTTCTAGTTCTTTCAAAAATCACTACACTGTCTTCCAAAGAGGTTGCACTAGTTTGCATTCCCACCAGCAGTGTAGAAGTGTTCCTTTTTCTCTGCATCCTTGCAAGCTTCTGTTATTTGTTTTATTAATGATGGCCATTCTCACTGGGGTTAGATGGTATCTTACTGTTGATTTGATTTGCATTTCTCTGATGACTAGTGAGGCTGAGCACTTGTTCATGTGTCTGTTGGCTGCCCATATATCTTCTTTTGAGAAGTGTCTATTTGTGCATTTTGCCCACTTTTTAATAGGGCTGTTTGTTTTTTTTTCTTTTCGGCTCATCTGAGTTTGTTGTAGATCCTAGATGTTAGGTCTTTGTCAGATACACGGTTGACAAATATTTTTTCCCATTCTGTGGGCTGTCCCCCTGATCTCTTGAGGGCTTCTTTTGCTTTGCAGAAGCTCGTCAGTTTGATGAGGTCCCACTTGTCTATCTCACTTCTTATGGTATGGGCACTTAGGGTTTTGATTAGGAATTGACTGCAGTTCCAATTTCCATAGGGTGTTTCCTGCATTTTCTACAATTCTTATAGTTTGAAGTTGTACATTTAAGTCTTTGATCCATTTAGAGTTAATTTTTGTGTATTGTGATAGGTAATTGTACTGCTTCAATCTTTTGCATATGATCAGACAGTTTTCCCAGCACCATTTATTGAATAGGTTCTCCTCTCCCCAGTGGTTGTCGTTGGAGGCTTTGTCAAAGATGAATTGCTTGAGAAATAGAGGCTTTACTTCTGGAACCTCTATCCTGTTCCATTGGTCTATGTGTCTGCTCTTGTACCAATACCAGACTGTTCTGATTACTGTAGCTCTATAGTAAAGTTTGAAGTCTGGAAGCTTTGTTTCTTTTGCTAAGAATTGTTTTGGCTATTCATGGTCGTTTATGTTTCCACATGAATTTCTGTATTGTCATTTCCAGGTCTGAGAAGGATGATGTTGGTAATTTAATGGGTATTGTGCTGAATCTGTAGATTACCTTTTGTAGGACAGACATCTTAACAATGTTGATTCTTCCTATTCATGAACATGAACATTTGTTTGTTTCTTCTTGAATTTCTTTGAGCAGGGTTTTGTAGTTCTCATTGTAAAGGTTTTTCTCTTCTCTGGTTAGGAAGATGTTGATGTATTTCATTTTTTTGCATGGCTATTGTGAATGGGATTGTGCTTTTTATTTGGTTCTCCATCTGCTTGTTGTTGGTGTATAAGATTACAACTATCTTTTGCACATTTATTTTGTATGCCAAGACTTTTCCAAAGTCCTTTATCAATGCAAGCAGGTTTTTGACAGATTCCCTTGGATTTTTGAGGTATAGGATCATATCGTTAGCAAAGAGGGATAACTTGACTTCCTCTTTTCCTATTTGGATACCCCTGATTTCTTTCTCTTGTCTAATTGCCCTAGCCTGGACTTCCAATACAATGTTGAACAAGAGGGATATCTCATGTACTTTTTTCCTCAGAAAACTTCCAAAAAATATGTTCTACCAACTTAAGAAAGCAAAGTAAAAAGAAGATACAATATATTGGACACAAGAGAAGAGAAGGGACAAAGGTGGCAGCTGTTACTTATGCCTAGAGTGCAAGTAGTGAAGATTGGAACATTAGAATGAACAGTTCCAGTATGGATTCTTCCAGAAAAAGAGAAAAACAAAAAAACAATACGTTCTCTGATAGGTATGACTGTGTGGAGATATAGTGTTGAGCATGTTAAAAAGAAAAAACTGTTTAGACAAATTAAATTTAACAGCGTTTAACTGATCAAAGAATGATTTGTGAATTGGGTAATCTCCTGAGCCAAAATAGGTTCAGAGAGACTGGCGCGACTCATAGCCAAAAAAGACTTATGGATAGAAAGGAAAGTGACATACAGAAAATGGAAGTGAGGTGTGGACACAGCTGGAAGGTTATAGCTTGGCATTTTGCCTGATTTGAACAGTTTGAACTGTTGGCTGCCTTTGATGGGCAGAAACCTAGTGATTGGCACAAGAGTAGGTTACAGCCTGTTTACATATCCAGTTAGGTTACAGTTCACTCTGTATGGGGAAATCTGGCAGCTAAACTTAAAATATGTAAGAGGTGAGTGGATTGCCTGAGCCTGCGGGTTCGAGACCCTCCTGGGCAACTTGGCAAGACCTCATCTCTACAATAAATCAAAATTAGCCAGGCGTGGTAGCTCATGCCTGTAGTTCCAGCTACTTGGAAGGCTGAGACGAAAGGATAGCCGGAGCCCAGCAGGTCGAGGCTCTGGTGGCCAGGAGCGGCCACTGCACTCCAGTCTGGGTGACAGAGTGAAGCTCTAACTCAAAAAAAAAAAAAAATTTGTAAGATGGCAGCTTAAAGCTAAACCTAATCTCATAAGAGACATTTACAAAGTTATTGTATTATGTGAAAAAGCATAGCTGTAAGTTCAAACAAATTTTGAAAAATTAAAAATGAGTCAATTTGAACACCAGGAAAAACAAAATGATGTTTAAGTAAGAAAATAACATCAAAATACTCTGACACAACATTAAACAATATTCCTAGAGTCATAAGAAAAGTCAGAAAATAATGTAAGGTTTTATTATTAAGGAAAATGTTAAACACACAAAATTGGAAAGAATAGTGTACATTCAAATTCAACAAATATTAACCCTTTGAAAATATCACCTATTTAGAAAAATGATCTCATCTTCTTTATTTCAGTCCTCAAAACAATAATTTCTTAATATCACTAACTATCCATTTAAAGTTCACATTTTCCCAATTCTTTTAGGAATAGTTTTCTCTTCTTTGACAATGTTTTTGTTTTATCAGAATTCAAGCAATGACTATTCACTCAATCCATTAATATGTCTTTCAATTAAGTTTTCAGAATTGTCCTCAGTTTCTCTTTTTTCCTTTAGAATTTTAAGATAAAAAACAGGTTCTTTTTTTAGTTTCTCAGAGATTAGATTTGCTGATTGCATCCCATGACATTCTTGAACATAATTGAAATGCATCAAATACAATTAAACCTGTACAATCATAATGATACCACAAGATACTTTACTGATAACCTTTGGGGGGACATGGAAATCAACTCATTAAGTCAAAAGTTGGCAAACACAAGAAAATAATTAGCATTTACCTTGAATTTCCTATTCAAACTATACTATAGGGAAACAAAACAATTTATACGTTAATCTTCATGTGTGTGTGGGCTAATACATAAAGAAGGAATGATAGAATTAGGATATCACCATTTTGCATCCTTGCATGAATTAATGGATATAGTCATTGCTCAGCAATGGCTGTTAACATCATACACAAGAAGAGTCATCCAGAATTATGCTCATCTTGATGGAAGTACATTACTATGAAGTAATCCTCCTGTTAAAAAATCCAAGCTTAAATCTGATTGAGCTTTTGAAATATATTCACGAATGCATTAGGTAACATACAAAGTATGTAAAGGAGACAAAAATTTTAATTTAGTCAAAATTATGGTAAGATCATGTGTGGAGAAAAGAGAAAGCATAGGAAAGGATGATAAGTTCTCAGCTCCCCCGATTCAAGGCAATAGATAACATTAAACTATGCAAACCAAATGCACATATTCTTAACAAGTATGGAGATAATTATCGTCCACTTAATGTGCTTAAAGGGATTGCTTCTTGCATCTAGGTAAAGCATAGAGAGGTCAGAGCATCATGGAGTTTTTGTGATTTTTTTCTTTTTCTTTTTTTACTTTATAGCATTATTTGTTTTTTGAACCACATATTGCTTTGAAAAATAATCCTACTTATTTAATTTTTATATTTAATTTTATGAATACATAATAGTTGTACATATTTATGGGAACACATGTGGCATTTTGATACATGTATACAATGTTTAATGATCAAATCTGGGTAGTTGAGCTATTCATTGTGTCAAACATTTATCATTGCTTTGTGTTGGGAACATTCCAAATCTTGTCTACTAGCAATTTTGAAATATACAATAAATTATTGGTAACTATAGTTGCCCTATTGTGCTATTTCTCACTAGATTTTATTCATTCTAATTGTGTTTTTGTACCCATTAACCAACCCTCTTCATTCCCCCTCTCCACTACCCTTCCCAGCCTTTGATAATGACTATTCTACTTGCTACCTCCACAGGATCAAAATTTTATATTCCACATATGATTGCAAGTGTGTGATAATTGTGTTTTCCTGAATTACTTCAAACATAATTTTCTCCAGTTCCATCCACACTGTGGCAAATGATAGAATTTCATTCTTTTGTATAGCTAAATAGTATTCCATTGTTTATATATATACTATATTTTCTTCATTCATTCATTCATGGACACTTAGGTTGATTCCATATCTTTGCTATTGTGAATAGTGCTGCAAGAAACATGAGAGTGCAGATATCTCTCCTATATACTGATTTTATTTGTTTTGAATATATACCCAGCAGTGGGACTGCTGGATAATATGATGGCTTTCTTTTTAGTTTTTTGAAGACTTACCATACTGTTTTCCATAGTGTTTGTACTAATTTATATTTCCACCAACAGTGTACATTCTGCTTGTTCCACATCCTCACCAGCATCTGCTATTTTCCACCTTTTTGATAATAGTCACTTTAATTGGGCTGACATGGTATATCATTGTGGTTTTGATTTTGTGTATTCCTGATAATTAGTGATCTTGAGCATTTCTTCCTACACCTGCTGGTCATTTGCATGTCTTTTGAGAAACATTTATTTAGATCTTTTGCCCATTTAAAAAATCAGATTATTTGTTTGTATGTTTGTTGTTGTTGTTGTTGTTGAGTTGGAGTCTCACTCTGCTGTCCAGGCTGGAGTGCAGTAGCACACTCATGGCCACCGCGGTCTTGACCTACTGGGCTCAGGTGATCCTTCCATTTCAGCCTTCCAAGTAGCTGGAACCACAGGCACGTGCCACAATGCCCAGCTAATTTTTTGATTTATTGTAGAGACGAGCTCTCACCATGTTGCTCAGGCTGGTTTCGAAACCCTGAGCTCAGACTATCCTCTCGCCTCCTCCCTACCAAAATGCTGGGATGCTTTTTGCTTTGAATTGTTTTGAGTATGGAATATATTCTCATTATTAATCTCTTGTTGGATAAATAGTTTGCAAATATTTTCTCCCATTGTATAGGTCATCTCTTCACTTTATTGATTCTTTTCTTTGCTTTGTAAAAGATTTTTAGTTGGAAGTAATCTCATGTGTTTATTTTCTCTTTGATTGCCTATGCTTTTGAGGTCTTACTCAAGAAATCTTTGCCCAGATCAGTGTCCTGAAACATTTCCTCAATATTTTCTTCTAGTAATTTCATAATTTCAGGTCCTACACTTAACTTTTAATCCATTTTGATTTGATATATATATATATATATATATATATATGGTAAGAGATATAGCCTGGTTTCATTCTTCTGCATATGAATATACAGTTTTCCCAGCACCATTTATTGAAGAAACACAGAATAGAGAACTTAAAAATAAATCCACATGTTTACAGCCAACTCATTTTTGACAAAGGTGTCAAGAACATTGGGGAAAGAACAGTCTCTTCAGTAACTAAAAAATAATTGTAAAATCAATAAAGAAAAAAAAAGATAGACATATCTAAATGGAGTGTCTTCTCCCAACAAAGTCAATGGCTGTTACTTCCTATTTATTCTACTTAGATATTACATGTGTTGCTGCTTGTTATTTGTGTTGCTGTTATTTAATAGAAATGTTCTTTATGTTTTTTGATGTCTCCAACATTTTGCCTGCAAGGATGTTCATTTCCTAATTGTGCTCCATGGCTCAGTATTCCCCTTTACTTTCAAGAGTGTTCTGGCTTGGACAATGAATTTTAGAGCCATTCTATAAGCAACTTCCACTTTTTTTTTGCAGCTTGAACCTTTTCCAAACTGCTCCAGCCTCTCAGACATTTCAGAACAGATATGGAAAAAGCTCTTTACTATCAGTTATTGGATATTTACTATCAGTTAATTACTATCAGTTAATTCAGTCTTTCAACTCAAATTGATTAACTTGGAGAGAGTGACATAGGAGGAAATTTTTCTCAACAAAGATCATATTTCATATTTTACCTCCTTAGACTAGCAGAAAAGTAAAGTGGTCATAAAAATGTACACTATGTGTTTCATATATTTCCCTATTACTTCCTCTTTTTCTATAATTAGCAGAGACTCCTGGAAATCAAGTTATGATTTCACTTGGGTTTCTTCTCAATTGACTTTTAAAACTCAAAATTACAGCAAACATTTATCTACCTAAAACCAAAATGACTACTCACTTAATATCATAGCAACTACCAATTCCTTTCATTTTTCTTATAGTAATCTCTCCTTTTTCTTTTTGAGCTACTTAAAGAATAGAATAGTCCATTTTATTTCCATCAAAAATATACAATGGTTCTATCCAATAGTAATATGTACAAGATGTCTTCTGGAACTGGAGAGGCTGTAAAGAATTGTTAATATTTTATTATTTCTTCTCAAGCACGTATAGTAGTAAATACAAAAAGAAAAGGTTGCTACTTTATCATGAAAATTACATGACCTGTAACAAAGGCTTTTAGAGATTTCAGGACAATCTGTATACTGTGAAATTTAATAAAGATTAGATAATCTTTCTTTTGTTGTTGAAATGTGAAAAACATTTATTTTTTATTTTATTTTTTTTGAAAAAATAGTTTTTTTATGGAGAAAACCTATTTTTTTAATCAATATTTTTTATTATGGTTTTGTGGGGTACAGTTAAGGGTTAGGTGTATAATTACGTTTCATTCAGGCACCCTGTTGATAAGAGATGTTTTCCCATCCCCCGACAGATATTGCTACTG